>NC_060144.1:325476343-325798843 GCF_021461385.2 Schistocerca piceifrons
CCTAAATTAGACACGTGTGACCCTTTGGTTAAATTGTCTGGCTGATGGGAAGTTTGCGAAATTGTATGAAACTTACAACGTTAAGATAACATATAATAACAGTATCAATAATATTGGGAGCTAAATTAACGATCCATAAATGATGTAGGGCACACAGTTGCGATTTGGTTAGAATAATGTTTATTCAGAAAGCAAACTAATATGGTAAGTGGTCGTATTTAGAATTACTATTACACGCGAGCGCACATCCATTTGACACAGTTCGATCATTCACAATCTCATCGCGAAATACAAGTCCAATACTCCACCTCGTTAACAAGCGAAAAGTTAAGAGTTCACACCAGGCGCGCGGCTGCTCACCGCTCAGAGACTAAGTCCTGCGATATCACACAACGCGAAATTTTGTAAGTCATAACACTTCCTAGGTACCTAAAGACCGACTGTCCTCTTTCATGTCTCCACCAGCACTGTCCCTCTGCCCGTCCCAAGCCGCGTTTCCCACGCGCCGACATCCTCGCTCAACTGACTAGAGCAGTTCCCTTTTCTGAAGCCGTGCATCTGATTGGCTACAGCTGATTCTAGATTACTTTGCATTTTAACATATTTAAATAATCAAGGTTGACCACTTTCATGTTCTAAATAAAGTAACAATAATATCCATTACATAATAAACGTTAAATTCTTTTACATAGAACCAATACAATTTCCTTCTTAACTTTGAATGTCATGGCCAGTAGCCTTCCACCAATGTGCTCTCTGATAAATAAATAAAGAATAAAAGTAACTATTATGTACTAAACTTTACAACAAATATTCTAGTACCTAATGATTCAATAAGGTGTCATGCTGTCGTCGTTCAATGTGTTTTGTGTGGAGGGAATGTTGATCTGATGCTTAACTGAAAATACTGATAATTTAAATTTATTATATCTTTTAAACAAATAAAGTTACACAGTTGATATTTACAACATTTGTCTTTTTAATGATGCGCTTTGTAAGGGGTCCGTAGGCCCTTACTATAAGTTTGCACTCGGCACAGGTCGATAAGGCAAACAATCGATAGTGTCGCGTTGCGAGAGCGAGTGTAGAGTTAAAGTCAGTTCCCAGGTTGCGGGCCGAGCCGTGTGGAGGCCTGTTGCTGTAATGCAAGGCTTTACCGACAAAGGGAGTGGCCATCGCCGTGGTTTAACCCCTTTGTGCTAGAATAATACAGGAAAGTGAAAAAGTATAATTACGAGAGTGATCAGTGATATTTCTGTGCCGATATTTGTGGTTTCGCGTCTACCGCGCCGGCATCATTTGGATTGCAGTGTTGGATTGTAGTGATTGAATTTGCGTGTGACAATAATGAATAGCGAGGAAGCCTGTGCTGAAATTAGCCATTATTAAATATGTATGACGAAGGCAGTGGCTGTCTCCTTCTTTTTGTGTTTTTTGAGACGAATATAGGTTCTTGATTAGTGAAGCTGTGTTGGCGTTCCTTCTTGTCACCGGACATTTCATTATTACAGCATTTGAGAAGGACAAAATGGAATGTAACAACTCCGTAGCAGTCAAATCCGATTGCCAGCCCCATTAGGTACACGGTCACATTAATTAATATTTATTTGGGCTGCTATCAGATCCCGATCGAGCGGGATACATAAGTCGGAGGTGTTACACCCTTGGCTTACCGTGAAAGGACAAGTGCAATTTTTGGACGAATCGTAAAGAACAATAGGTAATTTTACCTTGCTTAACGCGAGAAAATATTTTTCAATGTTGGATCGGAACAGAGCATAAACGTTAAAATCGCGACAAGAAACAGTGCATTTTGAACAATATGAAGTAATAGCATCTTACGATTGTGACTAAACTTTTATTTCTCGCCATATTAGATAAGAATAATAGTGTCAATAAACTGTGTTATAATGTGCAAATGCGTAAATCCGCGCGAAAAACTGTCAAAAGTGAACACTAAAGAAAGACACGTGCAAACATTGCTATAGCAAAACGAACTAAGAATTTGTCATGGAAGCTTTTAAAGAAGTGTTTAGTGGTAATATTGTGACCAAAATTGCTCTTTGAATAGTGGAAATCGGGCAGCTTCATGTGGACCCATAAACTGTTATGCCGACGACAATTTATGTGGCGACGCAATTGTTGAGTGACGTCACCCAGATCTGTGTAGCAGCTGCGCCAAAGAGCTTCGATCCACGAGGTGATTTCACACGTCATCCCAACTACCTGTGCAAGGAATAGGTCAAGCACGGATGCACTACACCGATGGTCTTCAGCGCGACTCGGAGACACCGAGCGCCGACCCGGCATCTAGCGGCCGAGCTACAAACTACGCCCGCGTGCAGCGCCACAGAGCGGCCGGCGGAGAACTACGACGACTCGCTACAGATCTTCAGCGCGACTTCACGCGGCTCCGGCGACAGTACAGCGCCACGCCTACTTCAAACGTCAAAACATCGCGACTTGTGGTAACGTCAGTTGGTGAGTGAAGACGACTGGTTGGCATAACATTAAATTGTAGTGTGCAGTCTTCGCGGTAAATTAACAATTGTAAACTGAATTTCACATTAGGAAAAGTGCCCAATTACAGTAATTTCCGAGAAGTTTGCGAAACATACTCTGAAATATAGCATACTTATTTATGCATGTTGCGCAGTCTAAATGGTGACTATACAGATATGCTCATTGTTTTTGGGGATTTTACATTTATAGATTTAATGAATGGTGTGATTTATCTTATTTAGAACATTTTACATAAGCTGTGTGTGTGAGAATTGATATTTGAAATTATTAGGTTTGAGTGTCGTATGTTCAGTATTCATACGTATTGTGTCAATTTCGGGATTAACTGAAAATACTGCAGGTACCGTTTGATTAGTTTCATGGAATTAGGAGTGTTTTGGGTTACTAGAGGTTATTTTATATTACTTGCCTGTGCTTTAAAAATAAACCAAGCATGTCTACTGAAGATAAGCAGGTTTTTGAGGCAGTAGTTGAAAGGAAAGGGATAGGACAGGAAGACAGAGATGATTCAGGAATCAGTGGTTATGGATTGTCATTAGATAGCCCATTAGCACATTCAACTAGTTATCCCGAGACACCAGGACAAACGACGAGAAATAAGTCAGTTTCAGAGGGTGCCGATATGTGGTCGGTGTTGGCAGACTTGCTAAAGGAGGTTAAGGCAACTAGAGAAAGGGGAGAAATACTCCAAGAATCATTAGAGAAGGGTTTACAAGAAAGTAACACATCGTTAGAGAAAGGTTTACAAGAAACTAGAGAAGAGGGAACAATATTCCGAGAATCATTAGAGAAGGGTTTACAAGAAACAAGAGAAGAGGGAAGAATATTCCGAGAATCATTAGAGAAGGGTTTACAAGAAACTAATGCATCGTTAGAGAAGGGTTTACAAGAAACTAGAGAAAGCTTAGAGAGAGTAAGCTACAGAAGAATATAGACCAAGTCCAGGGAGACGTGGAGAAGATGGAAGGAAAGTTAACAAAAAAGATAGGAGACGATATTGAAGAAACGAAAGCCGAATGGGGAGAAAGAATCAACGAAGTGGAAATAAATTGCAATCATCAAATCGCCGAGGTGACGCAGATGCAGAAACAATGCAGTGATGCAGTTAAGGGGATAGGAGATAGGCAAAACCAACTGGCTGTCAATCTGAGAAATGCTATAGCCGTGCAACGAGAAGAGGATAACAAGAGGGTTGCAATGGAGGTCAGGCAATTACAACACGGAGTGCAACAATTGGAGAGCAAGACAGAAGAAATTGATAAACGAATTAGCAATGCCACTTTAACCGTTGGGGAAGGTAGAGTTATTACCTTGATGAGCAGTGATAATCGGTACGTCCTAAATAATACAGGGCAGAAATTTAGACCGAAACGAGGGTTGCACCCAATGATATTTATGAAATGGTTAAAAGGAGTTTTCCCAGCACATCCTAAAGACTCAGACAAGATTCAATTTGCAATAGATAGAATGGAAGGTGAGGCCTTCACTTGGGGAGTCAGGAAGAAGGAAGGGACCACTAGTTATGATCAGTTTGAAGAGGAATTCTTGAAGAAATACTGGTCCAAAAGTCATCAGTGTGCAGCAATTGAGGACCTACTCCACTGCAAGTCACTTAGTACATGGAGAGGAACGTTGAGAGAGTTTGCCGAACATTTGTGGGAATTGAACGAGACCTTGGAACAACCTCTGAGTGATGACGTAATGATATCAGCGATAAAAAGAAGAATGAGCCGGAGAATGCAAGAAACTGTATCTGGGAGCCTAATTAAAGATAGGGAGGCCTTGATGGAAATACTGGAACAATTGGAATCTGTTCGATCACAGGAACACAATCAAGCTAATGATCAAAACCGTGGGGGAAGTAATGACCCAAGGAGTCATTTTGGTAATTCGTCTAATTATAGAGGAAGAGGTGGTAGCCATAGGTACAGGAACCATGGTGGTGAACGGCAATGGAGAAATGATTGGAGAAGGAGTGAACCAAGAGATCATGAGAGAGGATGGGATAGGCGAATGAATGACACAGTGCATATAGAAGAGGCGGAGAGACCGGAAAACTGAATGACACTCCAGATGAGGTCCGGTCAGGAGTGAGAGCTACAAGGACCAGAGTAAACCTACTAAGACACGACAATGGTGGAGATCTGAGAGAAGATCTACTGGAGGAAAGAAGTAGGATTCCCAAAGAACCCATGATAGGGATCAAGCTATGTGGACTGAATATCGAGGAATTAGTTGATACAGGAAGTGAAGCATGTGCCGTATCCAAGAGGTTATATGAATAGGTACTAAAAGCAAATACTAGCTTGCCTAGTTTCCCGGTGAGTGGAGTGAGAATTGTGAATGCGTTGGATGCAAGGAGTAAACGTATTAAAGAACAAGTGTTGATTACCTTCGAGATAGAGGGAGAAGATTACGAAGCAACATTTTTGGTAGTGGTTGGATTGAACACATCAATTATTTTAGGGATAGATTGGTTGAATGAAGTTGATGCAGTAGTGAGTTTTGATGAAGGTACTATCAAGGTCAAAGGAAGAAAGGGAGAAGAGAAGAGGTTAAAGTTTGCTGAGGGGAGTGCAATCGAAGAAGAGGAGGAATTCAGAAGGATAAGTTTGTGTTATGAAGAGGAACCCACCATGGGATACGGGGAAGAGGAACTAGAAGAAGAAGTGTTGATATACCTTGAGGGATTAGCACGAGAGAATAGACATAAAGAGGATAAGATCAGTAAAAAGTTGGAGGAGATGACACACCTAGATGAGGGGACTAAGAGGAAATTAGCCACAGTATTATACAGGCGTTGTAAGGTATTTTCTCAACGGCCAGGTATCATGAAAGGGGTAGAGTGTAAGCTAAAGATAAAGAACCATAAACCGTTCAATATAAAACAGTATTCCATTCCCCAGGCGAAACGAAGAGCAGTAGATGAAGAGATACAGAGGATGATGGACCTTGGTGTTGTAGAAAGGGCCAACAGTCAATATAACAACCCCCTATTTGTTGTTGATAAGAAGGATGGAAAGGTAAGGATAGTTTTGGATCCACGAACAGTGAACAAAATCATCGAGCCGGAGCGGGACAAACCTGAGACTATAGAAGAACTGATTCAAAAATTCCGAGGAGCAAAGGTGCTTAGTAGTATCGACTTAACTGCTGGTTACTGGCAAATACCATTGGCCACAGAGTCCCGCCAGTATACAGCATTTACTTATGGAGGAAGGTGCTATCAATTTAGAGTGTTGCCATTTGGGATTAATGTTTCAGTGCCTGAATTCATAAGAGCGATGGGTAAGATACTAGACGAGGAGTTACTTAAAAAGGTCTATGTGGATGACCTCTTGATAGCAAGCGAATCATGGGAAGAACATTTGAATAGATTGGATGCAATCTTGGCAGCTTTTGAAACCGCAGGGGTAACTGCAAACCTGGACAAGTCGGAATTTGACAAATCAAAGATAAAATTCCTGGGCCATATAATATCCGAGGAGGTTACCTATCCTGATCCTAGTAAAATGGAGGCTATTAGAAATTTTCCGACCCCCCATAGTAAGAAGCAGTTGCGAGCATTCTTTGGGGTTTGTGAGTTTTATAGAAAATTTGTCAAAGGATCTGTACTTAATGCCCCGAGTATGAGGGAATTGACCAAGGTGAGGATGCCGTGGCATTGGAGTGCAGAGTGCCGAACCGAGTTTGAGAATATCAAGGAAGCACTATATAGTGCAGATATATTGTACCACCCGGATTTTTCCAAGGATTTTTGTTTAGGAGCAGACAGCTCTGACTATGGACTAGGAATAAATTTGTACCAAATGGAGAGGAGCGGAGATGGTGAGAGTGTAAGAACAATAGCGTTCAGTAGCAGAAGTTTAAATGCTTGGGAGAGGAAATGTTCGATTACCGAAAGGGAGGCAATGGCAATTGTGTGGGGGTTTAAGCATTTCCGGTATTATTTGGCCGGGAGGCATGTGAAAGTAGTGACTGACCATAAGGCTCTTATATTTCCGATCACAAGCAAGCTGAGGCATAGCAGACTAATGCGATGGGCCCTGGCATGACAGGACTATGACTTCGAGATAATTTATGAACCAGGAGCAACACATATGCTTTATCAAGATTACCAGCTGACTTGAGAGGAATGTTGGTGGACAGGCCAGAAGGAGAAGGAGTTAGAATTAACCTGATGAAGGGAGTACAGTATGAAGAACTCATAAGGAAGTTCCTAAAGAATGCGCGCAGGGAACAGAACGAGTACGACAAATTAAAGACAATTAAAAACAAATACAGGTGTGCAGGAGAGGAAAGAATTTACACATTTTATTGTATTCATAATGGGATACTTTATAAAAGAAACAAGGAGAGTGAGGAGAACTGGAACTCTGGTTGCCTGAGCATGTGGTAGAAAAATTAATTTGGTATACGCACTATAGTAATGCGCATTATGGACCGAAGAAGTGTCTGGAAAAGTTGAAGTTAGATTGTGCATTCAACAACATGGGAAGGCGTATACGTAAGATACTGAGTGAAAAATCTAAAACGACTACAGTACAGCATAAAGGATATATGCATCCAATTGTACCAACAGCAATTAAGGACATAGTTGCAGTGGATCTCTTTGGGCCACTTCCTGCCTCACGGGGGAATTACACACAAATTTTAGTAGTTTTACTGTGGCTTCATTCCCTGGAATACTGTAGAATTAAATAGTTTAAATAAATGTTTCCCTTTATGTCCGCTCTTAGGTCCGCCATATTTAACACTGCTACGTCTCCCTTGTCACAAACAGCTCCTGCGCTCTTTGTGGCACACAGTTCTGGACGACAGGGTTCGTTTCACAATTCCTGAAGGCTCTCTCTTCCGGCCATACACTTAAATGAATACTCGTTAACTCACAGTCGGATGCAGGTTTTCTCCTGAATGCACTACAGCGCTCGGTGACCGCGAAAGAGAGTAGGAAATTCGCATGGCAAGAGACTGCCTTACATTAAAGGGGAGTATGTGGGTATGTGATACAGTTAGTAGAAGACTTGATAAGGACTGGTCCACAGCCTTGGCAAAGTTACTGAAAGTTGTCATTCCGCTTAGGCTGTACAAAAAATCCATATTGGTTATATGTCAGACTGAAATTTCGACATTTTGTCATCGACAGGCAGTCTGGAAGCAACCAGTTCCAAAAAAATTACACAAAGTTTACAAATTAGAGCATGAAGAAAATTAAGAATGTAAAATTACTTACGTGGGGCAATGGTACCCACTTATCAATATGAAGATGTCGTATGTGGCAACATAATACTGAGTATTATAAAATCTTTTTTTTTCCTTTATTGTCACTTCATTTCACTCGTCCTATGTCGGCAGGGAGGGTGGGCTGTCAGCGGCTACAAATCACCATTCGTCGGCCATATGAGAGTTAAAGCATTACAACATAGTATAAAATTGGACACACTGGTTGGTAAAATGAATATTTGACACAATAAAGCCAGACAATCAGTTGCATGAGTTAAAACATAAGTCTGATTTGTTGTTTGGTTGAAATACTGACAAATGAATGTTTCACAAAACATAAAAGACAGATGGAAAGTCGCTTAAATTGAAAAAGTAAAAGCTAATGCTTCTTTAAAGTCAGTACCGCCATTAGACTGTTGTTTATTTACAGTGTAACATTTACACTTACTCAATCATGATTTCGGCTTCAAAGTGCCATTATCAAGTGCTTTAAGAGTTATAAATTGCCTAAGATCGTATACTGTCGTATTAAAATACACTAATAGACACATGTCAATGTGTCGAACAGTGTATTTTAATACGACAGTATGCCATCTTAGGCAATTTATAACACTTGAAGCACTTGATAATGGCACTTTGAAGCCGAAATCATGTTGTGTAAAAGTAAATGTAACACTGTAAATAAACATGTCTAATGGCGGTACTGAGTTTAAAGAAATTTATTATGACTATGGCCCCGCATTAGGAAAAAATGATTAAAAACTGACGTGTTGACGAGTTAAGATGAGTGACGTTAGACTGCCAGGGAGAGGGCTATCATAAGAACGTAGCAGCGGGGTAGTGCGTAAGAGGGTGTTTGTGCGGGCGAATGTTTGGAGGAG
Source organism: Schistocerca piceifrons (assembly GCF_021461385.2). Lineage (NCBI taxonomy): Eukaryota > Metazoa > Arthropoda > Insecta > Orthoptera > Acrididae > Schistocerca > Schistocerca piceifrons. The sequence continues at coordinate 325,484,971 of NC_060144.1, forward strand.
GGGTTTGGCAGAGTGACAAGGAATGCTGTTTCCGACCAAATCTTAGAAACGGAATGGAAAGGATTGGAGGGAAGGGGAGCACTGACCGAGAGAGTTGGCGTAGGTGATTTAAGATCTGGTGGGACGGGTAGGGAAGGCGTACAGTTTCGTTGGGCGCAGATGTGGAGGGCGTGGAGGTGCAATGTTGGGGGAATGTGGCAGTAGGGGCGCGGCAGAGCACCAGGATCAGTGAGAGAGGGGGAACTAGAGGTGGGTAGCATCGAGTTTACATGTAATTAGGGTATTCGGAGGAGTTCTAGTTGTAGAGGATGCAGGTTGGGGAGGATAAGCGGACTCAAAAGGCTACACAGAGTGCATGGGATTTGAGGACCTGTAGAGAGTGATAAAAGGAGAGAGAAATAAAATCAACAACATATATGTGGTGATAAGAAATCCGTCCAATCTTCCGAACACCACGAGAGAACACTTATTACCACAGGTTAAAAATGACAAACACTTGACACGAAGATAGAAACTATGTTCACAACAAACACATAAAACAAGTCGCGTGTAACCACGGTTGCAGAAGGAACACAACTGGTGGGAAAGTTGCAAAGATCTCACATACTACGAGCATAACCTTCTAGCCGCCCTCCGTCGATCTGTTGTCGTCGACTTCTCTCACGTAAGATGATTTAATAACAATTAAATGATCATGAATGATTGAGTTTTATATATAGAGAAAAGGAGGGTTGACCCTACAATTGCTCTCAGCAATTACGGCAACTAAAATGCCCGTGATTTTTATAGTTCGTCACTCAAAGATATTGTCCAATACTGTACTTCGGTACAGTCATTCAGACTTCGTACGCTTTTACTTTCAAAAAGCTAACTGTCCAATTCCGCTCTTATATTCAATGTAACGTCCCTTCGTATAGTCCACAGATCCTATTATCGCTTACTCGGCGCGTAATAGAATTTAATCCTGAACACTACTTTGTCTCTTGTACACAATTCCTCAGCTATTCTTAGTCCATGACCTTACGGCAAAAGTCTGTCCTGTACAAATTAACTGTAGTAAATTTTATTGCAGTTTAACAAAATTACCCTGATGGCTTTCGTAGCATGTCACAAGGAAATGCCAGCTATATCGCACGCCCGAGCTACGTACACTTATTCAGAGTGCAGAAATCAAGACAAGAGAACTAACAATACCTGTGCATGGTTTATATACTAGAATTAGCGGCGTTAAGCCCTCTTTGATTTCCCTGTTAGCGCTACTTTGCTGTAGGCGCTATTCTGATGAGAGATTACTTGCGATAATTTTAACTAAAACTTTTTCAATGCTATTAATTATTTCCGATATTATCGATCATCTCTCCCCTATATGAGAAAAAGCGTGATAATATTGTTCTCAATTAAAGGAGCTGTTATAACCCGAAAGCGCAAATACGATAGTGAGTCGGAGTCGATAACATTCGTTTTTGAATATGTACACAGAAAGGAAAAGAAATGACGAAAAATTGTATTAAATGAAATAGAGTTGATAGATAACACTGAAACGTGAATAAAAATAAGTAAAACCTAGCCATATAAGTACCTGTGCATCTACCATGACTGTTATGTCAAAAAGTAAAACTAAAGTTGTTAGCCAAGACATTCTAAAATATGATGGAAAATAGTTATAATACTGAACTGTCAAAATAAAAGTAGGCAAAGTATGCAAGTGAGAAACATACTATATCAATCAAAACATACGCCAAATGTAACCAGTCTCGTTAAAAGCAAGTAATCACAAATACTAGAAGTACAACAAATCTGATAACAGTGGATGAGTCATAAGGTACAAATTTAAAGTAATTACCTAGTCACAATAAAATGGTGCCCACAAACATTGGCATAAACAAAGCAAAAACTCCCGATAAAAACAAATAAAACCAGTGACCCATACACATATAAGGGCACAACTGAAGACTAAAATGGGAAGAGATACAAGTACTGCAAAAATATAAAATACTATAAAAAGAAAGCAAGACCGGTTACAAATATGTGTGATGGCCAGGAATACATGTCAAAATCTACTCAGGTAAAACAAAAAAACATGTCACTAAAGCTGTGAAAAAAATCTTCTATTTTTAAGACCAGCCTGTTCATTTAAAATGCATTTCGGCTTGTCTTTAAACGTCCTATAATTTCAGTCTTACTAACTAATTAAGTTTGCCGATTGTATGTAGAATTTCTAAAGAGTTTTCAATGCCACGTGAATTGTGTTTGGTTACTTAAAGATGAATAGCAAACGACGATTTACAATTCCCACTGGTGTTGCAGTGTTCCTACAACGAGTACTAAAGCTTTTACCAGTCTCACCTACATAAAAGTTATTACACTGTCCACAGTTAGTTCTATAAACCCCCGACTGTGTGTAAGATTTATTATATTGATTGTGTCGAAGTATGAACTGGCCTAATGTGTTGTCATACGAAAGTCTATACTCACTTTGGTGTCCGTAAGTTAGGTATCTATTCTAAGCATACTTGCACTGATCACACTATCCACAATGATTCGTGCCACCCACAAGCTCAAAAAAAGGCATTTTTTCACACTGTTGTTCACACACTAGTTAGTCTACCCATAGAAAAAAAACTAAATTGACAAAGAAGTAGTTATTCATAGACAAATGGGACTGCGTAACGGTTTCACAATGCAGATGGTTGACAGAATGTCTCCTGCCAGATTACATAGATGTAACGTTGCTGATGAGATCGCGTTGCAGAAAGAAGAGGAGGCTAGAACTAAATATCTATCCCTTCCATACAACGGACCTGAGTCCGAAAGAATGACCAAGCGATTTAAAAACGCCATATGACAACACATTAGACCAGACCATGCGTCGGAACATCACTTAATAGACCTTAGACACAGTCTGGAGTTTATAGAATTAATGGTGGAGACTGTAATAATTTTATGTAGGTTAGACGTAGAAGTTTTAGTACTCTTTTTTAGAGAACACTGCAACACAGTAAGAATTGTACATCGTCGTTTGCTATCTTCGAGTAACCAAACACAAGCTGGATGTCACTGAAATCTCTTTAGAAATTCTACATAAAATCGCAAGATAGGCAACTTAATTACACTATGTGATCAAAAGCATCCGGACACCCTGAAAAACGTACGTTTTTCTAATTGGGTGCATTGTGCTGCCACGAAAGTCTGCCACCTACTGCCAGGACTCCATGTCAGCGACCTCAGTAGCCATTAGACATCGTGAGAGAGCAGAATACGACGCTCCGCGGAACTCGCGGACTTCGAACGTGGTCAGGTGACTGGGTGTCACTTGTGTCATACGTCTGTACGCGAGATTTCCACACTCCTAAATATCCCTAGCTCCACTGTTTCCGTTGTGATTGTAAAGTGTAAACGTGAAGGGACAAGTACAGCACAAAAGCATACTGCCGACCTCGTCTGTTGCCTGATAGAGACCACAGACATGCGAAAGGCAGATATCTATCCAGGCCACCACACAGGAATTCCAAACCGCGATCAGGATCCAGTGCAAGTACTATGACAGTTAGGTGGGAGGTGAGAAAACTTGAATTTCATGGTCGATCGGCTGCATATAAGCCACACATCACGCCGGTAAATGCCAAACGACGCCTCGCTTGGTGTAAGGAGCCTAAACATTGGACGATTGAATAGTGTAAAAACGTTGTGTGGAGTGACGAATCACGGTACACAATGTGGCGATCCAATGGCAGGGTTTAGGTATGGCGAATGCCCAGTGAACGTCATATGCCAGCGTGTGTAGTGCCAACAGTAAAATTCGGAGGCGGTGGTGTTATGGTATGGTCGTGTTTCTCATGGAGGGGGCTTGCATCCCTTGTTGTTTTACGTATCACTAATACAGCACAGGCCTACATTGATGTTTTAAGCGATGGTGTTATGGTATGGTCGTGTTTCTCATGGAGGGGGCTTGCATCCCTTGTTGTTTTACGTATCACTATCGCAGCACAGGCCTACATTGATGTTTTAAGAACCTTCTTGCTTCCCATTATTGAAGAGCAATTCGGGGATGCTGATTGCATATTTCAACACGATCGAGCGCCTGTTCATAATGCACGGCCTGTGACGGAGTGGTTACCCAACAATAACACCCTGTAATGGACTGGCCTGCACAGAGTTTTTCAACTCACAGTGACGTGGGACTGTATTTGCATGCAACACTGCGAGAGGCCGAGTTGGCATGAGGAAGGAGCGTGACCAGCCACTATTGCGAGTTTAACCATTACAATGAAAATTTTCCTCCCATGCTGATTGGGATTTCCTCGAGGTTGAAATGACAAGTTCCGTCGATTTGGTTACAAGTTACAGAAGCCGGATGAATTTGAGTCGTCGAGTTGTTTCGGTGGGTGGTGTTCATGTTAACTAAATATTCCAGTGTACTAAAAACCATTTGGAATTGTTCCAGTTGCTTATCACTGAATTTGGTGTCGTCATTTGATACCTGGACGGCAGTTAAGGAAGTGTAACGACGCCCACCAAACAGACACGAAGCACGGCTAAAAATGTAGCTAGAAGTGTAACTAAGTAGTGCGTAAGTGTGTGTTTGGCGTTCCAAGCTGCGCTGAAATATCTTTCCCATTCTACCAGTTATGTTATTATTTTAGTCTAGTCTTTAAATGTGTGCCGAGATTATCCTTGCAATTCTAATTTTTATGCCATTATTTTAGTGGTGGTTTTAGGGGATTGGCTAACCATATTTTAAGAGCCATGACTGCCCAAGTAAGTCACGCAGGTTAATTCTGTTTGTTTCATTTGGGGATCATTGAAAGATATTGATAACTAGTTATGCAGTTACGATTGTGCATCTCATGCCTCAGAATATTGTTGACGCGAGCAAACTGGGAACGGACTACCACGGTGGCAGAGTGTCATTTAAGGCCGTGCCCCCCCCCCCCCCCCCCCCCGCAACTCGTGTTGTGTTGTTACTGTCCTGTAATTCCATCCTTTCGGTGGAGAGTTGTGGTTTCTAAAGATCAATTTGTATTTCTTGTAGTATTTAAAATCTTTTGGTGTGCTCGTGTCCATCACTAATTTTCATGTAGAGTGGAAGCGCCCCGTGTTAAGCTTTTCTTTGGAATATCTTCTCGTTATAGTCAGGTAATGAAATCATACGACCCTGATACATGCAAGTAGTGTTGTTCTAATTAATCTGAAGTTGCCCGAGTAAACTTTAGAAATTTTGGGTTTGTGGAACTCAGAACTTTGTGAGTTATAGTCATGTTAGTCATATTTTATCAATCAGGATTTTATGAACATTGCATTAGTTAATGAAAAGTTGGCCAAGCAAACCTTAAAAAACTGGTGTTACTATCTCAGATAGTAATGTTAGTCATATTTTATGAGCATGCTTTTATGAATATTGTGTTTGAATTATGAAAAGTGGGCCAAGGAAGCCTTAAAACATTGTCTGTTGAACACTGGCTTGATTATGTCAGCCATATGTATCTTAATAACGGTTTTATGAATAGTGTTTCATTCAAGGAAAAGTTGCCCGAGTAAACCTTAAAAATATTGGTATTTGTTGAACTCAGAACTTTTATCTGAGCTGGTTAAGTAAGTCCTATTTTACGAAAGATGCTTTTATGAATATTGTTTTTAAATTATGAAAAGTGCCCAAAGAAGTCTTAAACATTACTGTCTGTTGAACTCTGATCTTGGATGTGATGAAAAGATAGATAAAAGGGTTTCCATGTAAGTGATGAAGTAAGTGTGATTTATTTGTCAGTCATGTTGAATTAATTATGGGTCCATGGACATGGTTTAAATTAATTAAGTGGTTGAAGGAAAACGATATGTGGAAGATACCGTAACAGATTTTTGTCTTCCATGAGATAAGCTTTGTGTAATTATGGTTACTGTGAAAGTATAATGCGCAATGTGTTTGCAATAAAGAAGTGTGTGGCAACTACAACTGATTTCGATTGTGATTTCGGTGTGTCCTTAAGGACCACACTCCAGTTCTTCTTTCGATTTCGGGATGAAAAATACGATCAGGAAAACATGTCATGTTCTGTTGCTACTGTTAGCTGATTCTAATGACGACGCTGCACCAGGAAGACATGGCATGCAAGATTTTTAAAGGTCTGTGGAGCAGATTTCTCTTGGATGTCCATCCAAACATCTCAGTGTGGTCTTATTTGAATCTGTTGATTCCATTTCTGTCCCATGAGACCTTTACAAAAATACTTTTCGGGTCAGGCAAAGTCGACATGCCCGAGAAGCCTAATAGAACGAGGTGAGGCAACTACACCAAAGTTTGTCCACTAACGACTGTTTCGAAGCCACCCTCCGATACGAACACAGTCTATCTTCAGATTTTACTCGTGATAATGTTTTTGTTAAAATAATTTAGATCATTCTGGTAGCTCTGCCCTTAAGACAAGATCTCAGTTCACTGCGGCACAAATTAACGCCATTACTTTCTATATCTTCATCTGCATGCACATGAGTATTCTGCAATTGAGATTTAGGTGCCTGGCAGAGGGTTCGTCAAACTACTTTCAAACTATTTCTGTGCCGTTCCATTCTCGAAGATCGCGGGAGAAAACGAGCGCTTAAATCTTTCCGTACAAGCTCTCTCTTTATTTCTGCCCATGTTGTTAGTCACATGTCCCCAAGCAACGATAAATAAGATCGGTGCTGTTTTATTACTCTAAATTTTCTGGATGGAGAAATGGGACTTGTGAAGTGTGGAACGTGAGCTTTCTTAAATTCGTCGCCGCTGGAATGCGGTGAGAAAACCAGCTGCAAGACTTAGGCAATGGGTGGTCTTACAGCGGATTCTAGGGAGGTTTCCCCGAATTCCAGCAGAGCCGCCTGAGAAGGTCACCAAGGTAATACATTAAATGTATTCGCTGCAGAAGGGAATGACGACAATGGAAATTTTTTGCCGGACCGGGACTCGAACCCGGATTTCCCGCTTATAGCAAGCGCTCGCCTTACTATTTGGCTATTCGAGACGACTCATGGCCAGACCCAAACTTCCATACGTCGTCAACTACGCATCTACAGCCTGTACTCGTACATCCAGTATGTATATTCCCTTGCACGGGAGGCATTTCACTTGAAAGTCGGTTGCCCGGTGTTGGTGGATAAATGCGATATTGCAGTGTCTCTGTTATTCTCTATTACGAAGCAAAGTTCCTACAGACATGCAATAATGTGCTATGGGAATTTACCTCGTAATGTGGAATAACACAGGCACTGCAGTATTGTACCACAGGTAATGGTGCTCCCAGGTCGGGGTACCGACCGCAAACCGCCTTTTCAGAGTTGTGCCAACTACGAGTGGTTCTTGAGAGGATAGCCAGAAATACACACTGGCTTTCCTAGAAGCTTATGTTAATTATGAGCCACCCCATTTTACTGTACACAGCATGAGCAACAAACTGCCTGATAGCCTGTGCAGTTCCCACTGCTAACCAGCTTACGGAAATGGTTCAAATGGCTCTGAGCACTATGGTACTTAACTTCTGAGTTCATCAGTCCCCTAGAACTTAGAACTACTTCAACCTAACTAAGCTAAGGACATCACACACATCCATGCCTAAGGCAGGATCCGAACCTGCGACCGTAGCGGTCGCGCGGTTCCAGACTGTAGCGCCTAGAACCGCTCGGCCACCCCGGGCCGGCTTACGGAAATGCAACAAGCGTTTGTGGAGAAATTTCTATGGGCTTTCCCTGCATTTTAGCAGGTACGCAGAAATTGTCGGTTTTCATGATAGCAAACACTCATATCTCTCCCCCTCCCCCTTCATCCCTTCCACTCCACATCCTGTGGCGTTTAGGAGTAGAGTGGAAGGCATAAAGTAGAACACATCTGGTGTTCAACGTTCAGAACCGCATGAGCGAATTTCGTAGTGGAGACATCGAGAGGCGTCCAGCACCTTTCGCTGCTTTTTGAGCACGTGTGGTTTTCCTCTGTGCATCTCACAATTTGCGAGTTCACTCCACAACATGAATTTGCTTCCAGCAGTCAGCTTGTTCTGAACTGGGATCATGTATCGATCTTCTCCAGTATTATTGCGTATTCGAGCTGATCATACTTTGAAATAACATTTGCTTAATGAATAGCAGTGTCTCACATAATATTCAGGTTTCTTTATCACTTATACCGTGCTTTCAAAACAGACAGGAATTTTGTCTCACTATTGATTACTGCAATTCTCTGGAAATTCTATACACATCAGTTTTTATCCTTGACATGGTGAATTGTCACTGTAGTTTACCTCGAAGTGAATTGCTTGTTTAAGGGAACCATAAATTAATGGTCAATTTCATGAATATAATAAAACTCTGTGATGAGACAACAATTCTTCTCTAAATAAATATCATCAGTCGGTTCAACATGACTGAATTGTGCACTCTCTGTGTCGTCGTCGTACTGGTGTAAAACAGGTGCTATTACGAGGAACATTTTCGATTAACCAAGGAAGTTAATTGTTTCATTACTTTTATGAGGTTTTCAGAGTTTATTTCTCGTAATTAAACTTCACCTGCATCTGCACTGGGCAGTGTGAGTGGTTACCACTGCCAATGTCATTTTGTGACGTTGAATAGCTTGTGTAGTTAACTGTAATTCGAGTTCGCAGGTGTGCCGAGCCGCAGTAGTCTCACATGTATCACAACAAACGATACGCATAAGTCACACATTACAAAAAAGGTTACCGTCAACAAAATATTTCCACATTCGGAGGAGAAAGTTGCAGATCGAAAGTTCATGGAAACATTTCTCTGCAATGACAAACGCCTTTGTTTTAACGGTTGCCAACCCTCCTCGCGTATCTTATCTGTGACACTGTCTTCCCTATTTCGCGAAAGTGCGAAATGAGCTGCCCTTCTTTGAATTTTTTGGACTCCTTTGTCATTCCTATCAAATAATCGCGTAACAATAGTCTAGCGAAGAACGAACAGACGTAGTGTAGACAGTCGGTTCAGTACTTTTGTTGCATCTTCTAAGCTGTCAACACACTGAAGTGACAAAAGACCCAAGATAACTCCTAAAATCGTGCCGGACTTCCTTTTCCCGGCGTAGTGCACCATCTAGACGTGATATGGACTCAACACGTGTTTGGAAGTCCCTTGCAGAAGTATTGAGCCCTACTGCCTCTACAGCCGTCCATAATTGCGAAGGGTTGCCGTTGCAGTGTTCTATGGCCCAACTGACCTCTTGATTACGTTCCACAAATTTTCGATGGGATTCATGTTGGGCGATCTGGGTGGCCAACTCATTCGCTCGAAGTGTCCAGGATATTCTTCAAACCAGTCACGAAGAACTATACTCTGGTGACATGGCGCATTGTCTTCCATAAATATTTCATACTGTTTGGGGACATGAAGTCCGTGAATGGCTTCAAATAACCGAAAATAACCATTCCCAGTCAATGATGGGTTCAGTTGGATCAGAGGACCCACTTCATTCCTCATATACACAGTCAACGCCATTAGGATCCACCACCAGCTAGAACACTACCTTGTTGAAAGCTTGGGTCCATGACTTCGTGGAGTCTGCGTGACAACTGAAATCGGGACTCATCTGACCAGGACACGGCTATGCAGTCGTCTAGAGTGGTAACGATATGGTTGCGAGCCCGGAAGAGACGCTGCAGGCGAAGTCGTGCTGTTAAGACACTCAAGTCAGTCGTCTGCTGCCATGGTCCATTAACGCCAAATTTCGCCCCACTGTTCTAAAGAATACGTTCATCGTACGTCCCACATTGATTTCTGTTATTATTACACGCAATGTTGCTCGTCAATTAGTATTAACAATTCTACGCAAACGCCGCTGCTTTCCGTCGTAAAGGGAAGGGAAGGCCATCGCCCACTGCGCTGTCGGTGGAGACAGGTAATGCCTGAAATTTGGTGTTCTCGGTACACTCCAGAGACTGTGATCTCGAATATTGGATTCGCTAACGATTTCCGAAATGAAATATCCCATACAACCAACTACCATTCCGCTTTCAAAGTCTACTAATTCCAACCGTGCAGCCATAATCACGTCTGATATCTTTTCACATGAATCACCAATGCCAAATGAAATCTAATACTTCTGCGGCACTCGTTTCAAATGGTAGGCATACACAGACGTTAAGCATTCATTCCAGTTCTGAAAAGCGATAAAGATGGATTTTACCGGACCCATTCCTCCCCATTTTGAGCTCACGTAATTAATGGTCGTAACCCTGGATAAGCCAACCTTCCGGTTTTCCAGGGAATCGGCACAAAATGCATCGTTCCCACTCTTCTGCCGGAGACCCTTGTCCTGAGAGATATTTTGCTTGTGGCTAAGGTAGCAGGGTTCCCACACGGTCCCTTTAACTTAACCATGACCTGTATGAAGCATCCCTGCATCTTCAGACCAAAGCCTCACTAAATGAGCTGTCACAAATTATGTCATTAGTATAGTTTTCATCTACCTTTTAGGTGTATTTGCATATAACGCGGCTTTTATAAATTGTGTAAATGTGGCCTTATTGAAGATTAGCAGCAGAAGGATGATAGGTCATCTCTTGAGACATCACGGGACAACTTCCATAGTATTAGAGGGAGCTGCTGAGGGTAAAATTTGTTGAGGAAGACAATGGTATACATTCAGCAAATAATTGGGGACTTAGGTTGCAAGCGCTACTCTGAGATGAAGAGATTGACGCAAGAGGAGAATTCTTGGCAAGTCGTATCAAGTCAGTTCAACTGTGCTTCTGCGTTTCTTGAGTTTAATTGCCAGCTAATCACAATCAACATACGTTAGTCTAGCGAAACAGTAACATGTTATCAGTCAACTTGTTTTATTACAGGGTATAATAATTTGTACCACAGGGTGGACGTCTCGAGCTCTGCAGTAATACGCAATGTTGTAAAACTGTACCAAAGCAGCTTTCTATCCCGAATGCATGACCTGGCCGTTCCCTTGAAATGTCCTCTTTGGAAAAATTATGAATTACTGTGCTGGTAAACCACTTACATAATTTGATTTTCAAACAGCTGAGCAAAACTGAATGTACTCAGACATTTCTCTCCTTACTTATTCTGATCATCACTAAACTGACACACAATATTTCTAGCGCAACGCATTCTGACTTTCAATAATCCCTACAAAAGAATGACCGTGACTAACAATAACCTATACCTTTCATGAATCACTTACCTCACAAAAATCTTCGTTACTCGAACTTCTGCACTACAGCGAGCGCCAATACTGCCAGCTAAATAAAAGATTCTAACTACTGAAGTCACTAACTACTGATAGGCATAGTTAGCAAATGAAAGATTTTGATAAAGAACAAACAATGTATTTACCTTAACAGTGTGTCACTGACATAGTAAAAAAAATGTTTGTTTCTCTGTTAAATAATCAGATAGCTGTGTAATTCTGTGTTAGAGGAATATGATACCGATGTGTAAAGTTGTATACTAATACCATATTAGCTAGGGCTCCTTGTGCTTGCCAAACACATGGTACACAATGTAAGCGTGTACCCCGCTGAGGATTAGTGTTATTATACCCTCAGGTGTTACAGATTACAGCAATGGAATGAAATGTACCACAGAAAACCTTTGTATCATTGTAATACAAAAATCTTTAAACATAAATGATTTAAGTACAAAATCAATCACTCAAATACGTGTACTGTAGCGCTAAACTGTGCGTCTTGTTGTAAGACAATCTCTGTCATTACTTAAGGGTAAAAAATGTGCCAAGTGTAGTTAATTATCGTCGTCCGTAAGCAAAGTTCTATAGAAGTCGAAGTACTTACCTCGTAATAAACAAAGTGGATTGCTATGCATATAGATATCGTAGTTGTTACGCTTATTGCCGTGATGAAGTAAGTACTGTACTGTAACGTATTGTTGTGCTACAGAAAAGGCTGTCTCATTGTAGCTATACAATAAAAGTTATACTAAAACATGTTTTACTTTCCAGAATAATACAGAAAAACTGTGCAGATATAAAACAGATACACCGTAAAAGCAACAATGTAAATTGTGTAACATGTTAGTAGCGTCGTGATATAGTCGTGTAGCTGTCAAATAAACTAACCACTGTGTCATCTGGTATCTCTCAGAAAGCACTTTAAATCCAAATGTTGCAGTAAAATCTCATTAGCAGTACTGGTATATGTTCTAAGTATGTAAGCCTTATAGTCATTACGTAACCGTGCAACTAATAAGCAAGAATGTACACACACAATAGCACTTTGTCGTCTGTTCACTATAATAATGCATTCGTAATTACTGTCTAAATATGTTCCCTAGGTTCTAGACTGGATAGTTAACTTCAAACATTGTTGCATGTAAACAGTTTCTAAGTGTGACAAGGAGTACTACTAACGTGAAGCGAAAAATATTGTGGCAGAGGCTAAGTTAAACAGCAGATTATCTCTCAAGAAACGGTTTTACAAGTGAAATGTGGTGCAATCCTTTACTCTTCATAGTACTCAGGGTTTCAACTTCAACGCAATTATCATGCGAATACTAGAATTTTTCTCAAGGTTAGCGTCTATGTTATTTTTCTCTGAGCCAGCCGGCGAACGTGGCTGCCTGCAGTGCGAGCCATTGTCTGTCTCTTTGTTGGCGCGCGTCGTTATTGGGATTAGGAGACCTAACTTCTACAAATTCACCTTGTCGAGAGGGTCCTGCCCTGTTTGAATCCCGCCGGTTCTGATGAAATTCAGGTCTGTCGTTTTGTCGGTAGTTTAGATAGTTTCTTTTTTGTCGGTCATGTGGTGAAGAATTTCTCCCAGAATCGTAACAGCGCGGTGGACCATTGGGTCTGAAGTTATTCTGTTTCCCTTGATAATAATTATTTTGGTACCCATATTGTCTGTTTCTCTGATTGCCTCTGTGATAGTCATTACCGCGGAGAGGTGATCTTTCCCTGTAATTCTTACTACTGTGCCAACGGTTGTCATACGGGTTGTGTCTGTTTTGGTCACGATTTACGTTGTAAGAATAGCCTTGTCGTGTCCAGTTATTATTTCTGTCATCGCGGAATTGTGACGGATGTGACCTGTAATTGTTGTGCTCCTGTTTTCGCGTTCTGCGGTTGTCAGTGTCAATTTCCAATTCTTGTAAGAGTCCCTGAAAAGCTTCAATGTCGTCTTTGCAACGTCCTGCCAAAATAATACCTCGTAAATGTTCAGGCAATTTGATTAAGCGAATGCGGATGAGTTCTGAGGAGCTGTATGGGTTTGACAGGTACTGATTCTTGTGTAACATGTCTTCAAAACATTTCACAAGACTGGAAAATTCAGATTGTTCGAAATGCTTCATCATTATGATGCCATGTTTTACTCGGTCTTGTGTAGCTTGAGACCAATATGCTGAGAGGAAGGCATGATAAAATTCTCCTTCACTGTGACAGTCGTGAATGACCGATTGCATTCTTGCAGCTGGTTCATTCTCTAAATAGCCACACATAAATTCTAATCTCTGCTCTAATGACCAGTTGGGAGGAAAACAATGAGAGAATTGATGAAGCCACGCTTGTGGATGAATGTCGTTGCCAGAATTCTTAAATGTTTGAATTTACGTGTACTAATAAACACCTTATAATCAAAATCATCATGTCGGCGATTCGCGTATCGGTCATTGTTACGTCGTTTCGGCAGTTCCATCTCAAAATTCGGTGAACGTTGCCAATTTCTTTCATAATTTCCGAAGTGCCCTGTGTTATTATTTTGTGGGTGTTCCGTATTTCTATGTCCCTCTTCCCGTATTGGAGCGCGAGTGTCCCCTGAAATATGTAATTCCTGTATCGCCTGTGTCAACTGGTCTTGTACTTCCCGGATTTCCCTTTTGTACTGTGTATTGCTTTCATTTTTATTTTGTTTGAATTTTCTGATTTGTTCGTACTCTTCAGTGTCAGTGAAGGGTACGGGTCTTGTGTCATTCAGATCATCACCCACCTTTGTAGATAAGTTAGTGAACTGATCCGAAAGTTCGGCTACTTTCTCCGATAGTGAAATGATTTGCTCAGTGTGTTTTTCTGAACCAAGTTTCAGAGTGTCCACTTTTGTTGAAATCGTATCTACTATGTCCTTTAAGTTTTCCTGAGCTTTTGCAAGTTGCGTAACCGAATCGGTAGATGCAACTGAGTCAATTTCAGCTTGCAAGGTGTCGTGATTTTCATGAACAATAGTTTGCAGTTCTTTTATGGCTGCTTCGTGATTCTGTAATGCATTTTCATGACGCGAAAAAAATAGGTTGAAAATGCTCATAAAGTTGTGCTTTTACGTCATTACGGACTTTTCGACATTTATATTTGACTTTAAGTAACTCTGCAGATAAATCTTCACGTGTTTGTTCAAGCGTTTGTTCCATTGAGTCTAACTTTTAAAGCTGTTGCTGTGTTTGTCTCTGATTTTGTTTCATTTGCTGCATTAATTGCAATAATGATGTATTAGTGACTGGAATCTGTTTCTCTATGCTTTTTGGCAGTGCATTTTCACCGGTAACATTCACATTTTGACAAGCAGAAAATATGTCTTGACTTATTTGAGAAAACGGTGAGGACCTAAAGCCTGAATCTGCAGTATTTGCAAGATTGTGTACTGTCATTCCCGATTCCGGAGGCGAGCTGTTGCCGACCGATCGATCGATAATACTTCCCTGTTCACTACTTGTTTCACTGTCTACACCGTTGTTTGCCGCCCGCTCCATTTGCCTATGCACAATAACCAAATTACTACGTTGAACATTAGTTAATTCACTACACGGTGGCGGTAACACACTGCTTTCGTCTTCACTGTCATTTCTCAGTTTACTTTGGAGCCTAGTATTAAGTTTTTCACACGCCATAATTATCATGTATTTCACACGATAACAAGAAAAGCACAATTTGAAGAGCAAAAATAAGAAAACACATTAACATAGCACTGAAAATAATATCTAGCTAATCGTAAGCGCAGATGCGAAATACTTGGTGCAAATTTACATGCATGCCACAACTATTTTACTGTACAACAATGAAAGACTGCAACTACAAAGGATATTCTCTCTACAATTACGCGCTAACAATAAACGAAAGCTACACTAATTACACAAACTACAAGAAAAAATCAGAAGATTCCAGTGAGGTATCCCCGGCTAAGGGTCGACATATGAAACATCCCCTTAGAAAAATTTATTAATGACTGTGCTGATAAACCTCTTACATTATTTGCTTTTCAAACAGCTGAGCAAAACTGAACGTACTCAGACATTACTCTCTTTACTCATTCTGACCAACACTAAACTGACACACAATATTTTTAGCGCAACGCAATCTGACTTTTAATAATCCCTACAAAAGAATGGACCTGACTAACAATAACCTATACCTTTCATGAATGACTTACCTCACAAAAATCTTCGTTACTCAAATTACTGCAATACAGCGAGTGCCAATACTGCCAGCTAAATAAAAGATTCTAACTACTGAAATCACTAACTACTGATAGGCATAGTTAGCAAATGAAAGATTTTGATAAAGTACAAACAATGTATTTACCTTAACAATGTTCAAAAGTCATCATGACATCCAGTCTTACAAATTTACTCTTTCTGGCGGACACACGTCCAGATCATCCAGTCCCAAAACTCCACCATTTCTCTACCCATATCCACCACTGCTGACGGCTCACCTCCAACTGCGCAACGCTACGCGCTGTTAACAGCCAACTGCCAAACACTACAATAGCAAACAACAATGCAAACCAGACACAGACTGCACACAGCACACCCAGTGATTTTCATACAGAGCACTACTTGGCGTTACCAACATAAAACCTAAACAGCCTACTTACACTATGATCACCAGTGCAGCCTCAGCCTCCGGCGAATCAGCATCGCCGATGTACCACACCCCCTCCCAGCAGTGTGTGTTCACTACAGGACCGTCCGCCGCGACTGTTGTACCGACGAGGGGAGATCATGTCTCAAGCCAGGTCGTGCCACAGTCGTCTGCGTCCCAGAAATCTT
The DNA here is from genome assembly GCF_021461385.2 of Schistocerca piceifrons. NCBI lineage: Eukaryota > Metazoa > Arthropoda > Insecta > Orthoptera > Acrididae > Schistocerca > Schistocerca piceifrons. The sequence goes on from NC_060144.1 coordinate 325,500,967, forward strand.
GCGACGAACTTCGATGGGCTGTATAGGGTGTCGTAAGTAACAAATCGAGAATAGGAATCCGTATCTGGGAACGTAAGCTAACGACATTAAAGAGCGTTGATGTTACGGGCTTGAGCGTCTGCCGCCAGGCCACCCGCGCTGCAGCAGACGTGACTTTGTACACTGCCGGACTGTAGGCGGAACGTCTCGCAATGTTTGTTATTCAGTGATCTCGACTGATTGTCACGATCGCCAGTAGAGAAGATGGAGCTAGCTACTTTGTAGACAGGCCTTGTCTCCAATGAATGTGATGCTCTGTTGATTTGATGGATGACGCATTCGGACAAAGGTTTCCATTTGCACTTTATTTTTCTCCTGTATGCCTAAAAACATTGGAGTTCCAGGAGAAAAAAAAAAGCGCAGATGGAAACACTTGTCATTCACCAAGGCAACGGATCATCTCATTCATAGGACACAAGGCCTGCCTACGCAGCATCTAACTCCATCTTCTCCACTTGCGATCGCAGCAGTCGAGATCACTGAATAACATATAACATTGCGAAACGTTCTGCTTCCCGTCAGCATACAAAGTCGCATTTGCTGCTGAAGGGGTGGCTTAATGGCAAGCACCGGCACCGGCGCCTATTAAGTCTACACTTTGTAGCGTCGTTGGGGGACATATCTGTACACAGGATCCTAAAATTGATTTGTTTCTCAGGCCACGCTTTACAATCCCTCGGAGTTTGTTGCAACATTTCTGTGACTCCCCTAGTGAGGGGCAATCAGATGAAAACAAAACAGATGGAGAAAAAGTAATTAAACTGTAAATATTGCATGGGGGCTTAATTATATAGATATGAAATGCAAATACTTTTAAATTTTTAGTAGCTGTTTGTCCGATTACGAAGTCTCGTAACCGGTTGGCCCTAACTAGTTTTAGTACGCAATCTGACTGCATAGAATAACAACAAAGAATGAAAGAAAATTTCCGTTAACACAATTAATTAATTAAGTCCCCAGCAACTATAAGACGTACGAAACCAAAGCACAAGTGTAACTGTTCTGTGTGTGGAAGTGTGATTCAACGTACACATCTGGCACGGTTCTTCTTCAATAAGACAAGAAATTTTAAATACCATTTATACTGAAGTAATTAAAAAAATAGAAATACTATAATTGCGCAAGAAAACCAGAACTACACTCTAATACAAGAACACAAGCCAGATGCTTTGTTGACTGAACCTGTAATGACGCATTATTTAAGACATTGAAACAATAAAAAAAAGGATTTTTTTCACCTTCATATATATTGACGAAAAGCACTCTGATCATTACAATATCTCCATTAGAACAACATCTGCTGTCTAGCCCATCAAACAACTGCATAAAACATGGAACAAGCACTCCCTACTACAACATCTCAACACCGACTCACTACTACTACTTCTCAACAAGCACTGACTATTGCCACATCTCGACAAGCACTCTCCACCACTACTTCTCGACAAGAACTGCCAGTGGAGGCGGCGGAATAAAACTCTTTGGCGCAATCTCTGGCACTGTGGCTCAGTGTAGCCACCTTTCATATGCCCTTCCTCCACGGGCCAGAATTTGTTGGTATTTTTGCCAGCATTGGTGGTGAAAATACCACCAAATTCGTCCACAAAAATACAGACAAAAATAAAAGATAATATTAATACGTAAATATCACATAATTAGATAAAATTTTGGCTTTGCACTGACCTTTCAATAACCTAATATATAAAATACAGTAAGCAATGCAAATTCTTTCATACATGTGACTTTACATAATAGTTTACACAATATGCAAAAAATCAGTAATGTTGAACAGGTGCAGACACCAACAAGTGACATTATTTCAATAGATGCAGTCCATCAGTGGCACCCAGTAATGTTGAACAGGTGCAGACACCAACAAGTGACATCATTTCAGTAGAAGCAGTCCATCAGTGGCACCCAGCAATGTTGAACAGGTGCAGACAGCAACAAGTGACATTATGTCAGTAGAAACAGTTTCATCAGTGGCACCCAGCAATGTTGAGCAGGTGCAGACACCAACAAGTGACATTATCTCAGTAGAAGCACTCCATCAGTGGCACCCAGTATTATTGAACAGATGCAGACACCAACAAGTGACATCATTTCAGTAGTAGCAATTCCATCAGTGGCACCCAGTAATGTTGAACAGGTGCAGACAGCAAGAAGTAACATCATTTCAGTAGAAGCAGTTCCAATAGTGGCACCCAGCAATGTTGAGCAGGTGCAGACACCAACAAATGACATTATTTCAATAGATGCATTCCATCAGTGGCACCCAGTAATGTTGAACAGGTGCAGACAGCAGTCCATAATATTCACTATCACTAATCACACTGTTCATCAGAGTTTATCAGCAGAAATTAAACATGTCCTAGTGGCACCAAGCATGTAGAAAAAGTGCAAGTAACAGTGCATAATATTCACTATCACTAATCACACAGTTCATCAGCAGAAATTAAACATTTCTAAGTGTCACACATCAGTGTTGAACAGGTGCAGGTGTGAACAACAGTTTGAATGCACACACAATTGCTTTTACAAAATTATTATCAATGCTCTTACACTAAACATACAAATTATAATAAACACACAAATGATATCAGATAATTGTCATATTAACTATTACAAATACACAAATATCAGTAAACCTATAATATTTATGGGTGTCAGTGCAAGCCACAACAAACAAGTAAAATAATATTTAGGAGATAGGTCGGTACCAATTATTTGGGATTAGGAAAGGAAAACACGCAAAACACACTCACTCATCTTTCATCCACATTAAGTGCTACTGTGTAATTGAATAGTGTTAACTGTGTAAATGCAATTCTGTCAAAATTTGATGTTCATCATGTGTATCAAGTAGTAGTGGCAGCAATGTATAAGAGTCAATAATAGTTAGTCAACGTCGTAGTCATCATGTCAAGAGCAATGTCTGCCAAGCCAAATCAAATGTACTGTTGCTGAACAACTGTCAGTGTGCCAAGATATGCAAATACTTCCTCTCTTCAAAAAAAAAGTTTATACTGCTTATTGATTTAACAGTGTGTGTTTGTATACAATCTTCTTTCCACTTGAGTGTTCTAGTCTGCTATCTTCATCCTCCTTGTTCCATATAGACAAAAAAAAAATATGCTCCTCACTTACTTCACCTCTTATCCACCAAAACTCCAATAATCATTACATAATCTTAATACTTCAATAATACCTCTTACGTCGATACATATAAACCTTATCATCAATACCATTTACCTTACCTCTTGTCCACCAAAACTCCAATAATCATCAACTTCACACAATCTCAATACCTCAATAATATCTCTTCAATCCGTCGATACACATAAACCTTAGCACCAATATCATTTCACTTCCATAACAACTCTTTCCTCTAGTCAGTATCCTCGAACAAGTACAGATAAAAACCTAATTCAAACTTCAGTTCATCGTCCCATACAATCCGAAGACACAATGTCCACACACAACCTCTGTGTAGTCCACCTGAGCCAAATCTTCTACTCATTACGAATTATAAAATACATTTTGGTTACCTTGTCCGTCATTAAATAAAAGAAATGCATACATGACCTCTAACAGCCTTCAGTTTGAATAACTTTCAGTAAGTAGGTGCGAGTACGTAGTATGAAAGATCACATAAGACTTTGAGCGAATAAATCGTAATATTTCAGAGTGTGTACACCACTTCAAGAATCATAGCAAAACAGAAGTAAACATGTGGAGTATTTCTTGTGTCTAGTGTCACTAGCTATTTCAATTGCTCACGAAAAATGCAGTGTAATGACTGTCAATGGTCTAAACCTAGTGTTGGTATGTCATGTCGTTAGCTTCCTTCCAATTAGCATAAATTTATACAGCTTCCATAAAACCTCCAGCTCACGTGACTTCAGTGAAGTTTCTTGTACTAATGTCGTTCGTCGAATTATAGCAGTTCATTTTTTTATCTTAAAATATAAGGCACTGAGCGTAAGCAAAACATGCAACAGCGAGTAAATATACCAGTAGAGAACAGAATGTCAACAAGTGGATGCAGCACAATCCCTATAACGAGGCTCTGCCAAGCGAACAATCTATAATTAATACCATAGTGTGACCTAAACTCCATGTTCACACACAGTATATCAGCATTTCTACATACCAAATTAAAGAGTAGTTATGACAACAAAACAGAAATGTGTATATATGCAATCCATACGCATAGCAGCAAATATATATCTTACATAATAAACAGGTCATTAGCATCATATCAGCATAAGCAAATAAATGTTCATATGTAATCTTAATAAGTAAACATGAAGGCGCAAGCAGATAAATCACAAAGTATAGCTTACATACATAACCACAGTCAGCACAATTAATCAGGTGACAATTATAATTTAAATAAATAAGCACAGCAAGCACATAATAAAAAAAAATATGGCATCAGTGAAAAGGCACAGCAGCCAAGCGATGCATAATATATATAAGTAACAACCCTGTTCATTAATCAATCATTGTCAAAATCAGTTAATGTACGCAAGCACATCGCCTCACAAGTAAATTCATAGAACATGAAATTATCACAAAGTATGAATCACGTAATCGCGAGCCGCAAATTACGTCTAAAGTACGTACCTAAGTGGAATTATATTACCTGAAAAATAAACTCAATTAATAGTTACCCTTTTTAGTTTATTACTTTTTTCTTCGAAATTACATTCTTCCTGAAATTTTCTCCATAGCAAGTCGTCTTAACGTCGGACACGCACAGAATTTACCTGAAGTTCTTAAATATTTTACAGAACCGTATCCTGAAAAATACTGAACGTTAATAACATAATTCACCAAGTCACTAGAGCTTTATACTGAATTTATTCGCGAGAAATTAGGCTGTGTATTTGTTTACGGCTGTCAGTGCATTCGCACTGAGCGCTCGATCAGCTGTAGGCGCGTGACGTAGGAAGTAATTGTTTGCGGTCAACGACTGCCTTGTGCGCCGCGCAGACTTGACTGTTGCTTTGAGTACGTGCCGCCGCCGGAACACGGCGCGGTATCCTTGTACTCTCCTCATGTTTACGTATAACTGTTGGTTTCTCGAAAGTATGTCATTCCACAAAAATTTTAACGTTAGATATATGATGTACTCCCTTAAAGCGTCGAGATTTAAGAGTTTCTACTTCGACAGTGTTATCATGAATAATTTTGCGAATTCTATATGGACCGTTATAAAGCAGAAAAAATTTGCGACACAAGCCTTTTCCTTTGTGAGACAAACGGTGAGACTTAATTAACACCTTTTGACCAACTGACAAGGTTTTTAAACGACCAGGATGTTTAGCTGATTTCTCTCTTCTAGCAGCCACAGATGCAATATTTTGTAGAGCCAGATTCACAACTTCAGAATGCCGCAGTTTCCGTGTAGGCGGAAAAGGAACGATTTCAGAAATGCGATTTGTCGGTGCTTTATTTTTTAATATTAATATAGGCGGTAAAGAAGTTGAATCATTAGGGAGTTCATTCAGAATGTTTTGAAAAATAAGAAGACACTGATCCCACGTTCTGTGATTCTGATGACAATAAAGACGACCCAATTTATTGATTTCCTTCATCCATTTCTCTGAAGCGTTAGATTGAGGGTGAAAAAGTGAAATGAAAATTGGTTTAATCTTACGACGCCGTAGAGTACAAAGCCAAATTTTAGAGCGAAACTGTGATCCATTATCTGATATAACCTTATCAATATGACCCACTTCTTTAAGAAAATGTTTGATGAAAGCATTAGATACTGAACGAGCTGTTGCTTTGCGTAAAGGTGTAAAACACACATATTTTGATGTCAGTTCCACTGCTACAAAAATGTACCCAAAACCATTAGTAGAACGAACCACTGGACCGAACAAATCGACTGCAGCCATGTCCTTTAATTTCGCTGGAATGATAGGAAACAACGGTGCTCTGTGAGAAATAGTTGGCGGCTTAGGCTTTTGACATAATTTGCATTTGGCAAGAACAGATCGAATACGTTTTTCCATATTACTGAAGTAGCAATTTTCTCGTAATTTATGAAAGCATTTTCTGGGACCAAAGTGTGCATAACTGAAATGCGTATACCAAATCAGTTTATTAACACACTCATCAGGAATACAAACTAACCAAACAGAGTTGTCAACCGATTTTCGTTTAAAAAGAATGTCATTACGAACTAAATAATACTGTCTGATCGCTACACTATCGTTTCTCCTCCACTTCTCCTCAATGTCCTTCCAGATTGGATCCTTATTTTGCTCCTTAGCGATGTCCTGGAGCGAAGAAGAAATAAAATTTTCAAACACCTTTAATATACATCAAACAATAATTGTTTTCTTTGCAGTCCTCTTCAGCACTTTGTTTCAAACCCATAGGTGCATGTGATAAAGCATCAGCAACAATATTTGAAGAACCCTGTATGTAAACAATACTAAAGTCAAATTGCTGTAGATACAACGCCCATCGTGACAATCTTCCATGAGTTAATTTTGTTGACATAAGAAATTCCAGAGCCCGATGATCGGTGTAAACCTTAGTATGTCAGCCATACAAAAATATGCGAAATGTTGTGAACGCCCATTCCGTAATCGAATAATTCTTTTCTGATTTAGAGAGAACACGACTTCCAAATGCAATAGTTTTCTGTATTACAACGCTGTTTCCTTCTATCTCTTGAAATAAATGTGCACCTAGGCCTTTGTATGACGAGTCCGTCGCCAAACAAAAGTCTTTAGATAAATCCAGATGTGAAAGAAGTGGAGCAGCAACTAGAGCATCACGGAGTTGTTCAAATTCTGATTGAGCTTCCTCATCCCAACACCAATTAGAATTCTTTCCAGATAGTTCACATAAGCGAGGTGTGGCCAAATCGTCCAATCTAACAAAGCGTCTAAGAAAATTACAGACACCAAGGAAACTACGAACATCACGTTTTGTGGTAGGAACAGCATAATTACGAATACCGTCTAATTTCTCTGGATCAGGAAGAATACCTTCTGTAGAAATAATGTGACCGAGAAATTTCACCTGAGAACGACCAAATTCAGATTTTTCCAAGTTCACTGTAATGCCAACTCGTGCAAAAATACGTAATAATGAATCCAAAATTTGGTTGTGCTCACTCCAAGAACGTTTAGCAATAAGAATGTCGTCAACATATGAAGTAATATTGTCACGAAGATAAACAGGTAAAATTTCGTTTAAACTACGAATGAATGCTGCTGAAGATACAGTAAGTCCAAACGGTAATTTCCGAAACTGGTAACAGTTACCAAAGGCTAAAAAGGCAGTGTATTTTCTACAATCAGGGTGGAGTTCTATTTGCCAAAAACTTGCGCGCATATCAATCGTGGATAAAACTTTAATTCCATGGAAATGTTGAAGAAGTTCATCTAAATTTTGTGGGCGGTCAGTTTCAGGAATAATGATGTTATTTATCTGTCTGGAATCCAGAACCAAACGAATTGACCCATCCTTTTTAAGAACGACGTGTAATGGGCTGATATAAGGACTGACTGCTGGCTCTATAATGCCTTGATCTAACATGTATTAAAGTTCACTCTTAACCTTGTCTCTGTACGCCAAAGGAATAGCGTACATTTTCCCCCGAAATGGTGTGTGTTCTTTTACTTTAAACAAATATTGTAAGCCTTGTATAGTTCCTATGTGATGACCAAATACTGTAGCATGTGAAGTCAAAATTTGGTGCAGTTCTTCTCTTGCAACGTCATCTGGCACTTCAGCTTTCTTAACCTTTTCATTAATTAATTCTTCGCTATTAATTATATCATCCATCGCGTCTCTGTATCTATTGTCGTTGTCATGAATGAACACATTGTCGTCATAATGCTCAACGAAAACATCAGAAGTAAGTAACCTTAAACATTTTGTATCTGATTCATATCTTGTTAAACACTCGAAAAATTTCAAACATTTCGGCATTCCGGCAACAATAAAATTCACACTGCCTTCTTTAAAGTTCAAAATTGCCTTAAGTGTGTTAATAAACTCCATACCTAATATAATTTATGTACTGAGTAATGGAACAATAATAAAATTAGCAGAAAATTCGTATCCTTGACAAATGAAATTTAGGTTGGTCTGTTGTTCGACTTCCACACTTTTTCCAGAAATAGCTCCTCGAATTGTAGTTTTAGAAACAGGTAACACAGGACAAGCAATAGTTCTTACACATATACGAAAAACTGATTCACTAATGACATTCAATGGGCTCCCAGAATCTAAAACTGCAGTGAACTTATTCTTACCCACAAATACTTCAATAACAGGATGTAAAAATGCGTCCACATTATTTTCCTTTTCGTCTAGCAAAATGTCTCTCATGTCTTCCAGGCGTACGTAGTGTAAAGTCGTAGTGTCATTACTTTCTGAACCGTCTATATTGCTGCCAGAAGCCGAAGCTGCAAGTCATTGTCGATTGTTTGCGTCACGTCTTTGATTATTCGCGTCATTTCGCGGATCAATTTCTACGACTTGCACTTGTCTCTCGGAATTTCTGTCACGCGGAGGATGCCAATTAGGTCCCTCCTGTCTGTTAGATGTAAATTCTTGGTTGTGTCTGTTATTAAAATTTCTATTTTCCGTCTGTCTGCATGACTACTTCTTGTGTAATTTCGACTGTCACTTCTGAAATTACTGTTGTATCTATTACCCTGGTTATTTCTGTAGTAAGAATTTCTATTACTGTATGAATAATTTCTGTCTTGATGATACCGATTACTGTTTCCGTATGATTGATCATTCCGGTAGGAGTTTCCGTTATTATAACTGTCTGTGTAATTTCTGTTAGAACGTCTGTTATTGTCATAAGGTTGGTATCTATTGTCCTGCCCGTTTCGTCTGTCATTCTCAAAATTACCCATATAACGTACGTTCCGATCATTATCCCTTCTCTCTGAAAATCTACTGTGATTACCGTTACTGAAAAAATTACAAGAAGTCCCGTCGTCATTGTCATACTCAAGTTCTTGTAGCAAAGTCTTAAAAGTCTCAATGTCGTCTTTACATCTTCCAGCTAAAGCAATTTGTCTTATGGATTGTGGCAGCTTAGTTAAACAAATGCGAATTAATTCAGTCTGGCTATAAGGGTTGGACAGGAATTGATTCTTTCGAATCATGTCTTCAAAGTATTCTGCTGGCGTGCGGAACTCAGACTGTTTAAAATTACGCTGCATAATAAGACTATGTTTGACTCTATCTTGTGTGTTTTCGGACCAATATGCCGATAGAAATGCATGATAAAAATCATTTAGATTATTACAATTTCTAATAAGTGCGTGCATCCGCGTCGCCGGTTCGTTTTCTAAATATCCACACATAAATTCCAGTTTGTGACTTAGTGGCCAATTTGATGGAAGTGCGTACATAAATTGATCTAACCATGAACATGGATGTATGTCATTCTTAGAATTACGAAAGATCTTAAATTTCCGAACAGTCAAGAAGTGTTTATAGTCAAAGTTTTCTCCTCGTGGCGACAAAGACCTACCGCGACTGTTCCAGTCCGAATGTCGATTATTGTCAAGTTCACGCGCCTGGCGCTCTCTTGTTGCATCCCGTAAATGAAACAAATTATTTTCTTCAAAGCCCTCTGCTATCTGTGATTCTAAACTTCTTCTGCTGTCCTTTCCTACGATTTCGCCTTCAATTTGTTTGACTTGCTTTCGTAATGCCTCAAATTCCCTTTTGACGCGTTCATTAAATTTTCCCTGATTTTCAACATGCTTATTTATGTTCTGGTACTCTTCGGTTTCTGTAAATGGTAATGGTGCTGTATCATCTGAATTTCTGTCCCCATTTAAACCAAGACTTGTCAATTTATCTGAAATCTCCTCAACTCTTTCCGATAAATCACCTACTTGTTCCTTCTGTTTATTTACGTCTTCCTTAAGTGTCGCGACTCGGGTTTCGGTATTAACACATTTGGTAGTTAACTGTTCATATTGTTGTGTTAGGTTATTTATTCTGTCATTTGGTACGGATTCCTCGATTCTCTCAAATATTTTTTCCTTATCGTGTGCACGTTGTAAATTTAACTCTGAAAATTTCTGTACTATCACGCGATCTCTTTCCCCCTGTTCTCTATCCTGTTCCTTTTGTCTGATTTCTATTGAAATTAATCTATTATTGTGAGCATTCAAAATCGGTTGTACTTCTTCTCTAATTTCTTTCTTTAATTCATCTTTCATGTTTTTGAAACATGTCCCTATTCGTGAGTCTAACCGCGTTTCCATTGTTTCCATCTCTGTTTTAATTGTTCCTATTTGTGATCCCAGTGAGTCTAACCGTGTTTCCATTGTTCTCATATTAGTTTTAATTTCAGATCGTAACTGTGATCCCACTGTTTTTAATTCAGATCTTAACTGTGTTTCCATTGTTCTCATATCAGTTTTAATTTCAGATCGTAACTGTGATTCCACTGTTTTTAATTCAGATCTCAAATTTAATATTACACCCATCAACTGCTCCAGATTAACTGGTTCAAAATTCTTTTCGCCCCTAACATTTCCCGCAAAACCAACTTCCTTCGGCATAGCCATAAGGCTACCTGTGTTCGATACTATTCCAGAGACTTCTATCGTTAATCTCGTATTCTGTGAATTTTCTGATTGAGAAAAATTTTGAAATGGTTCCGGACTATCTTCCCGACTTATTAAATTGTTTTCAACTTCATCATTCATCATACTGTTCTCCTGTGTTGGCGAGTTCGACATGTTAACAATTTCGTCATTCTCACTATTCATTATTTTTGCCTTTTTCATTGATCGCGTAATCATTTACAAAACATACAAAACTCGTCACTGTACGAAAATTACACACAATGACTCTTTATCTCCAACAATACCATTCACACGAAATGTTTTTCCCTCAAACACGATTAACGAACAATTGAAATAATTGCACTAAATTGTCAAACCCGTAGACAAGACAACAAAAATTAAATTCTGCAAAAAAAATACCATTAGAAGAATGACAATTACCAAATCTACACATGCAATATAGACTACAATTTCTAAACTACAAATTACTACAACAATACTACTGTCTGCTATTTTTGCAATCAGAAGAATTCCAAGGGACGATCCGAAGCAGCGGTCGCCACGTGCATGGGGGCTTAATTATATAGATATGAAATGCAAATACTTTTAAATTTTTAGTAGCTGTTTGTCCGATTACGAAGTCTCGTAACCGGTTGGCCCTGACTAGTTTTAGTACGCAGTCTGACTGCATAGAACAACAACAAAGAATGAAAGAAAATTTCCGTTAACACAATTAATTAATTAAGTCCCCAGCAACTATAAGACGTACGAAACCAAAGCACAAGTGTAACTGTTCTGTGTGTGGAAGTCTAATTCAACGAGCACATCTGGCACGGTTCTTCTTCAATAAGACAAGAAATTTTAAATACCATTTATACTGAAGTAATTAAAAAAATAGAAATACTATAATTGCGCAAGAAAACCAGAATTACACTCTAATACAAGAACACAAGCCAGATGCTTTGTTGACTGAACCTGTAATGACGCATTATTTAAGACACTGAAACAATAAAAAAAAGGATTTTTTTTACCTTCATATATATTGACGAAAAGCACTCTGATCATTACAATATCTCCATTAGAACAACATCTGCTGTCTAGCCCATCAAACAACTGCATAAAACATGGAACAAGCACTCCCTACTACAACATCTCAACACCGACTCACTACTACTACTTCTCAACAAGCACTGACTATTGCCACATCTCGACAAGCACTCTCCACCACTACTTCTCGACAAGAACTGCCAGTGGAGGCGGCGGAACAAAACTCTTTGGCGCAATCTCTGGCGCTGTGGCTCAGTGTAGCCACCTTTCAATAGCCTTCATGGGTTTGCCGCCGGATCACACTGAGCAAATTCCACATTATTTCCTCGGAGCAACTGTCCGACGTCTTCAGGTAGCTAAACCTTGCTGGTGGCTAGATGCGACTGACGGTATCCGCACGTCGACGCCCCGTTTATAGAACACGGTCGCGAAGAATGCGCAGGCGCGCAAATCACGCATGGACATTGATTTGCAGCTAGATGGTGCCATACTCAAACGCCCTCTGCCGAAAACCGCAGACCGGTTCTCCTGCGCGTGCGCTGTGACAGTGCGGCCAGATGTTACTTAGTAAAACACCGTACTAAACCAAAGTTATGACGTCTCTAATACCGAAAAATCTTCATTTTCCCGTCGCGGTCTCTGAGGCGTCTTGTTACGGTCCGCGCGCCTACCCCCGCCGGAGGTTCGAGTCCTCCCCCGGGCATGGGTATGTGTTGTCCTTAGCGTAAGTTAGTTTAACTTAGATTAAGTAGTAAATAAGCTTAGGGATCGATGGGGACCTCCGCAGTTTGGTCCCATAAGACCTTACCACAAATTTCCCATGCTGGGTTCCAGGCTGTGCTCAATTGAAATCCCGAATCGCTGTTGATGAGATTATCTGCTGTACGGGTATGTATTGCTCCCTTAATGACACAATCCCAGAAAGATGATGCCGGCGATAAAACTCCCGTCTTTTCACAAATCATGCGATTTCCTGTATTCAGACAGTGTTCCTCAATTGAGGCTTTTTCGGTTGACGAGGGCGTTAGTGACACTGATATTCAATAAGTAAACTGTTTATTATTTCAAAAGTAATCGCCATGTTGACACATTTATCCCACTGTGAGACAAGATGGTCAATACCTTCAAAGGCCGGCCGATGTGGCCCAGCGGTTCTAGGTGCTTCAGCCCGGAACTGCGCTGCTGCGACAGTCGTAGTTTAGAATCCTACCTCGGGCATGGATGTGTGTGACGTCCTTAAGTTAGTTAGGTTTAAGTAGTTCCAAGTCTAGGGGACTGATGACCTCACATGTTAAGTCCCATACTGCTCAGAGCCATTTGAACCAATACCATCAAGGAAAAGTCTTTGCGGGTTGCCGATGGAACAGTGATTGTACATAGGCGTGCACAAACCGAGGTCCACGAATATCTTCCTTCAGTGTTCAAAAATATGCATACTGTTTGCGGAGAGGAAGAGACTGTATTGAAGATCTGTAAGAGCTTCTTAGTTAAACTTTTGCAGCTTAATCGACACAATCTTGGCAATATGTGGGTGTACCCATTCACGGTTCTGTAGGCAACCACAAAAATTCTGCTGTCGCAGCATTTTTCATTTGAGTGCCCCTTATATATAGAATGAGTTTCTGCAACTACATTCAATGGATTCTGTATGTCTCGTCAGCTACACGAACCCAGGACGCCTGGGGGAGAATGCCGAACACCGCCTGATAAACCCGAAGAATGACTCTTCTGTCCATTCGTAGTGGTCATTCTGCCCACGACCTGCTACATAACCAACTGAAACAGCGACAACAGGTCAGGTATCGAAGTTACTAAGTGCATGTTCCCAGCGAGAGTGTATCATACATTGTGAGAACCACAAAACATTTAATTACTGTAAGATATTAATAGTTGCAGTGAAATAATGTCATTCGGCTATAGTGGGCTTAAAGAAGAATAATAAAATGAAGTGACAGATACAAAGAATATCAGCGAGTGATTCATGGTTGTAAGTAGGCTGTTTAGGTTTTTATGTTGGTAACGCCACGTAGCGCTCTATATGAAAATCACTGACTGTGCTGTGTGCAGTCTGTGGCTGGTTGGACTCATTGTTGGAGTATTGACTACTGTAGTGTTGGCCAGCTGGATGTGAACAGCGCGTAGCGTTGCATAGTTGGAGGTGAGCCACCAGCAGTGGTGGACGTGGAGACAGAGATGCCAGAGTTTTGAGAGCGGACGATATGGACATGTGTCCGTCAAAAAGAGGAAATTTGTAAGACTGGATATCTGAACTGATATATATACGATGACTTTTGAACATTACTTAGGTAATTACATAGTTTGTTCTCCAACAAAATCTTTCATTTGCTAACTATGCCTCTCAGTAGTTAGTGCCTTCGGTAGTTAGAATCTTTTATTTAGCTGGCTGTATTGCAGTAGGTCGAGTAACGATGATTTTTCTGAGGTAAGTGATTCATGAAAGGTATAGGCTATTGTTAGTCAGGGCCATTCTTTTGTAGAGATTATTGAACGTCAGATTGCGTTGTGCTAAAGAAACATTGTGTGTCAGTTTAGTGATGATCAGAATAAGTAAAGAGAGAAATGTTTGAGTACCTTCACTTTTGCTCAGCTGTTTGAAAATCAAATAACGTAAGAGGTTTACTAGCACAGTCATTTACAATTTTCCAAAGGGGACGTTTCATATGTCGACCCTTAGCCGAGGATGATATTATTTTCGTGCTATTTTAATGTGTTTTCTTATTTTGCTCTTCAAATTGTGCTTTTCTGTTATCGTGTGGAATATTTTGACAGTTATGGAAAACGTAATACTAGGCTCCAAAGTAAACTGAGAAAGGACAGTGAAGACGAGAGTAGTGTGTTAGCACCACCGTGTAATGAATTAACAAACATTCAAAGTAGTAATGTGGTAATTGTGCATAGGGAAATGGACCAGGCGGCAAATAACGGTGTAGACAGTGAAACAATTAGTGCACAGGGAAGCACTATCTATCGATCTGTCGGCAACAGCCCGCCTCAGGAATCCAAAATGACAGGACAACATTTTGCAAATACTGTAGATTCAGGTTTTGCGTCATTACCCGTTTCTCAATCAAGTCAAGACACATTTTCTGCTTTTCAAAATGCGAATGTTATCTGTTATGCACTGACGATAAGCACAAAGGAACAAGTTCCAGACACTAATACATTGTTATTGCAATTCATGCAACGAATCTAACAAAATCAGGAACGAACACAGCAACAGCTGCAAAAGTTAGACACAATTGAGCAAAACTGAACGTACTCACACATTTCTCTCTTTACTTATTCTGATCATCACTAAACTGACACACAATATTTTTTAGCGCAACGCAGTCTGACTTTCAATAATCCCTACAAAAGAATGGCCCTGACTAACAATAACCCATACCTTTCAAGAATCACTTACCTCGCAAAAATCTGCGTTACTCGACCTACTGCAATACAGTAAGTGCCAATACTGTCAAGTAAATAAAAGATTCTAACTACGGAAGGCACTAACTACTGATAGGCATAGTCAGCAAATGAAAGATTTTGATAGAGGACAACAAACGTAATTACCTTAATAATGTTCAAAAGTCATCACATGTATATATATATGGATTTTGAAGACAGAACCAAGTAAAACTGGATAGCGCAAAACAGCGACCACTCCTCTCGTTGTCTTTCACCGCTGTAAACAGATTCGTCCAGACGAAGTAATATATATATATATATATATATATATATATATATATATATATATATATATATATCAGTTCAGATATCCAGTCTCACAAATTTCCTCTTTCTGACAGACACACATCCATGTCGTCTGCTCTCAAAACTCCGCAATCTCTCTCCCCACATCCACCACTACCGGCTCACCTCCAACTATGTAATGCTACGCGCTGTTCACATCCAACTGCCCAGCACTACAATAGCGAATATTCCAACGAGTCCAACCAGCCACAGACTGGTCTCAACACAGTCAGTGATTTTCATACAGAGCGCTACGTGGCGTTACCAACATAAAAACCTAAACAGCCTACTTACAGGGTAATTGGAAGTAAGAGAGCTCTTAGTACTTACATTTTGTGTTGCTGTCATACATGAAAATATGAATGTCGGGACATACTTTCAGGTAAAGAAATCCTAAACTGCACTAAATTCCAGCACTTCGATGGCACCACCTTCCACTAGGCAACTTGCGAGAGATGTGGTAAATTCGTGGATGAATGTGGAATGAAATGGAGCACCCTTACTTGTTTTGTGACTACAAAAATGACCATTCTTGTAGAGAAGAGTCAATCCTAACAATGTTGAGGAATGAAAGACATCATAAAATAAAAATCACGAAGTGGATATTGAAGACAGAACCAAGTAAAACTGGATAGCGCAAAACAGCGACCACTCCTCTCGTTGTCTTTCACCGCTGTAAACAGATTCGTCCAGACGAAGTACTAACTGCTAGACTTGTACATAAATTTGCATAAAGTACCTGTCGAAAACTTAGGTCTGCTCTGAAACATCAAACAAAACAAAATCAGGCGTTGCGCAAAATCAGACATTACCACAGTAATATAAATCCACGAACACCTTGGTCGTCTAGAACTACCACTCACTTTTGAAAAAGAAGTATAGGTTGGAAAGAGATGATCCAAGGAGAACAAGCTGTAAGCCATTCAGCTGCAGAACACTATTATCAGATGTCGGAGACAGCTCGTTAGATATCAGCGGAATGGATAAACGTGTCATCAGGACTCTCGATATATATGGTTAGGACAAAAGTGTGGGAACATCGTGAGAAACGGATGCTTAACATAAATGGAAATGCTAGGCAAGCCTGCAGGTTGCACTGTTATGTTTGACCCTGAACGGCACCTGCACAATGTCGTCAATACGCTGCAAACATCGGTCGTGGTCATAAGAAGTGTTCTGTGTAGATGTGAGAGCATTTTGTTGGAGCTCAGTGCATTCGAACGTTGGAAAATAGTTGGTGCTCGTATGGTTGGTGCTTCCGTATCCATGGTAGACTAGGTGTTAGGTGCTTCAAGAGGCAATGTATGAAGATATCGCATAAAGGGAAAGCGGGAAAACATCATCCGCTTACCACAACGCGGACGAAAGGGTGTGTTGAGTGAGCGTGAAGAACGGTAATTCAAGAGGATTGTGACAAAAACTAAGATGACAGCTGCAAAAGCCACAGAAGAACTGAATGTCATTCCCGCGAACCCTGTCAGCACCAAACCCACATGAAAGGAGCTCTATAAGCAGTAAACTGCAGGGTGGGCTGGAATTCCAAAACCAGCAGTGATACAAGTGTCCCTAACAGGAAAACGTGATGCACAAGCCATAAAACCTGGACTATGGAGCAATGGAAGAATATCATTTGGTCGTATGAGTCTTGTTTCACACCGCATCGAACTCGTGGTCGAGTTAACAATCCAAGAATAAAATTTGGCGGAGGTCTAGTGATGCTTTGGGCAGCCATATCGTGGTATTCCTTGGACTATGTTGTTACTCTGCTAACTCACATTTCTGCCAAGGATTATATGACCATTTTGGCTGATCACGTCCATCATACGGTAGAATTTTTGTTCAGCAATAGCCACGAATAGCCTCGGCGTTGAGCACCGTTAAGGTTCTCCTCCCCAAGGGTGATGCTGTATTACAAGACGACAGGACCCCTGCTCGCACAGCCCACGTCGTCCGGGACTGGTTTTGTGAGCACGAGAATGAAATATCACATCTTCCCTGGCCACCACAGTCACCAGATCTCACTATTATTGAGCCTTTGTTGTCTCCTGTGGAGAGAAGAGTACGTCATCGCTGTCCACCTCCACCATCGCTACCTGAACTTCCACTATTTTGCAGGAAGAACGGCATAATACTCTCTTGAAAACCATATGTTTATCCATCCGAGACGACTGAAAGCTGTTTTGAACGCCAACTGTTTTCTTGCTCTGTAATCGTATTAGGCTTCGTAATATGATGTGTTTTTGGTGTTTCCATATATTTGTCCATCCACCATATTTCCATTGTTTCTCCTCCTACAGTCGCAAGTACGGCACCTAATCGCAAACTAAAGGTCGCAGCAGAGGTACATCGCCAACCAGGTGGAAGAATTCCGTCTTGGAATTTAAACGAGTGTAGATCACATGTTGAGGATCTATGCCTCACGATACGGGTAGGAACAGTTTCCATCTCCATCAAAGAGATTATTTGCGAACCCTATGATACTAAGTTACGACCTTCATATGAAGGTTAATGTTCTAAGTGGATTTTCCGTTACGTCTATCACAGCTGCACTGACGACATTTCCTGGAAGTAGGTTATAAGATGCTCATTGTACTTCCACCAAGTGAATCTGTGGGTAACGTCATCCTAATGACTCTCACCAATCTACTCCCCAGTCCATTTCTTCTTTATGGGTACATTATTGTACGCAACGTGTCTCTCAATATCTAATCTCAAGACTTTCTCAAGACTGGTCACATGCTTGTCTAACAACCTCTTGTAATACTATCCATTTCTCGCTGATGCACCTCAGTAAGGAGTGGATGAAGCTGTCTGAATAATCCACTTAGCCACCTCGATTCTCCTGAGAGTTAGAAAACTCACCAAAATTAAGTGGCCGAAATGTTCAACGATGAACGAGATCACACTGGAGACCAATCGAAGGAGTCACCCATATCTAAGATTTTCATGATTTGCCTAAATTTCTTATGGCAATGTTCGTTTGCATCAAAAGAATTCAAGTGATTTCCCCATCTGTCCTCGTGCCGTCCGAGCTGGGGCCCCAGGACCCCATTCCTTATGATGATGTCATCATCAACGGGATTTTATTCCTACTCTTTATTCATGCTTCGACGGCTAACCAAATACCGGATGGTTGTGTTTAAGGTTCATGAAAGTGTCCGATTGCAATGGTACACCTCGAAGACGTGCTCCAGATCTCAAAATAAGTCACCATGGAATAGAAAAGCAACTGAAATCGCTTAGCAGAAGAAAGAGCAGTGGACCTGAAGAGATACGAATACTATTCTGCACAGAGTATGCAAAAAATCTTGCTCCTCCTCTAGCAGCAGCGTACCGTGTGTCGCTGGAGGAGCGCAGCGTTCCTATTGATTGGAAAAAAGCCCAGGTCATTCACGTATTCAAGACCAGTCGTAGAACAGAAGCGCGAAACAATAGGTCTACATGTATCTACATCTACATCTACATGATTACTCTGCAATTCACATTTAAGTGCTTGGCAGAGGGTTCATCGAACCACAATCATACTATCGCCCTACCATTCCACTCCCGAACAGCGCTCGCGAAAAACGAACGCCTAAACCTTTCTGTTCGAGCTCTGATTTCTCTTATTTTATTTTGATGATCATTCCTACCTATGTAGAATGGGCTCAACAAAATATTTTCGCATTCGGAAGAGAAAGTTGGTGGCTGAAATTTCGTAAATACTGTAGATCTCGCCGCGACGAAAAACGTCTTTGCTTTAATGACTTCCATCCCAACTCGCGTATCATATCTGCCACACTCTCTCCCTTATTATGTGATAATACAAAACGAGCTGCCCTTTTTTGCACCCTTTTTGCACCCTTTCGAAGTCCTCCGTCAATCCCACCTGGTAAGGATCCCACACCGCGCAGCAATATTCTAACAGAGGACGAACGAGTGCAGTGTAAGCTGTCTCTTTAGTGGACTTGTTGCATCTTCTAAGTGTCCTGCCAATGAAACGCAACCTTTGGCTCGCCTTCCCCACAATATTATCTATGTGGTCTTTCCAACTGAAGTTGTTCGTAATTTTTACACCCAGGTACTTAGTTGAATTGACAGCCTTGAGAATTGTACTATTTATCGAGTAATCGAATTCCAACGGATTTCTTTTGGAACTCATGTGGATCACCTCACACTTTTCGTTATTTAGCGTCAACTGCCACCTGCCACCTGCCACACCAGTCTTTTCTAAATCGCTTTGTAACTGATACTGGTCTTCGGATGACCTTACTAGACGGTAAATTACAGCATCATCTGCGAACAACCTAAGAGAACTGCTCAGATTGTCACCCAGGTCATTTATATACATCAGGAACAGCAGAGGTCCCAGGACGCTTCCCTGGGGAACACCTGATATCCCTTCAGTTTTACTCGATAATTTGCCGTCTATTACTACGAACTGCGACCTTCCTGACAGCAAATCACAAATCCAGTCGCACAACTGAGACGATACCCCATAGGCCCGCAGCTTGATTAGAAGTCGCTTGTGAGGAACGGTGTCAAAAGCTTTCCGGAAATCTAGAAATACGAAATCAACTTGAGATCCCCTGTCGATAGCGGCCATTACCTCGTGCGAATAAAGAGCTAGCTGCGTTGCACAAGAACGATGTTTTCTGAAACAATGCTGATTACGTATCAATAGATCTTTCCCTTCGAGGTGATTCATAATGTTTGAATACAGTATATGCTCCAAAACCCTACTGCAAACCGACGTCAATGATATAGGTCTGTAGTTCGATGGATTTCTCCTACTACCCTTCTTAAACACTGGTGCGACCTGCGCAATTTTCCAGTATGTAGATACAGATCTACCGGTGAGCGAGCGGTTGTATATGAGTGCTAAGTAGGGAGCTATTGTACCAGCGTAATCTGAAAGGAACCTAATCGGTATACAATCTGGACCTGAAGACTTGCCCGTATCAAGTGATTTGAGTTGCTTCGCAACCCCTAAGGTATCTACTTCTAAGAAACTCATGCTAGCAGCTGTTCGTGTTTCAAATTCTGGAATATTCCATTCGTCTTCTCTGGTGAAGGTATTTCGGAAAACTGCGTTCAATAACTCCGCTTTAGCGGCACAGTCGTCGGTAACAGTACCATCGGCACTGCGCAGTGAAGGTATTGACTGCGTCTTGCCGCTTGTGTACTTTACATACGACCAGAATTTCTTCGGATTTTCTACCAAATTTCGAGACAATGTTTCGTTGTGGAACCTATTAAAGGCATCTCGCATTGAAGTCCGTGCCAAATTTCGGTCTGGCGTAGAATTTTGGAACATGTTTTATTTTCGGGTCTTATGACACTTCTGGAGGCCTAAAATCTCCTCTCTGTCAGTATGTGTTCCGAAAGCAACGACCGTGTGACACAGAGCTCGCTCCGTTCGCCCACGAGACCCAGAACGCAGTAGATAAGTGGCCGGCTAGATGCCGCTTACCTTGACTTCCAGGAGGCGGTCTATGCAGTTCCGCAATGCCACCAAATGAACAAAATACGAGCGTACGGAATATCAGACCAAATGCGTAACTGGATCGATGACTTTGTAGCAAATAGAACGTAGCATGTTATTCTCAATTGAGAGAGGAGAAAAGTAACTTCGGGCGTACCAAAGGGAGTGCTATAGCACCATTACTTTGCACTATCGTTATCATATGACAGCATGCGTACCTAGTTCCACAAAGCCGCGCACAAAAACAGGATTTTCCGATGCTCATACCTCGGATTCTATTGGTGGTAAAGAGATAGTCACTAATCCATATTCGCTATTTCACCCGACCGTAATTATAATAAGTTAATACTAAGAGGCATATACAAAACACAGATTCATCACTGATTGAAGGTTCTCACTTAAGTTATAATGATACATGTCATTTTGGAAATGATTAAATATAAACATTTCACTTTTCAATTACACAAAGAAAAGTTTACTCAACGCTTCTGTGCAGCTATGCATGACACATTGTTTTTAATTGTTTTTGTCTCATCCTTTATGTGGTGTAAGTGAAATTTATGTAACTTGGATCATTTACATAACTGTAGTAATACCAATAATTACCAGTGAAGTATCACTAAAGACGGGGGCAAGGTGGAGCTTAATGATAGCCCAAAAAAATTTAAACAAATAACATTCGTTAATTGTAGTATACTTATATTAATAACATGCGCTTTATAGAGATGGTCGTGTGTACTCTTCACGACATCAATGGACGTACAATCACATCTCCTGCCACGAGGGGGCGTACTTTCTAATCACCACAATTTTTTTTTCAAAAGTAGTGGTTTGGCTAGTTGTTGTTGACTTTTGCTCATAACATACTTTGCTCTGAACCTAGAACATCACATCTACTACTCAGAAGCTTAACTGAAAAAATTAAAACATTTGTGGACTCTGATAGAACTTCATTACATTTTTTCAGATTTTGAAAATACAGAGTGCCTGACAAGTATTTTCAGAAGGTGGGCTTGATTACCACAATTAAGGAGTTAAAGCCCTAAATACTAGTGTATATAAGAACATATTTGGGGATTATGAGTTCTTAATCAGCTTCTGCGCTAAACCTTTAACATGAAGTTTCGTGTTTCAACGTATTCAAATTCGCAATGTAATTTACAATTATGTAATTAACTTGTTTCCACATCTAGCAACTGCGTAATTATGTGTCCGTAATGAGGTAATACGATAGTGCTCCTGGATGGCTGTAATATGGGCACTTATTTTTAACGGTCGTAATGAGCTAATTAATGTTTTTAATTGCAGGTAGCTCTCGGCAGAAAGATTGTACAATACTGGGGACTAAATTGACAAATTTACTATGAAACTGTGATTAAAATGAAGTGCCTACCACTTTCGTAGCCTGTTTGGTCCGCAGAATTCATATTTAGTGAACTGGCAGTGTAACCGACATACACACCATTCTCACGGATGAAATTTGGAAGGACGCCTTATCGTTGTCAACATTGGAATTCCTGTTTATGATATTTCTATCACTGCTACGCAGAGCCGCGCTGAATTCAGTCTGTGCTTGGCTACTGAACACACCTACTTCCCAGAACTAGATACGTTCGACATTAGGGAGTGTCCGTGATCTTTATCTGTACAAAAATGTCCAATTTCAGTCTGAAAAATCCCTTTCTTTATTTTCAAGTAATCTGTTTCGAGCAAGCTGTAGACTTTCAGCAATGTTACCATTACAGCTACAAGTTCATTGTGATAACTATATCAGGATGGTATTCATACTGGCGCAGGATCATTTGTACAAAATCAGTATCAGCGGTGCGTTTCTGAGCATAAAAGCTGTTCAGTTCATCAACAATTCCATTTCAAGACTTCGACAGTGCTGCTCCTGAAACTGGTAAACCTTGTGTCCATAAACTTTGAGAGCGGATGCGGCTGTGCCCGCACGGTTTTTGTGGGTTGGATTACAGACGTGACCCTGCGGGCGCCTTTGACAGTAAAAGTGGGGTGGAAAGGGGTCACGTGGGTTCCGCTCTGAGCTTCTCACAACGGCACAAGCTTTTGAAGTTTCGCCGCTACATGTCGGCGCTCATTGAGCCTCTGTTACTGCGTCGTTCTGGGAGTACGAAAAAATGCTGGTGACTAACAGTCGCTCAGGATGCTCTGAATACACGTAGTCGGAATCTCCCGCACTCGCTGGCAGTTGGGGGCAAAGAATGGAGGAAAAGGCATCCATAACGGTTCACAGGGACCGGCCACATGGCTGAATACAACATATAACAAAAAAGAAGTGAACCCAGTAAGATACTGGAAAACAAGTACCACATATAAAAGGAGAGAATTATGACGAGTGCGAGGTTTTAGACGCTCCCTCGGAACGAAGCATAGTTTCTAAGTTAGTGTACGTTAAATATTTTGTGAACAATATAAACTTTAAAAATTAATAACTTCATTAAACCTTTACCGATTTTTACATACGAAGCGTCTATGAATAGGTCTCATGGAGATCTATCAAAGAATCAGAATGGAATTGTTATAATCGTTACCAGATTTGAAATAAAGTCTGGGATGTGTATTCCACTCGAGCAAATAGTGAATTTTAGTCATAAGATAAATTAATATCTTGAAAGTAGCGGCAGTATTGTTAAGTATCCACAGTTAGGGAAGTATGAGCGTGCTTACTGTTAACTGTTTATATTTGTTACCGGCAATACAACAACAAATAACGTTTCTCATGATAGAATTTACGACAAAACTAGTAAATGTAAAGAAAAAACTGAAGGCAGCAATGAAAAACTGAGGACATTTTCATGCAAGTACATGTATAATAAATATGTATAAGGATATATTTTTAGTTTTTATGAGTTCCACAAAAAGAGAGTATACGTTTTGACTCACAATGCTAGCATACAAATAACTGGCAACCGTACTGGTGCCGTCAGTCTGATTTTTGCGACGCTAGGAGGCGGATAGTCTGAATCGTTCAAATGGCCCTGAGCACTATGGGACTTAACATCGGAGGTCATCAGTCCCCTAGAACTTAGAACTACTTAAACCTAACTAACCTACGAACATCACACACATCCATGCCCGAGGCAGGATTCGAACCTGCGACCGTTGCTATCGCGCGGTTTTCCAGACTGAAGCGCCTAGAACCGCTCGGCCACACCGCCCGGCGGATAGTCTGAGTCCGGCAGTATTCTCAGGCAGTAATCGAGGTGAATATGGTATGCGCAGCAAGACAGTCGCTTTGCGAAATTGTTGAAGTTTCCTTACGTGTCTAAACGTGGACTTATAAAATTTACGTGTCTGCCGCTAGAAAACACAAGATTTTAGGTCAGGAAATCATTCAGGACTTCGATATTTCACCGCCGACATAAGCGAGGGTTACTTCGTGTCATAATTCAGAACTGTTGCGAGATTTTGGTGTGCGCGAGATACTACTATCGTTAATTTCTTTAAAGCCTCAAAGTGGACAATGAAACCACAGTTCCGACTAAAAACACTCTGTTTCATATCATGACACGTCATTTGCGTGTAACAAAACGATCACATCTGATAAATAACAAATTAGAAAACCATGTAGAATTTAAGGCTTACAACATGAATTAGCAATGTACAGTTTCTCACACATCATATCGTAATTCGTAAGATATTAATGTGCAATGTTATCAATGAATTTGGTAGAGCTATATCACAATAGATCGTTTAGACTGTAAAACCAGCTTTTGTTCGCTTAGTGACGATTATACCATTAAATTTTTATTGACGAGTAAACGTAGATTCCGTAGCAAAGACGTCTAAATCTGGTAAACCATACGTGGTTCATCCAAACAGTGCTCAGAAACCATTACGGTTAATTATTGTTTATTACGGCAGAAAACTGCAACTGGGAATTGACTACCTTCGCTGTGAGGAAAGGCCTCGTGCCGAACTTGATTACACAATGTTGAAAGAGGCAGTAAAGCAAGTGGCAGTCTGCTCATATGATATGCTGCCAGTCATTTGGTTTACAAATTGTACTGGTTTTCTTTATATACGTAGTTAGATGGGTATTTAGTGCAACATATGTCGCAGTGTTCGAGCTAAAGTCGAAAATGGCTTGAAAAAATAAATTACTTGTATAAAGGAAAACGGGCCAAATAAATACAAAGTAGGTGTATAAACGCTGCCTTAATTTGCGTAGTGTAATGCTCAATATTTTTCATATTAACGTCCAAAGATGATCTCTACATCAGCATTGACAGCTTTTTCTGTTTTATACAGTACTGCGATACATCTATAAGCCACCACAGTTCCTCCTGATGATGCTCATCTAGAAGTGACGACATGTGGCTGTGTTACGGGAATGAAACAGTAAGGCTTCCGTATCGTAGTATATGTGTACGCCAGAAGAAATATCCGTCAGCAAACGAAATAAGTAAACCAAGACCCAGTGTATGAGAGAGTGCTACAAGAAACTAAATTTAGTTTCAGTTCTGGCAGACGGCAATAAATCGCAATATTGCTGTATTCTTCTAGTAGCGTGGAGTTCCATGCTGCCTCCTGGCGAGTAACGAGGCGGAAGTCTCAACGACTCGCCTCATATCTCGCTTCCGTTTCAGTAATTTTGACTTTTTCCGGAAGAACAGCCTGACGGTAAAAAAGACGGATATCCTACTTTTGCACTGATCCTTGAAACGAACGCATTAGATCATCAGATGTATCTTAAGTCTGTCGCTTGCTTAACTCAAACTTGTATCTATTGTTACGACTGAAATTGGACGTTCATAGCCGCGAACATTGCTTCACAGCAAATAAATCGTAAAAACAGTCTGGGTTTTCGTACATATTACCTGTTGGCATAAACTGAGAATAAAAATTCGAATATTGGTATTCACGTACAGGTAATGGCAAATAAAAACTTGAATCGGGACTTGAGGCCGCTTTGGAAGGTTACGTAGAAAATAACTAAAACTAACTCTTCCAGTTTCGAATGTTACTAAACTAAATTGTATCTTTGTCTAGACCACAAATATTTTATTAATTTCCTTATTAGTTTCGGCCACTGGGCATTTTCAGAACGACCTGATATTTAGGTACAAAATATCCTGCCATGTTCTCTTTGCAGATCATAAGTGCAAGCACGGTCCATCCAATATGTCTGCAACTTTTGATCTTGCATGAAGTTCTTCTACGTATGTACCGTTATAAAGCACATTCTGCTGCAGTGTGAAAAGTTAAGTCGTACTAGATATGCAAGCGATTTTTTGTTACAAGTATCGCTTATGTCTATAATTAGCTTGTCATGTTATTTTTAATTAAAAAGAAGAAATACTCGTAAAGGGAGAGGGGTTATTAATATGGAAACTACCTATCAACTCGATTACATAACCCTGAAATCTAGAGAAACGGAATTGTTATGTAAATTGTTGTTTCAAACTAGAGTATATGAAGCTGACAGTTCATCTACACTGCAAACTGTCATGACATGTATTATAAGGAACCGAGCGAGGTGGCGCAGTGGTTAGACACTGTACTCGTATTCGAGAGGACGACGGTTCAATCCCTCGTTCGGCCATCCTGATTTAGGTTTTCCGTGATTTCCCTAAATCGCTCCAGGCAAATGCCGGAATGGTTCCTTTCAAAGGGAACCGCCGACTTCCTTCCCTGTCCTTCCCCAATCCGATGAGACCGATGACCACGCTGTCTGGTCTCCTTCCCCAAAACAACCAACCAACCAACTATTATAAGGAAATATATCAACCCATATAGAGAGTTTCCGCAATTAAAACTTGCTTCTAGCATTGGCCGAATGATCCCTCGCAATTTCTCTGCCCAGAGATTGAGTTTGCAAGCAGAACCAAAGATAAACTACGCACTAACTTTGAAAATAATGGCGGGACTGCTAAAGATTGTACAGAAAAAGATTCAAAGTACGATTAAATTGTTGTTATAGGAAACTGAATAGCAAAACATTTGTTCAAGTCCACAAAATATTAGTTATTTCTCCGGTATAAATTGATCTTTCCCGTCTGTATCCCGTGTAGGAGCTTAATCTGGATTGAGTTATGAAACAAGTCAGCACATTAACAGCCGACGAGTTTTCATGAGTGTGTCTCAAATCGATACTAACGGCTATGGAATATTTTACTGTGTTTCGGGCCACAAGAAACAGAGTGAACGTATGGCTATCAAACTGTGTAGAACTCAAGTTTCTTTTATTTCTTACTTTAGACACACTGGTGCTTTGAGCATTGTCCTGACAAGCACTCTTGGGCATATTCCCATTGGACGTAAAATATACTAAAACTAATGCATTTTATTGGTTACTAAGGAAGGGCAGATGACGAAGAAATTGAAGAAATGTATGATGAAATAAAAGAAATTATTCAGATAGTGAAGGGAGACGAAAATTTAATAGTCATGGGTGACAGGAATTCGAGTGTAGGAAAAGGGAGAGAAGGAAACGTAGTAGGTGAATATGGATTGGCGCTAAGAAATGAAAGAGGAAGCCGCCTGGTAGAATTTTGCACAGAGCACAACTTAATCATAGCTAACACTTGGTTTAAGAATCATGATAGAAGGTTGTATACATGAAAGAACCCTGGAGATTCTAAAAGGTATCAGATAGATTATATAATGGTAAGACAGAGATTTAGGAACCAGGTTTTAAATTGTAAGACATTTCCAGGGGCAGATGTGGACTCTGACCACAGTCTATTGGTTATGACCTGTAGATTAAAACTGAAGAAACTGCAAAAAGGTGGGAATTTAAGGAGATGGGACCTGGATAAACTGAAAGAACCAGAGGTTGTACAGAGTTTCAGGGAGAGCATAAGCGAACAATTGACAAGAATGGGGGAAAGAAATACAGTAGAAGAAGAATGGGTGGCTTTGAGGGATGAAGTAGTGAAGGCAGCAGAGGATCAAGTAGGTGAAAAGACGAGGGCTAGTAGAAATACTTGGGTAACAGAACAAATATTGAATTTAATTGATGAAAGGAGAAAATATAAAAATGCAGTAAATGAAGCAGGCAAAAAGGAATACATACGTCTCAAAAATGAGATCGACAGGAAGTGCAAAATGGCTAAGCAGGGATGGCTAGAGGACAAATGTAGGGATGTAGAGGCTTATCTCACTAGGGGGTAAGATAGGTACTGCCTACAGGAAAATTAAAGAGTCCTTTGGAGATAACAGAACCACTTGTATGAACATCAAGAGCTCAGATGGAAACCCAGTTCTAAGCAAAGAAGGGAAAGCAGAAAGGTGGAAGGAGTATATAGAGGGTCTGCACAAGGGCGATGCACTTGAGGACAATATTATGGAAATGGAAGAGGATGTAGATGAAGATGAAATGAGAGATACGATACTGCGTGAAGAGTTTGACAGAGCACTGAAAGACCTGAGTCGAAACAAGGCCCCGGGAGTAGACAACATTCCATTGGAACTACTGACGGCCTTGGGAGAGCCAGTCCTGACAAAACTCTACCATCTGGTGAGCAAGATGTATGAAACAGGCGAAATACCCTCAGACTTCAAGAAGAATATAATAATTCCAATCCCAAAGAAAGCAGGTGTTGACAGATGTGAAAATTAACGAACAATCAGTTTAATAAGCCACAGCTGCAAAATACTAACACGAATTCTTTACAGACGAATGGAAGAACTAGTAGAAGCCGACCTCGGGGAAGATCAGTTTGGATTCCGTAGAAATACTGGAACACGTGAGGCAATACTGACCTTACGACTTATCTTGGAAGAAAGATTAAGGAAAGGAAAACCTACGTTTCTAGACATAGAGAAAGCTTTTGACAATGTTAACTGGAATACTCTCTTTCAAATTCTAAAGGTGGCAGGGGTAAAATACAGGGAGCGAAAGGCTATTTACAATTTGTACAGAAACCAGATGGCAGTTACAAGAGTCGAGGGACATGAAAGGGAAGCAGTGGTTGGGAAGGGAGTAAGACAGGGTTGTAGCCTCTCCCCGATGTTATTCAATCTGTATATTGAGCAAGCAGTAAAGGAAACAAAAGAACAATTCGGAGTAGGTATTAAAATCCATGGAGAAGAAATAAAAACGTTGAGGTTCGCCGATGACATTGTAATTCTGTCAGAGACAGCAAAGGGCTTGGAAGAGCAGATGAACGGAATGGATGGTGTCTTGAAGGGAGGATATAAGATGAACATCATCAAAAGCAAAACGAGGATAATGGAATGTAGTCGAATAAAGTCAGGTGATGCTGAGGGAATTAGGTTAGGAAATGAGACACTTAAAGTAGTAAAGGAGTTTTGCTGTTTGGGGAGCAAAATAACTGATGATGGTCGAAGTAGAGAGGATATAAAATGTAGACTGGCAATGGCAAGGAAAGCGTTTCTGAAGAAGAGAAATTTGTTAACATCGAGTATAGATTTAAGTGTCAGGAAGTCATTTCTGAAAGTATTTGTATGGAGTGTAGCCATGTATGGAAGTGAAACATGGACGGTACATAGTTTGGACAAGAAAAGAATAGAAGCTTTCGAAATGTGGTGCTACAGAAGAATGCTGAAGATTAGATGAGTAGATCACATAACTAATGAGGAAGTATTGAATAGGATTGGGGAGAAAAGAAGTTTGTGGCACAACTTGACCAGAAGAAGGGATCGGTTGGTAGGACATGTTCTGAGGCATCAAGGGATCACCAATTTAGTGTTGGAGGGCAGCGTGGAGGGCAAAAATCGTAGGGGGAGACCAAGAGATGAATACACTAAGCAGATTGAGAAGGATGTAGGTTGCAGTAGGTACTGGGAGATGAAGAAGCTTGCACAGGATAGAGTAGCATGGAGAGCTGCATCAAACCAGTCTCAGGACTGAAGACCACAACAACAACAACAAGGAAGGGCATAATAATGGAACATAAATTTAATGGGAAATATGTTACAAGTAGGAAAGTAATAAAGAAATGGATCCTAACAGAATGTCAACACAAATGAGAAGTAACGATGCGTATATAAATCTTTCGAAGTGTGCGTGAGTGAAACAGTATCAGGGTAGTATCAAGCTGCGAGATAAAGCGGCATGAGATCGAGACTGAACTGTGTCACTCTCATGGAAACGGAAATTAAAGAATCAGTCTAAGCATCATAAACAGAGATTGCAACCGCACAAGATTCCTTTGGTATTTATGGCGGTGGCTGTAGATGTTTCTTACCAGGACATTCCAGGACGCCATAATCCTGGTGTGTTCTAAGGGTAGTCAGAGAATTCAGCATTATTCACCGAAACACGACTGATGAGCAAACGGCCAAGAAGCATGTCACAATGTAGGTGATGGAGCAACACCTGCAGCAGATTTTGATTTCACAGATTTCCAAAGATGTACACATTCGAATAGAATGCCATTATTTTATTACTTATTGTTTTGTTCTTATTTTATAATTAATTCCTCGTTTTAGATTTATCTTCGTGAGCTGCAATTGAGTTTACTGTGACCTGCGAAATCTGAAGTACATGAGATAGTCAAAATAATTACTCCCTGTACTCATACTTTAGTGTTGGGACATTAAACTGCATGTAGCATTTAGGTGAGTAACAGGCGTATTACATCCGTCGGTTTTGCATCTGCCTCGTGTCTTGCATAGTTTTTATTTCTTTGTTTTTATCGGAAACAGTTTTCGAAAATTTATTTTGAATACAGGAAATCACTCCTTACCTGTTTAGTGAGGAAAAAAACATATCTTTTTACTGAAGTTCAGTAAATTGGAAACTTGCATTAAATACCTATGGGACCAAACCACTGAGGGCATCGGTTCCTAGACTTACACACACTACTTAATCTAAGTTAGTTTAAGTAACTCACGCTAAGGACAACGCATACACTCGTGCCCGAGGGATGACTCGAACCTCCGACGGGGGAAGCCGCGCGAACCGTGACCAGGCGCCTTAGACCACGCGGTTACCATGCGCGGCGAAGTTCAGTAAACACCTTCCAATCTTGAACTGGACAATGCACATATTTACAATGTTGAGTTTGTCAACATGCTTCGAAAGGTCAGATACGCTTAGACTTAACACTTTATGGCAAGAAGAGTCCAACGTCAGGAAGCACTTGAGTGAAGAGGAGGAAGTGGTGACTCTACTGATCTGCGTGGGTGGCCATACTGGAGAAGGGGTGTGTGAGGGAGACAATAGGCCTTCGTAGAATGGGGTAAAGCCGGTGGTCGTACTGCGTGTGTGTTTGGAGCTTATGTGCGTTAAAGGGCGAGGTTATCAGCGCCCCAAGCGTCGTACTCACACTAGACCTCCAAAATAAGTCGGTTACTGCCGAAGATATGTATGATGAAATAAAAGAAATTATTCAGATTGTGAAGGGAGACGAAAATTTAATAGTCATGGGTGACTGGAATTCGAGTGTAGGAAAAGGGAGAGAAGGAAACATAGTAGGTGAATATGGATTGGGGGACAGAAATGAAAGAGGAAGCCGCCTGGTCGAATTTTGCACAGAGCACAACATAATCATAACTAACACTTGGTTTAAGAATCATGAAAGAAGGTTGTATACATGGAAGAACCCTGGAGATACTAAAAGGTATCAGATAGATTATATAATGGTAAGACAGAGATTTAGGAACCAGGTTTTAAATTGTAAGACATTTCCAGGGGCAGATGTGGACTCTGACCACAATCTATTGGTTATGACCTGTAGATTAAAACTGAAGAAACTGCAAAAAGGTGGGAATTTAAGGAGATGGGACCTGGATAAACTAAAAGAACCAGAGGTTGTACAGAGATTCAGGGAGAGCATAAGGGAGCAATTGACAGGAATGAGGGAAATAAATACAGTAGAAGAAGAATGGGTAGCTTTGAGGGATGAAGTAGTGACGGCAGCAGAGGAGCAAGTAGGTAAAAAGACGAGGGCTAGTAGAAATCCTTGGGTAACAGAAGAAATATTGAATTTAATTGATGAAAGGAGAAAATACAAAAATGCAGTAAGTGAAACAGGCAAAAAGGAATACAAACGTCTCAAAAATGAGATCGACAGGAAGTGCAAAATGGCTAAGCACGGATGGCTAGAGGACAAATGTAAGGATGTAGAGGCCTATCTCACTAGGGGTAAGATAGATACCGCCTACAGGAAAATTAAAGAGACCTTTGGAGATAAGAGAACGACTTGTATGAATATCAAGAGCTCAGATGGAAACCCAGTTCTAAGCAAAGAAGGGAAAGCAGAAAGGTGGAAGGAGTATATAGAGGGTCTATACAAGGGCGATGTACTTGAGGACAATATTATGGAAATGGAAGAGGATGTAGATGAAGATGAAATGGGAGATACGATACTGCGTGAAGAGTTTGACAGAGCACTGAAAGACCTGAGTCGAAACAAGGCCCCCGGAGTAGACAATATTCCATTGGAACTACTGACGGCCGTGGGAGAGCCAGTCCTGACAAAACTCTACCATCTGGTGAGCAAGATGTATGAAACGGGCGAAATACCCTCAGACTTCAAGAAGAATATAATAATTCCAACCCCAAAGAAAGCAGGTGTTGACAGATGTGAAAATTACCGAACTATCAGCTTAATAAGTCACAGCTGCAAAATACTAACACGAATTCTTTACAGACGAATGGAAAAACTAGTAGAAGCCAACCTCGGGGAAGATCAGTTTGGATTCCGTAGAAACACTGGAACTCGTGAGGTAATACTGACCTTACGACTTATCTTAGAAGAAAGATTAAGGAAAGGAAAACCTACGTTTCTAGCATTTGTAGACTTAGAGAAAGCTTTTGACAATGTTGACTGGAATACTCTCTTTCAAATTCTAAAGGTGGCAGGGGTAAAATACAGGGAGCGAAAGGCTATTTACAATTTGTACAGAAACCAGATGGCAGTTATAAGAGTCGAGGGACATGAAAGGGAAGCAGTGGTTTGGAAGGGAGTAAGACAGGGTTGTAGCCTCTCCCCGATGTTGTTCAATCTGTATATTGAGCAAGCAGTAAGGGAAACAAAAGAAAAATTCGGAGTAGGTATTAAAATTCATGGTGAAGAAATAAAAACTTTGAGGTTCGCCGATGACATTGTAATTCTGTCAGAGACAGCAAAGGACTTGGAAGAGCAGTTGAATGGAATGGACAGTGTCTTGAAAGGAGGATATAACATGAACATCAACAAAAGCAAAACAAGGATAATGGAATGTAGTCTAATTAAGTCGGGTGATGCTGAGGGAATTAGATTAGGAAATGAGGCACTTAAAGTAGTAAAGGAGTTTTGCTATTTGGGGAGCAAAATAACTGATGATGGTCGAAGTAGAGAGGATATAAAATGTAGGCTGGCAATGGCAAGGAAAGCGTTTCTGAAGAAGAGAAATTTGTTAACATCGAGTATAGATTTAAGTGTCAGGAAGTCATTTCTGAAAGTATTCGTATGGAGTGTAGCCATGTATGGAAGTGAAACATGGACGATAAATAGTTTGGACAAGAAGAGAATAGAAGCTTTCGAAATGTGGTGCTACAGAAGAATGCTGAAGATTAGATGGGTAGATCACATAACTAATGAGGAAGTATTGAATAGGATTGGGGAGAAGAGACGTTTGTGGCACAACTTGACCAGAAGAAGGGATCGGTTGGTAGGACATGTTCTGAGGCATCAAGGGATCACCAATTTAGTATTGGAGGGCAGCGTGGAGGGTAAAAATCGTAGAGGGAGACCAAGAGATGAATACACTAAGCAGATTCAGAAGGATGTAGGTTGCAGTAGGTACTGGGAGATGAAGAAGCTTGCACAGAATAGAGTAGCATGGAGAGCTGCATCAAACCAGTCTCAGGACTGAAGACCACAACAACAACAACAACTGCCGAAATACAAAATGGACGAATCGCGATCCGGCATTTCATTTGTGCATATTCTCCTCTCTATAAAACGAGTTACAACATTCCTTACATATAGGCATAGAGCGCCTATCGTCTATTAAATCGTCTAGGGAGATGTTTTATCAATCCTGCAGCTAATACTAAAGGCATGTGTAAGGTAGAGGAAGCTGCCGGCTCCTGCTTGGCTGCCACAAACACAGGTTGTGCGAGCCTAGAGACAAGCGAGCTTGAAAAACACTCGCTCCTGGGCTCTCGGGAGACACGGATGTACACGGACGACGTCAGCAATACGTTTTAATTTAGGTATGTGCAGCATTGGTGAGATTTTCCGTATCCATCGCTCTGTTCGTTCAGCGTTGCGTAACCCTTTCAAACATCAGTTTAAGGCAATTTTAAAGGAAGAAATTAGTACAGTATTGATCTTGAGCTTCATAATAGCAATTCAGAGACTTCACTGAGCTAAAGTGCGCGTAAATGATTAGCGCAGTTACCTTACGCATCATAAGTAAGTAGTATAGGATTTTACTTGTACTTTCCTTAGGCAATTATAAATAACGAGTGATCATAGAAATCGAATGTTCCGTTATCTTGACGATTTGTTAACCACTGCTGACGTGCGCCTACTATATGCACGGTGTTGAGTATAATCGTTCTAAGAGAGGGTACAAAGTTGAAACTACGGCTGGAGGACAGTTGTGCTGGGACATTATAAAGCAGATCTCGGTCCGCTGGATTCCGAAAGTGTCAGAGTTCCTCATGCAACAATAAAGCTCGGTCATGGGATTATAGCCCTAGTAAAGCTGCCCATGTCATGTATTTTCATAGGAGTTAATAGCGCGAGTAATTTCCCGCAGAACCTGCGTGCACCATAGTCATGTCATTCGAACATTGAAAGCCTGCACCGTATTCGTCACACGTGACCAATAACACCGCTGCCACATAAAAATTAATGATTACACTTCTGTAGAACTTTTAAAAATTTAATGACTTGTATGCACCCCAACGAGAATGCAACAGAACTGAGTGCAGACTTTTCGAAGGCAATGGAGGAAGCTATGACGATCCAGACAGTATGCAGGGATTTCCACACGACTAAACTGGGCCTCTAGACGCCCATAACAAACACATACATATAACAAAAGTGCTCGTATTTATCAATATATGTTCCACATCTCTTCCTATAACAACTGGATCAATTTCAACCAAACGTAGTACACGTATCACTTACTGTTCAGAAAAAAACACAATGGGGTAAGAATCATCTGCCTCTCTAAGGGGTGTGGGTGATAGAACATCATAGCTTACGACGTGCAAACAACCAGACATGTATTCATCCAGTATTTAGGAGAGGGAGCGAAGGCTTACAACAAACTTTGCACATAATTTAAAACCCTTTCGAGACTTTTTCTCGCTTGCTCACCCCCCACCCACCAACACACACACACACACACACATACACACACACACACACACACACACACGGAAACAAGTTCATCGCTTACTACATAAAGCTGCCAAGTTAGCCAAGACGCTTTATTTTAATACTTCTTTAGTGCTAATTCTATTACCAATAGAGTAGGTAGATAGTAATCACATATGCTGCTGAATAGACCTGCAAAATTATGATTGTACAACCCATAACTCAGAAGATATGACGTCATAACCATTGAGATGCGTGAAAAACTGCCACACCATGCTCGACATTTTCATGCACTACTTCTTTACTACTACCTCTATGCGCAACACATTTCGCAGTCAGTATCCATATATCCCACTGGGTCTACGTGCAAAATTATGTCAGTGTACGACATACAGTTCAGGATATATCACAACTTAAAAATTAAACTGCGTGAAAACGAAACTGCAGGGCGAAATTCGCTAGAGATACGGGTGAAATAAGTGTACAGATATGAGTGAAGTATGTGAAAAGGGCGTGACCGAGCAAAGTGGTCGTAAAAAAATTCCTCTTAACTCCTGGATGGATTTCAGCCAAACTTGGTAATTATGTTACTATCTGGAAAGAAATACCGTGACAGTAAGAACTAACAATCTCCTACTGAATTGGTGGTGAATATGTGGAGAGAGAAGGAGGAGGAGGTAGTGGACTGACAGAGAGGGTGAAGAAGAAGATGGACACATAGGGAGGAGGAGGAGATTGACAGAAAGGGGAGGATGGAGCAAAGGACAGAGAAAAGAAAGAGGGAGAGATGGACAGAGATTACAGGGGGGAGGGGGGCGGCATTGAGGAGGTGGACAGAGAGGAAGCGAAGGAGGAACCGACTAAGATAAGATTGGAATAAAAACATTAGGCAACACTAGTTACTCAGCTAGTCACAGTATAAACCCCACAGCACCGTACTGTGTGAAGAAGGTTGGCAAGGGAACAAGTGGAATGTCACCTGAACGAGTAGTAACGAACTTCTCTACACGAACGTGTGCTGGATTTCTGTCACATCTCATGATCCTCTAAAGAGTCTGGAGGCAGCTAGGTACCAATGCAGCCCAACGCTTTCAACAGTTACGGAACGGAGTCAGGTTTTGGTTGGTACAGTTTATGAATGCCCAACACATTGGCTGTGCAGTAACACACATAAGGCGTCTACTCCGTGAACATCTTCCTTCAAAAAGCAGGACTCAGCCGAATGGAGTTTCCTGACCTGCTGACATGTAGTGTATGCATGTGACTAGTTGAGCCGTACACTGTGTTGTTCGTGGAACAACCCCAGACACTGGATGACACCATCGAAAAATGAGACGGTCTTCACCAGCAACATCTCGAGACAGACAGCATGCCAAGTTGCAGTTTACGTGGAAGAGCAGCATTATATTGAATGCTACCCAGGGACAACCTTTTAATTTCATGGGTACACAAATATGTACACACTGCCTTTATTTTGCTTATTGTTTTATTGTTATTTCACAATAAATTTGTCTCTTTTGTTTCGCAGAGATTATTCTTTCATTCTCAGTTCCCCTTGATACTATTCCTAGAAGTGTTTGCATATATGGAAGGAGTGTAAAACTTTTTTAGTAATTTATGTGCCTGGAATGACGTAGATAGTGGTAATCAGAGACATAAGTTGTAGAATCAGTTTTGTGATAGATTTAGATTTAGATAGCTGTTGTAAAGTTAATCAGTGTTTTTGTATATACAAATTGTAAGACGTTTTCTTTACATTGTAATTAGTTCCAGCCAACAGTAGCAACTAAGTTTACCGGCTACGTAATCTCATCGATTAAACAATGTAAAATAGATGAACTGCTGATATGACAAGATGACTGATTTGGTAGTTGTTCTAAAGTGACACAAGGAATATCTTTTCATGTCACTGCAGCTTTATTGATTTCATCCCGGACAATCCTTTTATTTTATTTCAGTGCATATTATACAGTTAATATTATACAATTCATATGTACCTCATGTGGCGTCAAAAGCTGGCTTTAGTCCAATGACTCCAGGGCAAGTGGTGACGCGATGGACTCAGGATAACACAGTGCCAAGAAGAATAGACACGAGTCCTCCCAGAGAGATTGCACCACGAGAAGTTAGTAGGACTGTTATATTGGCTGTCACGTACAGACGGATGACAACAACTGAAATCGGGGTAGAAGTTCACCGGCAACATATTACTAGAACTCGGTGAGATCTCGAATTGGCCACGCGTTGTTTACCGCCGAAATCATTCCCCAGACAACAGAGACTTGCATGGTGTAAAGCCAGCGTCAGTTGGGGCATTGAATGGCGTTACGTGGGGTTCATTGGGGAGCTGATGGATGTGACAAGGGGACTGATTTGGTAGTTGTTCTAAAGCGGCTGGATGCTTGCCAGTCTGTAGCAAGAAATTAGTTTTCATGCTCTGCATGACCAGGGTACGAAATGACATTTTCCGGCAGGATATTGCAAGACTACACACTACAGTTCTCACCGCGAACGCCTCAAGAAATGCACGGATCCTTGACTAGTCTGCTTCTTTCCCTGGCTTGTCATTCACAAATGATGTCTGAGACACGATCAGAAACCATAGTTTCACACCAGACACCATATCCAATACGTGAGGAACATGTCGCAATTTTATGAATAGCGTACAGTGCTTCACGGTGTAACACTTCCTTTCTCCGACAGAATATTCGGACTGACGCTGGCTTTACACCATGCAAGCCTCTGTTGTCTGTGGTATGATTTCAGCGGTAAACAACGCGTGGCCAATTCGAGATCCCACCAAGTTCTAGTAATATGTTCCCGGTGAACTTCTACCCCGATTTCAGCTGTTGTCATCCGTCTATACATGACAGCCAATCTAACAATCCTACGAACTTCTCGTTAGACGAGAGGTTCTAGGCGCTACAGTCTGGAACCGCGCGACCGCTGCGGTCGCAGGTTCGAATCCTGCCTCGGGCAT
The DNA here is from genome assembly GCF_021461385.2 of Schistocerca piceifrons. Taxonomy (NCBI): domain Eukaryota; kingdom Metazoa; phylum Arthropoda; class Insecta; order Orthoptera; family Acrididae; genus Schistocerca; species Schistocerca piceifrons. The sequence continues at coordinate 325,539,085 of NC_060144.1, forward strand.
GGATGTGTGTGATGTCCTTAGGTTAGTTAGGTTTAAGTAGTTCTAAGTTCTAGGGGACTCATGACCTCAGAAGTTAAGCCCTATAGTGCTCAGGGCCATTTGAACCATTTTCAACTTCTCGTAGTGCAATCTCACTGGGAGGACTCGTGTATACTCTTCTTGGCACTGTGTTGTCCTGGCTAAGGGAGTACGAAGCTGCACTCTCTGAGCTCTGTCCCGGATTTAAAATGATTACCGTTTTAAACCAATCTTGCCGTTCTGTTGACATTTAATATTTTCTGGAAGCTAAAAAAAAAGAAAAATAGTCGTACAAGCGTACCAGGGGACCTTTGTGAGCTACAAAACAGTTTCGTCTCAATCCGTGTGTTCACTCCATTGCACATCCCATGACATATGTCAAATGGGTAAGCCAGAGAGAATATATTAGCTTTATATTTGTGAAGCAGGACTCAACAATCTAAGCAGCATGTGGGCATCGATGAGGAGAGTGCAGGGTGGTGTCTCAGGTGAAATACAAGAACATCCACTTTCCTCGTTGTGGATATCATTGTGTATACTGCTTCAAACCTCGAACGAGGACTTGCCACCGGACTTTCAGCATCACTGGCTACAATGGACACAGGATAATCGAAAGAGGAATGAATGGTGTAAGTAGGCTGTTTACGTTTTTATGTTGGTAACGCCACGTAGCGCACAGTATGAAAATCACTGACTGTGCTGTGTGCAATCTGTGGCTGGTTGGCATTGTTGGAATATTTGGTATTGTGGTGTTGGGCAGTTGGATGTGAACAGCGCGTAGCGTTGCGCAGTTGGAGGTGAGCCGCCAGCAGTGGTGGATGTGGGGAGACAGATGGCGGAGTTTTGAGAGCGGACGATCTGGACGTGTGTCCGTCAGAAAAACGAAATTTGTAAGACTGGATGTCATGAACTGATATATATATATATTCTGAGTTTTGAACACTATTAAGGTAACTACATTGTTTGTTTTCCATCAAAATCTTTCATTTGCTAACTATGCCTATCAGTAGTTAGTGCCTTCAGTAGTTAGAATCTTTTATTTAGCTGACAGTATTGGCGCTCGCTGTAGTGCAGAAGTTCGAGTAACGAAGATTTTTGTGAGGTAAGTGATTCATGAAAGGTATAGGTTATTGTTAGTCACGGTCATTCTTTTGTAGGGATTATTGAAAGTCAGAATGCGTTGCGCTAGAAATATTGTGTGTCAGTTTAGTGATGATCAGAATAAGTAAGGAGAGAAATGTCTGAGTACGTTCAGTTTTGCTCAGCTGTTTGAAAATCAAATTATGTAAGTGGTTTACCAGCACAGTAATTCATAATTTTTCCAAAGAGGACATTTCAAGGGAACGGCCAGGTCATGCATTCGGGATAGAAAGCTGCTTTGGTACAGTTTTACAACATTGCGTATTACTGCAGAGCTCGAGACGTCCACCCTGTGGTACAAATTATTATACCCTGTAATAAAACAAGTTGACTGATAACATGTTACTGTTTCGCTAGACTAACGTATGTTGATTGTGATTAGCTGGCAATTAAACTCAAGAAACGCAGAAGCACAGTTGAACTGACTTGATACGACTTGCCAAGAATTCTCCTCTTGCGTCAATCTCTTCATCTCAGAGTAGCGCTTGCAACCTAAGTCCCCAATTATTTGCTGAATGTATACCATTGTCTTCCTCAACAAATTTTACCCTCAGCAGCTCCCTCTAATACTATGGAAGTTGTCCCGTGATGTCTCAAGAGATGACCTATCATCCTTCTGCTGCTAATCTTCAATAAGGCCACATTTACACAATTTATAAAAGCCGCGTTATATGCAAATACACCTAAAAGGTAGATGAAAACTATACTAATGACATAATTTGTGACAGCTCATTTAGTGAGGCTTTGGTCTGAAGATGCAGGGATGCTTCATACAGGTCATGGTTAAGTTAAAGGGACCGTGTGGGAACCCTGCTACCTTAGCCACAAGCAAAATATCTCTCAGGACAAGGGTCTCCGGCAGAAGAGTGGGAACGATGCATTTTGTGCCGATTCCCTGGAAAACCGGAAGGTTGGCTTATCCAGGGTTACGACCATTAATTACGTGAGCTCAAAATGGGGAGGAATGGGTCCGGTAAAATCCATCTTTATCGCTTTTCAGAACTGGAATGAATGCTTAACGTCTGTGTATGCCTACCATTTGAAACGAGTGCCGCAGAAGTATTAGATTTCATTTGGGGAGTTCTCTGTTGCACGGTCGGAATCACTGCATGTCTGAGAGTCAGTTAGGATAGTCTGCAATGCACGTTATTGTGTTCAATATGAATTTTTATCAGAACTTTCATAGTACATACACTCCTGGAAATGGAAAAAAGAACACATTGACACCGGTGTGTCAGACCCACCATACTTGCTCCGGACACTGCGAGAGGGCTGTACAAGCAATGATCACACGCACGGCACAGCGGACACACCAGGAACCGCGGTGTTGGCCGTCGAATGGCGCTAGCTGCGCAGCATTTGTGCACCGCCGCCGTCAGTGTCAGCCAGTTTGCCGTGGCATACGGAGCTCCATCGCAGTCTTTAACACTGGTAGCATGCCGCGACAGCGTGGACGTGAACCGTATGTGCAGTTGACGGACTTTGAGCAAGGGCGTATAGTGGACATGCGGGAGGCCGGGTGGACGTACCGCCGAATTGCTCAACACGTGGGGCGTGAGGTCTCCACAGTACATCGATGTTGTCGCCAGTGGTCGGCGGAAGGTGCACGTGCCCGTCGACCTGGGACCGGACCGCAGCGACGCACGGATGCACGCCAAGACCGTAGGATCCTACGCAGTGCCGTAGGGAACCGCACCGCCACTTCCCAGCAAATTAGGGACACTGTTGCTCCTGGGGTATCGGCGAGGACCATTCGCAACCGTCTCCATGAAGCTGGGCTACGGTCCCGCACACCGTTAGGCCGTCTTCCGCTCAAGCCCCAACATCGTGCAGCCCGCCTCCAGTGGTGTCGCGACAGGCGTGAATGGAGGGACGAATGGAGACGTGTCGTCTTCAGCGATGAGAGTCGCTTCTGCCTTGGTGCCAATGATGGTCGTATGCGTGTTTGGCGCCGTGCAGGTGAGCGCCACAATCAGGACTGCATACGACCGAGGCACACAGGGCCAACACCCGGCATCATGGTGTGGGGAGCGATCTCCTACACTGGCCGTACACCACTGGTGATCGTCGAGGGGATACTGAATAGTGCACGGTACATCCAAACCGTCATCGAACCCATCGTTCTACCATTCCTAGACCGGCAAGGGAACTTGCTGTTCCAACAGGACAATGCATGTCCGCATGTATCCCGTGCCACCCAACGTGCTCTAGAAGGTGTAAGTCAACTACCCTGGCCAGCAAGATCTCCGGATCTGTCCCCCATTGAGCATGTTTGGGACTGGATGAAGCGTCGTCTCACGCGGTCTGCACGTCCAGCACGAACGCTGGTCCAACTGAGGCGCCAGGTGGAAATGGCATGGCAAGCCGTTCCACAGGACTACATCCAGCATCTCTACGATCGTCTCCATGGGAGAATAGCAGCCTGCATTGCTGCGAAAGGTGGATATACACTGTACTAGTGCGGACATTGTGCATGCTCTGTTGCCTGTGTCTATGTGCCTGTGGTTCTGTCAGTGTGATCATGTGATGTATCTGACCCCAGGAATGTGTCAATAAAGTTTCCCCTTCCTGGGACAATGAATTCACGGTGTTCTTATTTCAATTTCCAGGAGTGTATATTAAGACGAAGCACACATGAGAGTAAGAAATTACACTGTAGGGCCAAAGAAACTGGTACATCTGCCTAATATCGTGTAGGCCCCCGCGACCACGGTGAAGTACCGCTACACGACGTGGCATGGACTCGCCTAATGTCTGAAGTAGTGCTTGAGGGAACTGACACCATGAATCCTACAGAGCTGTCCTTAAATCCGCAAGAGTACGGATGATCTCTTCTGAACAGCACGTTGCAAGCATCCCATATATGCTCAATAATGTTCATGTCAGGGGAGTCTGGTGGACAGCGGAAGTGTTTAAATTCAGAAGAGTGTTCCTGGAGCCACTCTGTAGCGATTGTGGACGTCTGGGGTGTCACATTGTTCTGCTGGAACTGCCCACGTGCGTCGGAATGCACAATGGACATGAACGGACGCAGGTGATCAGACAGGATACTTACGTACGTGTCACCTATCAGAATCATATCTAGACATATAAGGTGTCCCATATCGCTCCAGCTGCTCACGCCACAAAACCATTACAGAGCCTCCACCTGCTTGAACAATCCTCTGCCGACATGCAGGGTCCATGAATTGACGAGGTTGTCTTCATACCCGTAGATGTCCGTCCGCGCGATACAATTTGAAACGGGACTCGTCTGACCAGGCAACATGTTTCCAGTTATCAATAGTCCAATGTCGGTGTTGACCGGCCCAGGCGAGGCGTAAGCCTTTGTATCGTGCATTCATCAAGGTCACACAAATAGGCCTTCGGGTCCGAAAGCCGACATCGACGATTTTTCGTTGAATGGTTCGCATGCTGACGCTCTTTGATTGTCCAGTACTGAAATCTGCAGCAATTTGTGGAAGGGTTGCACTCCTGCCACATTGAATGATTCTCTTCAGTCATCGTTGGTCCCGTTTTTGCAGGATCTCTATCCGGCTGCAGCGATATCGGAGATTTGATGTTTTACCGGATTCCTGATATTCGTGAAATGGTCATACGGTAGAATCCCCACCTCATTACTTCCTCGGAGATGCTGTGTCCCATCGCTTGTGCGCCGACTATAACAACACGTTGAAACTCACTGAAATCTTGATAACCGATCTAACAACTGCGAGAGACACTTGTAGTCTTATATAGGCGTTGCCAAGCGCAGCGCCGTATTCTGTCTGTTTACATATCCCTGTATTTGAATACGCATGCCTCTACCGGTTTCTTTGGCGCTTCAGTGTTGTTTTGTGGAAGGAAGCTAAGATAAAGTTCACCGACAACAATTCTCTTGGTGATCATGTAAATAAAGAGATCGCAAAGCTACTTAATCATGTGGTTCAAAGCAAAGTACAATCAATGTTGACAAATCAAGGTAATTTTATGCATATAATATACCAATAAAAGGTCGGTTTTTGAGGAATTTGTCAGAACGGTTAATCCTATTTTCATGGTGCCTTTTTGTCTCTCTTTATGTGTCTGTCTGGCCGAGTAGTACCCAAGGCTGACATGTTTTGAAAGAAGTGTTTTAATCTACATGTGCATCTACATTTATACTCCGCAAGCCACCCAACGGTGTGTGGCGGAGGGCACTTTACGTGTCACTGTCATTACCTCCCTTTCCTGTTCCAGTCGCGTATGGTTCGCGGGAAGAACGATTGTCTGAAAGCCTCCGTGCGCGCTCTAATCTCTCTAATTTTACATTTGTGATCTCCTCGGGAGGTATAAGTAGGGGGAAGCAATATATTCGATACCTCATCCAGAAACGCACCCTCTCGAAACCTGGCGAGCAAGCTACACCGCGATGCAGAGCGCCTCTCTTGCAGAGTCTCCCACTCGAGTTTATTAAACATCTCCGTAACGCTATCACGGTTACCAAATAACCCTGTGACGAAACGTGCCGCTCTTCTTTGGATCTTCTGTATCCCCTCCGTCAAACCGATCTGGTACGGATCCCACACTGATGAGCAATACTCAAGTATAGGTCGAACGAGTGTTTTGTAAGCCACCTCCTTTGTTGATGGACTACATTTTCTAAGCACTCTCCCAATGAATCTCAACCTGGTAACCGCCTTACAAACAATTAATTCTATATGATCATTCCACTTCAAATCGTTCCGCACGCATACTCCCAGATATTTTACAGAAGTAACTGCTACCAGTGTTTGTTCCGCTATCATATAATCATACAATAAAGGATCCTTCTTTCTATGTATTCGCAATACATTACATTTGTCTATGTTAAGGGTCAGTTGCCACTCCCTGCACCAAGTGCCTATCCGCTGCTGATCTTCTTGCATTTCGCTACAATTTTCTAATGTTGCAACTTCTCTGTATACTACAGCATCATCCGCGAAAAGCCGCATGGCACTTCCGACACTATCTACTAGGTCATTTATATATATTGTGAAAAGTAATGGTCCCATAACACTCCCCTGTGGCACGCCAGAGGTTACTTTAACGTCTGTAGACGTCTCTCCATTGATAACAACATGCTGTGTTCTGTTTCCTAAAAACTCTTCAATCCAGCCACACAACTGGTCTGATATTCCGTAGGCTCTTACTTTGTTTATGAGGCGACAGTGCGGAACTGTATCGAACGCCTTCCGGAAGTCTAGAAAAATAGCTTCTACCTGGGAGCCTGTATCTAATATTTTCTGGGTCTCATGAACAAATAAAGCGAGTTGGATCTCACACGATCGCTGTTTCCGGAATCCATGTTGATTCCTACATAGTAGATTCTGGGTTTCCAAAAACGACATGATACTCGAGCAAAAAACATGTTCTAAAATTCTACAACAGATCGACGTCAGAGATATAGGTCTATAGTTTTGCGCATCTGCTCGACGACCCTTCTTGAAGACTCGGACTATCTGTGCTCTTTTCCAATCATTTGGAACCCTCTGTTCCTCTAGAGACTTGCGGTACACGGCTGTTAGAAGGGGGGCAAGTTCTTTCGCGTACTCTGCGTAGAATCGAATTGGTATCCCGTCAGGTCCAGTGGACTTTCCTCTATTGAGTGATTCCAGTTGCTTTTCTATTCCTTGGACACTTATTTCGATGTCAGCCATTTTTTCGTTTGTGTGAGAATTTAGAGAAGGAACTGCAGTGCGGTCTTCCTCTGTGAAACAGCTTTGGAAAAAGGTGTTTAGTATTTCAGCTTTACGCGTGTCATCCTCTGTTTCAATGCCATCATCATCCCGTAGTGTCTGGATATGCTGTTTCGAGCCACTTACTGATTTAACGTAAGACCAGAACTTCCTAGGATTTTCTGTCAAGTCGGTACATAGAATTTTACTTTCGAATTCACTGAACGCTTCACGCATAGCCCTCCTTACGCTAACTTTGACATCGTTTAGCTTCTGTTTGTCTGAGAGGTTTTGGCTGCGTTTAAACTTGGAGTGGAGCTCTCTTTGCTTTCGCAGTAGTTTCCTAACTTTGTTGTTGTACCACGGTGGGTTTTTCCCGTCCCTCACAGTTTTACTCGGCACGTACCTGTCTAAAACGCATTTTACGATTGCCTTGAACTTTTTCCATAAACACTCAACATTGTCAGTGTCGGAACAGAAATTTTCGTTTTTATCTGTTAGGTAGTCTGAAATCTGCCTTCTATTACTCTTGCTAAACAGATAAACCTTCCTCCCTTTTTTTATATTCCTATTAACTTCCATATTCAGGGATGCTGCAACGGCCTTATGATCACTGATTCCCTGTTCTGTAAATACAGAGTCGAAAAGTTCGGGTCTGTTTGTTATCAGTAGGTCCAAGATGTTATCTCCACGAGTCGGTTCTCTGTTTAATTGCTCGAGGTAATTTTCGGATAGTGCACTCAGTATAATGTCACTCGATGCTCTGTCCCTACCACCCGTCCTAAACATCTGAGTGTCCTGGTCTATATCTGGTAAATTGAAATCTCCACCTAAGACTATAACATGCTGACAAAATTTATGTGAAATGTATTCCAAATTTTCTCTCAGTTGTTCTGCCACTAATGCTGCTGAGTCGGGAGGTCAGTAAAAGGAGCCAATTGTTAACCTAGTTCGGTTGTTGAGTGTAACCTCCACCCATAATAATTCACAGGAACCATCCACTTCTACTTCACTACAGGATAAACTACTACTAACAGCGACGAACACCCCACCACCGGCTGCATGCAATCTATCCTTTCTAAACACCGTCTGTACCTTTGTAAAAATTTCGGCAGAATTTATCTCTGGCTTAAGCCAGCTTTCTGTACCTATAACGATTTCAGCTTCGGTGCTTTCTATCAGCGCTTGAAGTTCTGGTACTTTACCAACGCAGCTTCGACAGTTGGCAATTACAATACCGATTGCTGCTTGGTCCCCGCATGTCCTGACTTTGCCCCGCACCCGTTGAGGCTGTTGCCCTTTCTGTACTTGCCCAAGGCCATCTAACCTAAAAAACCGCCCAGCCCACGCCACACAACCCCTGCTCCCCGTGTAGCCGCTTGTTGCGTGTAGTGGACTCCTGACCTATCCAGCGGAACCCGAAACCCCACCACCCTATGGCGCAAGTCGAGGAATCTGCAGCCCACACGGTCGCAGAACCGTCTCAGCCTCTGATTCAGACCCTCCACTCGGCTCTGTACCAAAGGTCCGCAGTCAGTCCTGTCGACGATGCTGCAGATGGTGAGCTCTGCTTTCATCCCGCTAGCGAGACTGGCAGTCTTCACCAAATCAGATAGCCGCCGGAAGCCAGAGAGGATTTCCTCCGATCCATAGCGACCCACATCATTGGTGCCGACATGAGCGACCACCTGCAGATGGGTGCACCCTGTACCCTTCATGGCATCCGGAAGGACCCTTTCCACATCTGGAATGACTCCCCCCGGTATGCACACGGAGTGCACATTGGTTTTCTTCCCCTCTCTTGCTGCCATTTCCCTAAGGGGCCCCATTGCGCGCGAAAAACACAGTTTAATACACTTTACATATAAAACGTTGATTTGTTGAAAGGTTAGTTTAAGATAATAGAAAAAAAAATTAACCGAGCGGTCTGGCGCAGTGGTTACGATACTGGACTCGCATTCGGGAAGACGACGGTTCAAACCCGCGTCCGGCCATCCTCGTTTAGGTTTTCCGTGATTTGTCTAAATCGCTTCAGGCAAATGCCGCGATGGTTCCTTAGAAGGAGCATGGCTGACTTGCTTCCCAGCCCTTCAAAAATGGTTCAAATGGCTCTAAGCATATGGGACTTAGCATCTGAGGTCATCAGTCCCCTAGACTTAGAACTACTTAAACTTAACTAACCCAAGGTCATCACACACATCCATGCTCGAGGCAGGATTCGGACCTGCGACCGTAGCAGCAGTGCGGTTCCGGACTGAAGCACCTAGAACCGCTCGACCACAGCGGACAACTCCCAGCCCTTTCCGTATCCACTGGACCGATGATATCGCTGTCTGGTCGCCTGCTTCAAACCAACCGACCAACTAAAAGAATTCATTTACATAAATCTCCTAACATCACCAAAGTGGGTGAGGGGGATCCAAATGTTAAACCCTTCATGTACTTAACGGACGTCCCCTAAAGACGTCCAGTCACAACCCTACTGGTCCGCCGACCCGTCTGACTGTTTGAGAACACCGATGACTGCTTGTAAGACCCTACCTGCTTGCGCTGACGAAATGTAGGCTTGCAAGTAACGGTCGAGGCGTGGTACAGACGGACCTGAACCACGGGCCCGACCGCGAGGCCGTCACCCACATAGGCAAACGGGTCGGGCAGACCTGTTCGGTGAACGGGTCGACGGACTTGTCTGCCTGTGTATGGGGACCTTAACGCCCCGGAAACATCGGACGCAGCGAAGTTAACGCGTTATGGACAGTGTTTGCGACAAGCCTAGGCGACACATGGAATTATAGCAGCTTCGGAAAATTGACGCTATTTGCAAATACGAAAAGAGATCGAAAGCCGCCAAGTGTTACTTTCCACTAAGGCAATACTTGTGTTTTCCACACAAAAGCTATGCCAGGAAATTCTACCGGGAAAGAGCAAGTAAGACAGCGTGGTACTAGCGAGCCAGGTGACCGAAGAGAGGACGTCTCTATGGATGCTGATGAAACCACAAATCAAAAGAGGGAAGAGGCCTAAATGCATATCACGGTACGGGAGACGGAAAGCAGTAGTCAGTCGGCGCTGTGGTGATGTCTGCCGCACAACAATGGATTGGAGTGAGAGGAGTGTGTCGAGAGCCATTAAGGTAGCAGAGGGCATGCTTCACAAAGCTAGAGGTAGGGAGTGGCAGAAAGCGGAGAGACAGTCTTTTAGCTCAAGGTACAGTTCGGACGGGAACTTTTAGTTAGTTTACTGGTTTGAGGACTAAATCTTGTGTCAAAGTAACTAGTTTCCAGGGAGTGCCTGTGACTTACTAAGGACGTTACTGAGAGTTAGCAAAGTTTTAGTAACTGAGTTACGATTCGAAGCTCGATATTGCTGAGGATTACTCCAGTGGTGCAACTGTGGATTTACGTTTAATAAAAGAGCTCCCTCTGGTTTAATGCTGAAACTAAACTCCGTCCAAATAGGCCCTGAAGACCTAACGGTTCCGACCGGCCGCCGTGACATGCTCTGTCCACAGGCTTCACTGGATGCGAATATGGAGGATCATGTGGTCAGCACACCGCTCTCCCGACCATGTCAGTTTACGAGACCGGAGGCGCTACTTCTCAATCAAGTTCGTCAGTTTGCCTTACAAGGGCTGAGTGCACCCCGCTCGCCAACTGTGCTCGGCAGAACGAATGGTCACGCATCCAAGTGTTAGCCAAGCCCGACAGAGCTTAACTTCTGTGACCTGACAGGAACCGGTTTTACTACTGCGGCAAGGCCGTTACCCTCATTTAATACTGGCGTGACCTTATTGGTAGTAAGTCTTTCCTATCTTTAAAAGAGTGTCTATTTATATTTCTCTGTCAGTCATGTATATGAATGGAAGAGTTGTTGATTTATTTCGACTTACTGCTGTGCATTTTCCTGCGTTGATATCCCTATTGTTCGCTGGCCCGTTGAATAGATGACGGGTTCAGGGAAATGAGTAGTTAGAAAAACATGTTGTGTCACACTTAGTGAATACGCTTGCCTCACGGGGTCAACGTTTTATTGTGAGAAGAGTGACCCAGTTACTTACAGATATCAGTGTACGGTAAGCTGGTATTGAAGACACCTGACAGTGATTAAACTTATTTAGGTAGCTCAGTAAAGAGGTTGTACTTGGAGAATGGTTTTCATAACAGGTTTTCTAGTAAATCCTTAGTTACTGGTTCACACTCACAATGAATTGTAATATAAGAAACTTTTCAAAATTAAGAGTAGACAAGTACAGGATAAGATAGTATGAAAATATTTTTCATTACCTCTACTGTAGTGTTCTCAAAACTTACCTGGCTTATGACATGTACAATGAGTTGACATAATTAGCATCGTAATGTTTCCAGGATCAGGAAATATTTCGAACTATAGAAATGAAATGTATTGTTATTAAAAATATCTACCTTACAGCATACTGTAGCGTGTTTTATTGTATCTGCAGTGACGAGGAAAACCCTATCACAGCTCCCACTAAGGGACTCAATACTGCCTCGAGGCATTGCGGACACATCATACGGTAGGGAAATATATAAATAGAACAGAGACGAATGGGGAATCATTTTATCAACGATACGAGACACAAATGGGGAAATTCATTGGCATGAGTGACTTTCATAAAGGACAAATTATTACGGCGCGGCGCCTGGGAATAAGCTCATTGGGAACGGCGAACCTTGTCGGCTGTTCGCGTGTTGTGTTACTGTCGTGAGCGTCTGTGGAAGGTAGTTGAAGGAGTGCGAACCCACGAACAGGCGAAATAGTATTGTACGTCCTATCCTTATCACAGACTGCAGACATCGGAAAGTTTCCCTTTCTGTATGTCAGGATAGGCGACTATCTTTGACAGATCTGACGATGTAGCACAATGCTGTTTCAGAGCACATTCTTCGGTGCACATTGTTGAACATGATACTCCACAGGTAACTACTCCTACGATTTCCCATGTTGACTCGTAGACATCGTCGGTACGACTGCAGTAGGTTCGGGCTCATCTGTATTGGTCTACGGATCAATGGAAACGCGTCGCGTGCCTATGAAAGAAGTTCCCTATTACACCAGGTCAAAGGTCGTGTAATGATACGCCGTCATGCAGGCAAACGGCTGTTCGAAAAATGTACTGCGCCACGGGCACAGGTCGCTGGGAGCAGTATTATGCTATGTGGCATGTGCAACTAAGGTTCCATAACAACAGTGGTTGTAATCAATGGCACCACGATAGCTGTGGACCACGTAAACATTATCGCATACCTTCTGGCTGATATCTTCCCTTGCGGCTATGGCATCTTCCATCAGGGTAACTGTCTCATAAAGTCAGAATCGTGTTGCAGTAGTCTGAGGAGCATGATGGTGAACTCCCTTAGTTGTCGGGGCCACCAAATTTGCCTAATCTGAATCTGATGAAAAACAAATGGGACGCTATTGGGCACCACCTCCGAGTCGACAAATCGCATTGCGTAATTTTAGAAAATGTCGTGAGCTGTGCGCCGGTGCCACCTAACTCCGATACCCTACCTATGACGTACCGAATCGTTAAAATTCATGGTGAAACCTTTTATTTTCCACAGTTCGCTACTAGTTTCGGTCAATGAACATTATCAAGCTTCGCTTGCATGGTCATTGACCGAAACTAGTAGGGAATTGTGCAAAATAAATGACAGCTGAAGGTTTCACCATTAAATTTTTTCAAACATTTGGCCGCCGAATATCCTCACCTGCAAACATACACAAACTTATCGAATCCATGCCACGCAGAATCGCTACTGTACTGCGTTTCAAAAGCCTACCGACGTGCTATTAAACAGATGGTCATAATTTTTTGGGTTATCAGTGTATTCTTTATTAGTTGTAATGACTAAAGTTTATGAGCAGTGTAGCACAGTTGGAGCTTAATTAAGTTAGTGTATACGTATTGCATAAAATATTTGCGAGAAATGAGGATTATTTTCAGCACTTGTAACAAAATTCTCGTCTTGATCTCAGGTATTTATTACATGGGGGAACAATTTTGTTTTCTGTGGCGTAAGTTTATGAAGTCCTTTTAGATACTTATGATGATGAAGTACTTAGCCTATAAATTATTTTGTTTGAATAGACTCTGGCTTTCATATAAACCGCTCTACAAAACATGTACGTGTTTTACTAATCTACCGACATTAACATGTCTTTTTAGAAGTAAAGTGACTGTGCTCAGTGTGGCCTGTAACTCATTATGGCATAGTGCCTTTGTCTTGGTAAGTATGACAATTCCATTTCATCAGTATCAGTGGTCAGTGTGCGTAGATTCAAAAACGGTGAATCTTTTATTGAGTCAGCAAACTAGACAAAAAATCCCTGTTTTGTTTGTCTGTGGGACAGTCGTGCGAAAATTAACGTTGGAGCAGGAAAGACAGGCCGCCGAGAATGGACTACAGGAAAGGGTGTCATCGTTCATGAATCGTTGGTCAGTTGGGAAAAAATCATTCTTCTGCCACTACATATTAAACTTGGGCTTCTAAAACAGTTTTTTTAAAGCTTCAGATAGAAATAGCCATTGCTCCAATCACATTTGTCAATCATTTCCCGGTCACAGTATAGGAAAGTTAAAATCAGCAATTTTTGATGGTCCACAAATACGTGTCCTTACAAACAACGATGATTTTACGAACCACATGACTCAGCTTGAAATAGAAGCATCGACAAGCTTTGCATCATTTATCAAAAACTTTTTGGTGAATGACAAAACTGAAGAATATTCCGAAATCGTAGACAAAAAGCTGCAGAATTTCCGAAAACTAGGAACTAATAGCCGTGAAAACTGCATTTCTTCACAGTCATTTCGATAAATTTCCACAACTTGGGCCATTACGGCAAAGAACAAATGGAACGCTTCCACCAGAACATCAAGATTTTGGAGGAAAAATATTAAGACTGATGAGATCCCCATATGCTGGAACATGCAGAGGGACTGACTTGACCAAAAACACCAAAGAAAATCCCATACAAAACGTTTTTCTTAGCTCTCACTGATATGCTTTTGTTGTTAGGATCAATTTTAGTATTCTTTCTATCATTATAGCACTTTGTTTGTTTGAAATCATCTTATAACATTAAAATAAACGTTTTAAAAAATATTCTTCTATTTTTAAATTTAACTTCCAATATAAATGGCTTGACTTTAACCAAAAAGTGGAGTTAATTCAAGAAAAATATTATTATTTTCATATTCAGCAGACCAACATTACCTGAAATTGATTAATAAATCACATGCCGCAGAATCAGTATTACTCTGTGTTATAATTATTTAATCCTTATGCGCTTCAGTATTAAGCCATTTGTAAAGTAACAAAATCCTGCTGATACAAAGTATTGCGTCACACGAACCGTAAGTGCAAATAAAGAAATAAAGAAATATAATAAATACTTGCGGTCAAGACGACAGTTTTATTAGAAGTTAGTGTATTCCAGTTAATTATACATTACTCGTTGGCATTCTAGATCGTTAAGGATTGCATTAATAGTTAGCTACACTCGCCGTGTACCAAGGAAACCTGACCAACTTGACCCTATATCATAAGGATACAAAGGCACACTTGCAAGGTACTCCACCAGCAATCGATTGCGCATAATGGTTTGGGCCATACTTCTCACAGTACACAGTCATTGACCTCCTGAAAGTACAGCTTTTAAACTTTCGTGCACACCGGCTGTTTGTCATACACTTCACTTACGGTGGCGTTCCAAAGCTTGACGGTGGGGTGGAGTGAGTAAGGGGTTTGTGAAATACTGTTTTTGCATCTGTACCGTGATTTCTTCATTGTCCGTGGTTGCTAACGTGCAACTGGTGCCAGAGATCTCTTTGCTTTGGACGTTTTTATGTTTCAATTGTAACATAGCAACTATGTTATATAGTACTGTATAAATATAAACACTCTATTTTGCACTTTTATTTAAAGGCTTTGAAATGTCCCCGCAGAAATATTATACATGACTGTGTTTAAACTGACATACAATATTTTTAGCGCAAAACAATCTGACTTTCAAAAATCCCTACAAAAGAATGGCCCTGACTAACATTAACCTATACCTTTCACAAACCACTTACCTCACCAAAAATCTTCGTTACTCGAACTACTGCAATATAGCGAGCGCCACTACTGCCAGCTAAATAAAAGATTCAAACTACTGAAGGCACTAACTACTGATAGGCATAGTTAGCAAACGGAAGATTTTGATAGAGAACAAACAATGTATTTACCTTAATAGTGTTAAAAAGTCATAATATATGTAGCAGTTCATGACATCCAGTCTTACAAATTTCAAAACTCCGCCATTTCTCTCCCCACATCCACCACTGTTGGCGGCTCACCTCCAACTGCGCAACGCTATGTGCTGTTAACATCCAGCTGCCCAACACTACAACGGCAGACAACAATGCAAACTAGCCACAGACTGCACACAGCACAGCCAGTGATTTTTCATACAGAGTGCTACGTGGCGTTACCAATAAGAAAACCTAAACAGCCTACTTACATAGCCCCCATGCTCCCCACAAAAAATTTTACAAATTGTTTTGGGCAGTGGCCAATAATGATTTGATAAAATTTTTCATAATTACAGTAACAAAGATATCAAATGCATACACTTATTGATACAATGTTGGTCAAAAGTTAAAGTTTTCTCACAGTCCATAAAGACAGTCCTGATCATTCATCACAGTAAAATTGCAGTGTTTTTCTCAAAGTCTGAGCAGTAAAAGAAAATGCACACGGAAGTAGTGGATTTCCATGCCTTCTTGAAGAAGCAGTGTTGTCCTTCCAACGGAAAGATAGTGCTGACTCTTCACATGCAGACAGGTAATGGGCAAACCCACAGCAGAGTCAGTCGAAGTTATGAAGAATATTGGTAGGTGAGTCATCACAGAGCAGACCCACTGTAGTCCTGGCAGAGTGTATGGTATTGGTGGGCCATCAAAGGTGCAGACCCACTGAAGTCCTTGTAGAAATTATGGTATTGGTGGGCCATCAAAGGTGCAGACCCACTGCTGTTCTTGTAGAAATAATGGTATTTGTGGCCATCAAAGATGCAGACCCACTGTAGTCCTTGTACAGACGGCCAGCAGCCATCTGTTGCGACTGCGCAGGTGCACAATCACCATCGAAGAGTCTTGCGGACAATATAGCAAGTCCATAAACCACCACTTGTGCACTCACAAAGCTTTTGGAATTGTCCTTAGAACCAGCAATGCTGTTAACCAGTCCCTTGCTGAATTATCAACACACTTGGGAGCACTAACAGTCCTCTTTTTTTCACATACTGTGCATATACTATGACCAACAGAGACGTGTACAGTGAAATGTAACTTAATTTGAAGAACTGGTGTCTATTACAATTTTATAACATAAGAATACAGTAACAAAGGTACAAAATACATCATTAAAGAACATAACAGTACAGATAACATTTGAAGTAACACAGGCTTTACAAAAGAATAGAAATAAACATATACATCAGTGTTACAGGAATTATGACACAAGTAAATATACAAAATAATGAGAATAGTTTTCGAAACATTAATTTCACACATGAGCATTGAAACAGAACAGAATTAATAATGTCTAAACATCTTTACAAAGAAAATAACATATTATTAATGTAAATTATATTTGAGAATAACAGTATTCCTCATCATAGTGAATGTAGCTTAGTACTAGAAAAATTCTACAACATAAATCGTATTAGCTAAACACATAAAGACAGGAAAAACACAAATACACAAGAGTACACAAACACATAGCAGAATGACACAGGAGGAAAGGACAGGGTTTGTTTTCAGTGTAACATTTGGTACTGCAGTCCAACCCAAAACTTCATCCCATAGATCTTTCGTCTTATTTCAACATTTGTTTAAACTAAAAAAATCCTATCCAAGCATACTTTCTGTATTTATATGTTCACATATTTCTTACCTCATTATTTATTTTCCATTATCTTACCTCATCATTTATTTCCAAGACAATCCTACCTAAACCTGTTGTCCCTAAACCCTACTTTTTTGTTCATATCCTCTTCCAAAATACTTTTTTTTTTTGGCCAAACCATTTTCTTATAGCTTCTCAATGCATTTCTTCCAATTCATCACAATTCGTTCTCTTATATAGCCTACCCCATCTTAAGCTAACTTAAATCTACTGAGCTCAGATGCTAAACTAAGGGATGAGGCAATGCAGCAGCACAAAACAATTAACATAAACAGCAATGAAAGAAATGGAAATTGTCAAAGCAAGCTACAGTAAATCTAAATTACCAAGCAAATGCAACATTACAACTAATATGAGCCAATGTGCAGCAACAAGAAAAATAAATCAGTAGTAAAACTGGCTTAACAGAGTAATACAAAGTGAAATTTAGTAGCACTATGCCTCACAAACAGCAGCAGCAAATGCAATAACTTATATCTAAACATGGCAAAGCTCAAGCAGAAAAAATAGTACACTAAAGATGGCCATGTCTAATACCTATGTCACATCTTAACACTAGAGTCATGCATCACAAAAACTTACTCTGCAAGAAAGTTACCAAGCCATTAAAAAAAATCGTTTATGCAATTCCTGTGAAAGGAAATGTCTATTTGTGCTCTCTTTTCTACGAAAGTACATCATAAAATTATTCTTTACTGGGTCTGTAGACAGAAAATAGTGATATTACTACATCTATTAAATTTTATTTTAACCAATGCTGCAGTGCAGCTAGAAACTATATATTAAACAAAATGAGCAAATATGTACAAAGGAAGGCATGAAACATCATTCATTAGCCATATGGCATTTCATAATGTAGTAAAAAAATCTCTCAACTAGAAAGACAGTAGTCATAATCAGGTGTATAGACGTAAAATATTTCTCGTCATTTCAGTAAATATCATAAATTAAGAGCTCCACAGTGTAATCATATATTTTCAAGTTTGAGCGTGTCATATTTGTGATGCTTTCTACAAAGAAATGTCAATAGCGAGGATAATGGCCTCCTTTTTTCTCCACCTGTGCCTCTGAAAGGCACACACTAATGGCTTTTTTCCAGGTGACTGTCGCGCAGCTGGGTGCTTACAGTGACCTACCAAAATATTTACGACATCAGTTTCCGCTACAGTGACAGTTGGATACAAATAAAATTTCACAGGTCGAAATATTTGCGTTACAAATCTGTAGAAACAAAGTCATGTAAATATAACAGTGTCCAAAAAATTTTCATCAGCATTGTGGTACATTCATGCATTTACACACATTTCATAACTCTTAAAGTATGATTCTTGGTTTCCAACATCCTTTTTCACAAACCAGATTCCCTAACCACTGCTCATTATTCCTTACCTTATTACACATATACATATTCGTTGACACTTCTTCAATATTTCATCATAATAAATACATAGCATAATCAAATTCCTCATATATCATCAGCTTATTGATCATAAACATACCTCAACAGCATAATACACATTGTCGTCGTAAAAAAAATAACATCATAACACCTCAGTCAAAACCGTAAAACGCCATAGCTTTCTGCAATAACGTCAAAACCTGAAAAAAATTCTCAGCTCATTTCAATAGTGTCACCTACCTCAAACGTACTTTAAAAATCATGATCCCATACCAAATACACCATTCAAAGCTCTCATAGTATCACAATGGTTCCGAAAAAATACGAAGAGCTTACAAGGTACATACAAAATACAGTTTCATAAGTGTGAAGTTATCCAACTGTGTAATTGCGTAAACATCTGTCACTGATGTAGTAAAAAAGAAAGGTTTGTCTCTCTCAGTTACATCATCAGATAGCTGTGTAATTTATGTGTTAGAGAAATATGGTACCGATGTTTGAAGTTGTATAAGCAAATACCATATTAGCTAGGGCTCCTTGTGCTTGCTACACACATGGTACACAAAGTAAGCGTGTACCCCCTTGAGGATTAATGTAATTATACCCTCAGGTGTTACAGATTACAGCAATGGAATGAAATGTATCACGGAAAACTTTCTTTGTAATTCAGAAATCTTTAAACATAAATGTTTTAAGTACAAAAATTAATGACTCAAATGCGTGTCCTGTAGAGCTAAATTGTGCGTCTTGTTGTAACATAATCTCTGTCATTACGTAAGGGTAAAAAATGTGTTTAAGTGTTGCAATTATCGTTGTCCTTAAGCAAAGTTCTGTGGAAGTCAATATACTTACCTCGTAATAAACAAAAGCGAAATGCAATGCGTATAGATATTGTAGTTATTACGTACCTTACCGTGATCAAGAAAGTACTATAATGTGACGTATTGTTGTGCTACGAAAAAGGGTGTCTCATTGTAGCTATACCACAAAAGTTACTACTAAAACATGTTTTACTTTCCAGAACAATACAGAAAAACTGTGCAGATATAAAACAAATACACCGCAAAAGCAACAATGTAAATTGTGTCACATATTAATAGCGTCGTGATATAATCGTGTAGCTATCAAAGAAACCAAATGCTAAGTCATCTTTAATCTCACCGAATGTACTTCATAAAGAGTATCTTTTCAAGTAAACCAAAATGTTGCATTAAAATCTCATTAGCAGTATAAGTTCTAAGTATGTAAGCCTGATAGTCGTTACGTAATCATGCAACTTGTTGCAAGAATGTACAACACTGTGTCGTCTCTTCACTATAACAATGCATTCGTAATTACTGTCTAAATAAGTTGCCCAGGTTCTGGACCGGATATTTAACTTCAAACATTGTTGTATGGTAACAGTTTCTAAGTGTGACAAAGAGTACTAGGAACGTGAAGCGAAAAATATTATGGCAGAGGCTAAGTTAAAAAGCAGATTATCTCTCAAGAAACGGTTTTACATGTGAAATATGGTGTAAACCTTTATGCAGACTTTCAACTGAAAAGCAATTATCATGTTTTATACGTCGGTAAGGAATGCTAAATCTTTTCTCAAGGTTAGCGTCTGTGTTATTTTTCTCTGAGCCAGCTGGCGCAGGTGGCTGCCTGCGGTGCGAGTCATTGTCTGCCTCTTTGTTGGCGCACGTCATTATTAGAATTTGGAGACGTAACTTCTATAAATTCACCTTGTCGAGAGGGCCCTGCCCTGTTGGAATCCCACCAGTTCTGATGCAATTCAGGTCTGTCATTACGATCATATCGTCTGTCATCATGTCGGTAGATTCCATAGTTTCTTTCTTGTCGGTCAAATGGTGGAGAATTTCTCCCAGAATTGTAACTATGCGCTGGACCGTTGCGTCTAAAGTTATTCTGTCTCCCTTGATAATAATTATTTTGGTTCCCAAATTGTCTGTCTCTCTGATTGTCTCTGTGATAGTCACTACCGCGGAGAGGTGATCTTTCCCTGTAATTATTACTACTCTGCCAACGGTTGTCATACGGGTGGTGTCTGTTTTGGTCACGATTTGTTTTGTGAGAATAGTCTTGTCGTGTCCAGTTATTATTTCTTTCATCGTGGAATTGCGACAGATGTGACCTGTAATTGTTGTGTTCCTGTTTTCACGTTCCGTGATTGTCAGTGTCAATTTCTAATTCTTGTGAGAGTCCCTGAAAGGCTTCAATGTCGTCTTTGCAACGTCCTGCAAAAATAATATGTTGCAAATGTTCAGGTAATTTGATTAAGCAAATGTGGATGACTTCTGAGGGGCTGTATGGGTTTGACAGGTACTGATTCTTGTGCAACATGTCGTCAAAATATTTCACAAGACTGGAAAATTCAGATTGTTCGAAATGTTTCATCATTATGATGCTATGTTTTACTCGGTCTTGTGTAGCTTGAGACAAATATTTTGAGAGGAAGGCATGATAAAATTCTCCTTCACTGTGGCAATTGTGAATGACCGATCGCATTCTTACAGCTGGTTCATGCTCTAAATAGCCACACATAAATTCTAACCTGTGCTCTAATCACCAGTTGGGAGGAAAACAATGAGAGAACTGATGGAGCCATGCTTGTGGATGAATGTCGTTGCCAGAATTCTTAAATGTTTTGAATTTACGTGTAGCAATGAACAGCTTATAGTCAAAATCATCATGTCGGCGAGTCGCATGTCGGTCATTGTTACGTCGTTTCGGTGGTTCCATCTCAAAATTCGGTGTACCTTGCCAATTTCTTTCATAATTTCCGAAGTGCCTCGTGTTACTATTTTGTGGCCGTTCCGTATTTCTATGTCCCTCTTCCCGTATTGGAGCGCGTGTGTCCTCTGAAATATGTAATTCTTGTATTACCTGCGTCAACCGATCTTGTACTTCCCGGATTTCTCTTTTGTACTGTGTATTGATTTGATTTTGTTTTAATTTTCTAATTTGTTCATACTCTTCTGTGTCAGTGAAGGCTACGGGTCTTGTGTCATTCAGATCATCATCTACCTTTGTAGATAAGTTAGTGAACTGATCCGAAAGTTCGGCTACTTTCTCCGATAGTGAACACATTTCCTCAGTGTGTTTTTCTGAACCAAGTTTCAGAGTGTCCATTTCTGTTGAAATTGAATCTACTGTGTCCTTTAAGTTTTTCTGAGTTTTTGCAAGTTGCGTAACTGAATCGGTAGATGCAACTGAGTCAATTTTAGCTTGCAAGGTGTCGTGATTTTCATGAACAATAGTTTGCAGTTCTTTTATGGCTGCTTCGTGATTCTGTAATGCATTTTCATGCCGCGAAAAAATAGGTTGAAAATGCTCACAAATTTGTGTTTTTACGTCATTACAGACTTTTTGACATTTCTATTCAATGTTATGTAACTCAGTAGTTAAATCTTCACGTGTTTCTTCAAGTGTGGTGTCTAACTTCCAAAGATTTTGTTTCATTGCGTCTAACTTTTGAAGCTTTTGCTGTGTTTGTCTCTGATTTTGTTCCATTGTGTCTAACTGTTGCTGTGTTTGTCTCTGGTGTTGTTCCATTGTGTCTAACTTTTGAAGATTTTGTTCCATTGTGTCTAACTTTCGAAGCTTTTGTCCCATTTGTTGCATTAATTGTAATAACAATGCACTGGTGTCTGAAACATGCTCCTCAGTGCTATTCGGCAATGCATTTGAACCGGCAATATTCGCATTTTGAAAACCAGAAAATGTGTCTTGACTTATTTGATGAAACGGCGAGGACCCAAAACCTGAATCTGCAGTATTTGCAAAATTGTGTACTGTCATTCCCGATTCCTGAGGCGGGCTGTTGCCGACCGATCGATCGATAATGCTTCGCTGTTCACTAATTGTTTCACTGTCTACACCATTGTATGCCGCCCGCTCCATTTCCCTATGCACAAATACCAAATTACTACTTTGAACATTAGTTAATTCATTACACGGTGACGCTAACACACTGCTTTCGTCTTCACTGTCATTTCTCAGTTTACTTTGGAGCCTAATATTACGTTTTTCACACGCCATTATTGTCACAATATTTCACACGTCAACACAGAAAAGCACAACTTGAAGAGCAAAATAGGAAAACACATTAACATATCATTGAAAATAATATCTCGTTAATTGCAAGCGCAGCTGCGAAATACTTGGTGCAAATCTACATGCACGCCACAACTGTTTTACTGTACAAGAATGAGACCTACAACAACAAAGGAAATTTTCTCTACAATTACGCGCTAGCAATAAACAAAGGCTTCACTAATTGCACAAACTACAAGAAAAAATCAGAAGATTCCAGTGAGGTATCCTCGGCTAAGGGTCGACATATGAAACGTCCCCTTAGAAAAATTAATTCATTCTGTGCTGATAAACCTCTTACATTATTTGATTTTCAAACAGCTGAGCAGAACTGAACGCACTCAGACATTTCGCTCTTTACCTATTCTGATCAACACTACACAAAATATTTTTAGCGCAACGCAATCTGACTTTCAAAACTCCCTACAAAAGAATGGCCCTGACTAACATTAACCTATACCCTTCACAAATCACTTACCTCACCAAAAATCTTCGTTACTCGAACTACTGCAATATAGCAAGCGCCACTACTGCCAGCTAAATAAAAGATTCAAACTACTGAAGGCACTAACTACTGATAGGCATAGTTAGCAAATGAAAGATTTTGATAGAGAACAAACAATGTATTTACCTTAATAGTGTTAAAAAGTCATAATATATATAACTGTTCATGACATCCAGTCTTACAAATTTCAAAACTCCGCCATTTCTCTCCCCACATCCACCACTGCTGGCGGCTCACCTCCAACTGCGCAACGCTACGCGCTGTTAACATCCAGCTGCCCAACACTACAATGGCGGACAACAATGCAAACTAGCCACAGACTGCACACAGCACAGCCAGTGATTTTCATACAGAGCGCTACGTGGCGTTACCAATAAGAAATCCTAAACAGCCTACTTACAGCTTCAATAGTAATTTTAATAATAATAATAACCTAAGGGCTATACCCAAATTTAAATCAAAGTAATTCACGCCACTCAAAAGGTGACGTGAATTAATATATTTTTGTTATTAATCAAAGTAAATGTAAATGAGAGTATGCAGAAGACATTGGGCAGGCATAAGTCGAACGATCGGTGTAGAAAACTCTGAGTCGTCTCGAATGGGAAGGCCCACGGTTTGACATGGCCAGACGTACATGGGGTCCCAGCTGCGCGGGAAAATTATAGGTATCTAGTACTTTCTAGAACAATTTCAGCGTAGTAATACCGTTTCGGTATCAGAAAACGTACATGATTGTGAATGCTGAGGAGAACCCCCCTGTAGAACTTCGATGGGAATATTGCAAGATATCGGCATCGAGAGAAAATAGTCCCACTTATTTTTAACCCTTTAGGTTAAGAAAAGTATATTTAACATCTAATCTAAGGCATGTAATTAAGGGCAGGGCTTAAGAAAACGTTCTCCTCTCATATGTGCTATTTTCTTTCATCAGTCTATAAAATGAGTAACAACGTGATAACTCATTGGCAAAGGTACAAATAAAGTTGAGGAGAGCGCTAGTTTTCGCGTTGGCGCTTTCATTCTTCAGAGGCGCTCTGGATCCTTCATGATGGACAGACCCGTTTCTGACAGCTCCGATGAAATGCTAACTTCTTTCGGTCAGAAGTACTTTTACAGTACAAATGGCTTTTCAGGCGCTGCTCCGTGTGTCTGGAACAGTAGTTGAGAAGCAGCAGGTTACTCCGCAATTTAACACACCAGTAAAAGCGTACACATGGCAGTGATTTTGACTGTATGATACGAAGTCTCATTGGAATGGTGATGAACTTTAGAACAATGGTAGAAACACGTATCGCAATCAAGATGCAGTCCCATCATCATGGGTAAATGACTTTTTGCATGGCTTATGTGAATTTGCGGTAAGTCTAAATTCATCTAAATCATTGTGTAATGCAGTAATGTTCAGGCATGAGGCGACAGGATTTGATCCTTCTGAGTGGTTGTTAGGAGAAAAGCCAACTAATATCACATCACCGATGAAGTGAGTTTCCCTGTGACACAATTGTTGATGAGAGATGAGTAGAAGAACTGGCGAGAGGGAAAATAAAAAAGAAAGCTCAACAGAGGAAGACTAGAGATGATGCAAAAGCGAGGGCTACTATATTTAAGGAAGGCGATTTCGTCTTGTCAAAAACCAAAGAAAGATGAAAGAGGATCACAAGCGAAATTAAGAAGTTTCTCCTGGCGTTCCATGGTCCATTTGTGGTGGAATCAATTCTACATGAGAATGCTTGTAGGTTAATGTATCGAAACCCCACGAAAATATTTGGTACCAGAAACACTGCGGAACTGTAGAAGTACATCCCGAGTAGTGAGAACTAAATACGTAGAAGATCGGTTTTTCTGTGACTGATACACGATATGGCAGTCACGTGTCTCCAGCTGTCGAATGTTTTTCTTAGTCCTATACGACCATTCGTTCCCCACTGTTCTCCATATCCCCATGATCCATAGAAATTCTTGCAGCTAGAGAAACTGAAAGCAGAACCATGTAGAATTAAGAGATGCATACAGGATAAGTTTTCCTTGTAATAGTATGTGAACAGTGAGAATGGCAGTAATGAGTGTTGGCAAAGGTAAATGTAATAACATCCAATAAAGGAGTAAAGAGAGCTCTGATGTGTGTGAACGATTCACGATTATTTTTTGAGAACAAGTGTAGGATACACAGCTTAGAACATTAGTTCATGACAAAAGTAGTCCTGACAACGATCAGAATAGTATTAAATATATAGTTATGTAAAACAGAATGGTCGTTTATTTGTGTAATTTATAAAGTAGGTGAGAAGTGTTTGATGGGATTTGGTAGAGTTGAAATAGAATTTAGTAGACATTTATAAAAATTATTGAGATTAGGAAAATATTTGTGTAAGGCATGATGTTTGTAAAGTTGACAGGGTATTTATGTAAAGTTTAATTTAGAGTTAATTAATAGGACTTAGTAGACATTTGTAAAAGTTAGTGAGATTAGGGACATATTTGTATAAGGCATGATGTTTTTAAAGTTGACAGGGTATCTATGTAAAGTATAATTTAGAATTAATTAGTGTTAAGTCCCTAGGTCAAAGGACTGTAGAGATGGACAAATTCCTCCCTTAGCAGTAAATGAAGATGAAAAAGGACTACGGCAATGTAAAAACTCCACCCTTGGTAGGAAATAGTTAGTTACTAACTGTAAGGAACCGCGAGAGTGCTAAAGACTCATGCATTCGTTATAAGGCATAAATTTTGAAAATCGTCTGTTTGCCACCAAATAAATCGAAAACTCTGCAAACTTAGGAACCGTGTGAAAGCTAAAGAAGCTTAGGAGAAATACCCGAGTGTGACGAAACTAAGAGTGAATACCCAATTGTGACATAACATTGGGAAGTATAGATAATTGAAAGAAAGGCTCCATTATTTAAAGCTGATCAAAAACATTGGTTGGAGACAGAGGTAAGGTTTGAAAAGTATGACTACATAGAACTAAGGTTTTCTTATTGTACAGGATGTAAGATTTACAGTTTTCTTGATGATTATAATTTGTGCTAAAATATGTTTCATATTATTTTCTTATTCAAAGGTAATGGTAATTAATGATGATTTATTGGAAAATATATGTGTTTATTGGAAAAGTGGCCAAATTGGTTTGTGAGTTGTAAAATGCTTCCTAGGTGATTTATATGTGGATTATCTGTCTTAAAAGTAGCCAAACTGGTTGACGAGTTGTGTGCTTTCTTCAAATGATTTTCTTCTTATATTTTTGTGAGAGTGGCCAAACTGTTTCACAAGTTTTAATTTTTTCCAGGTGATTCATGTATGGACTTCCTTCTTTATAAGTGGTCATAAGGATTCACTAGTTGTAACAGGATTTAATTTTTTGAATCTTCAGTAACATCTACGAAGTTTGAAACAATAAATAATATTTTCGTATTTTGCGTTTAACAATTCTATGTAAGATTAAGAGCCAGGGATTGCAGGCATACTTTCAATCTTTTATAAAACCAATTTTCAAATAATATCAGTCAGTGATACTAGAAAAATTTGATATAATTATTGAAAAGTGATAAATTCTATTAACTGATTAACTGAAATAGTATGGAATAACTTTTGAACTGATAACGTTTGTTTATGTAGTTGTAAATCTTCTAATTTATTGATTATTGCATATAATGATTACAATCTCTTAATATAATGAAGGCGGGGTGTAACATAGAAACTATGTCACATAGTACTGTGTAAATATATGCATTTATTTAAGGGTTTCAGTAATAATTTTCATAATATTTATAATGATGTAAGGGCTTGAGTCAAATTTAAACCAAATATATTCACTCCACTCATACGGCAACGTGAATTAATATATTTTCGTTATCAATGAAGGTAAATGTAAATGAGAGTACGCAGAAGGCAATGGGCAGGCAAACGTCGAACAATTGGTACAGAAGGCTCTGAGTCATCTGGAGTGGGAAGGCTGGTTGACGTGGCTGGATGTAGATGCGAGTGCCAGTTGCGTGGGGAAATTATAGGTTCCTAGTACCTTGTACACCAATTTCAGCATAGTAATACCATTCCTATTCTGGCGTAACCTCAAGCGCCGGAACGAAGATGAAGAATGGAAAACCAGAGAAAGCGGTGAGGAAACGTTAGCAAATAGTCCGCTGACAAGGACCGCGCCGCGCCAAGAGTATTCCCTGCAAGGAGTGATTCTAAGCGCCGCTCCTGCCAGCCTTTGCGGCTCAGTTCGGTTCAGTACACGGACATCAGCGGACGGTTGCAGACAAGCACTCGCAGAACAGATTGTTGTGATCCGTATCAAGTGCTTACTTGGACTTTGTCTATAGAGAAGACTATTACTGTTTGCATGTCACTTGCGACACCGACGTAAGTGCAAAGTTAAGTATTGTCAATTCTAATGTTATTTGCTTGAATTCTTGTGTAGCATACCGAGAACATAGCATCCTTTAGGCACCCAATAAGCGACCAGTGGGCAAGATCCAACGACTGGTGACGAGGTGTTACAATCCAACCCTGTTCCAACAGCCACGGACATATTTTTGCAGGTGCATTAATTCTCTCTTGTCTTTATTTTGTACGGGCGCTCGCTTTGCTTCAACAGTTTCTTGTCGTTTTTGCTAATCAATGTTTTCAGATGGGCGTTGTAGAAATTTTCGTTGCTTTTGTCCTTCTGTTGATTACTTGCCTTGTCTGTTTGTTACATTTGTGTCTTCCCGCATATCCGGACCCTTGCTCAGGCGCCACACCAACAAGCGCTAGATGCAACACAGAGCTAATGCAGATGTTTCAGTTTCAGACACAACATATCTGTACTTTGCTCAACATGGTGCAGCAGCTACTGGCCAACGTTGTGCACCCAACAGAACAAGCACCGCCTATTATAGCTGCTGTACCACCTTTTCGACAATTTAGTGAACAAAAAGGATAATGTCTCGAATGGTTAGCCGAGTTCGAATCGCATGTCATCGCCCATAACATCCCAGGTACTGTGAAACTTCTCCACCTATTATCCACGTTAGGAGTGCAATGTTCGGACTAATCCAAAAGCTCTTTCCTAAGGCCACCCCGAATGAACTTGTGTATGACAGTGTTATAGTCTTTCTAACAAACTATTATGACCAACAAGTGAATGTGGTATCAGCTAGGTACCAAATCCTTAATTGCAAGAAAAGGGTCAGAACAAACTTATCGCGAGTGGGTAACAGACTTTGCAGGGTACTACAAGGAACTGTAAATTCAGAGGTGCTTGTGGTGCTTTATATTCAGATGTTATGTTGCGTGATGCAATCGTGTACAATATACCTGATGTCAAAATCAGAGAACAGATTTTAAAACAGTCCAATACATCATTTCAGCAGGTACTGCAAATCTTATATCAGTACGATTCCGGTGCCTTGTCGGCTTATGCATTAGAGCAGCCAGCTATTTGTGGGGTTGAGTCCCTTAGTTGCGATTGCCTCATTTCGCACCGGCGGCGTGCGCTAGCGACACCAGGTAACCAACGGTCCACGCCACATGAGCAGTTCGTTAAACAGGCGGCAACACAGGCGACCAGAATTAAGTCTTTCCCACAGTGTTATTCACGGCACAAACGCCAAGATGCCGCTCCCAAAAAGCTCAGTGTTACGCTTGTGGACGGAAGGGACATGTACAATCCATATATTTGCAACGGAACAAAC
The DNA here is from genome assembly GCF_021461385.2 of Schistocerca piceifrons. Taxonomy (NCBI): domain Eukaryota; kingdom Metazoa; phylum Arthropoda; class Insecta; order Orthoptera; family Acrididae; genus Schistocerca; species Schistocerca piceifrons. The sequence continues at coordinate 325,567,572 of NC_060144.1, forward strand.
ATAAGAGTTTGGCCCACTCACGAAAATTTAGTCACAAGGCCCATGTCATTAATGCAGTATTTTCCAAGGCCGAAGCTAGGAAATGTCAGTCAAACAAATTTTTTGTTCATTTCATTATTTGTGGAAAATGTGTGAAATTTCAGTTGGACTTGATTGCCTATGTCACATTGCTAATCGTCACACATATGAACTATTATGCTCCCTAAGCCTGTCTAAAGCTGGAACACAACTGACGATTTATAATGGTCAAAGCGTTCCCATTCTCGGAACATTGTTGCGCATATTACTATGAAACACAGTGCTCAGCCGAAATTTTGCAAGGCCAGAACTGTTCCCATTGCATTACGGGACAAAGTCACAGCAGAACTTAAAGAATTGCAATATAATGGAGTTATTGCGTCCGTATCAGCTAGTCAATGGGCAAGTCCACTGGTTTTGCTTCCCAAACCTTCAGGTTGCATTAGCCTCTGTATTGACTTTAAGTCTACAGTCACCCCACAAACTGTCATTGATACTTATCCGTTGCCACGCCCAGAGGATATTATGGACAAATTAGGCACTGGACGCTGCTTTTCAAACATTGATCTGGGCGACACGTATCTTCAAATACTGCTCGATGAACAATCTCAGAAAGTGTATGTAACGAATACTCATTTGGGCTTGTTGAAAATATTTGCGTTTGCCTTTTGGCAGTACTTCCGCACCCGCCATTTTCCAACGGTATTTGGAACAGCTGACTGCACAAGAGCCACAATAGTCATACTATTTGGACAATCTTCTAGCAGGTCGTACACCTGAAGAAAATATTGCAAATTTAATTGTTTTGTTTCGTGTGTTATTTGAGGCAGGACTAAAATGTTGACTGGACAAGTGTGAGTTTTTCAAAACTGAGTTGCAATATCTTGGTGACGTTATCAACAGTCAAGGTGTCGCATTTGTTAGCTATACGAGACTTTCCAATTCCTCGCAATGTCACAGAATTGCGGTCAGCTTTACGGAAATGAACTATTATATTCGGTTAATACCGAATGCTGTACAAATAGCAGCTCAATTGCATCGCTTGCGTCTGAAGAATGTCCCCTTTGCTTGGACGGATGAGTGCCAAGGAGCTTTTCAAAAACTTAAAGATGCATTGCTCAGTATTCGATGCCAAGTTCACTTTGATCCTGAAAAACCAGTTCATCTACATCTACATTGATACTCCGCAAGCCACCCAACGGTGTGTGGCGGAGGGCAAAGTTGACTCTGTCTCTCAGGAAATTAGTGCAGTGCTTTCGCACAGAATTGGTGATAAAGACAAACGTATTGTTTTCGTATCAAAAGTGTTATCCAATGCGCAGTGTAACTATTCACAAATTGAAAAAGAAGCTTTGGCTATTGTGTATGGTATCACCAAATTTCACCACTATTTGTGTGGCAGAAAATTCTACTTAGTAACGGATCAAAAGCCTTTGCAGTCCTTGTTTCATCCGACGTAACCGGCCAAATATTAGAAAGATGGGGTTTGTTGTTATATGAATACCAGTACGAGATTCTGCACTGGCCGACAGCTCAACATGATAATGTGGACGCGCTTTCATGTCTTCCAGTTGGCCCTGACATAGACTTTGACTTTTCTGCTGCATCTTGCTGCCACATCGATGCTCAGGATTCTGAATTACTTCAGTCTCTTCCGATGAACTACGCTACTGGTCATTAAAATTGCTACACCACGAAGATGACGTGCTGCAGACGATAAATTTAACCGACAGGAAGAATATGCTGTGATACGCAAATGATCAGCTTTTCAGAGCATTCACCAAGGTTGGCGCCGGTGGCGACACCTACAACGTGCTGACGTGAGGAAGTTTTCCAACCGATTTCTCATACACAACCAGCAGTTGACCGGCGTTGACTGTGATGGTGTACTCAACGACGAACCTGGGTGCACGAATGGCAAAACGTCATTTTTTCCGATGAATCCAGGTTCTGTTTACAGCATCATGATGGCCACATCCGTGTTTGGCGACATGGCGGTGAACGCACATTGGAAGCGTGTATTCGTCATCGCCATACTGCGGCGTGATGCTATGGGGTGCCATTGGTTACACGTCTCGGTCACCTCTTGTTCGCATTGACGGCAGTTTGAACAGTGGACGTTACATTTCAGATGTATTACGACCCGTTTCTCTACCCTTCATTCGATCCCTACGAAACCCTACATTTCAGCTGGATAATGCACGACCGCATGTTGCAAGTTCTGTACGGGCCTTTCTGGATACAGAAAATGTTCGACTGCTGCCCTGGCCAGCACATTCTCCAGATCTCTCACCAACTGAAAACATCTGGTCAATGGTGGCCGAGCAACTGGCTCGTCGCAATACGCCAGTCACTACTCGTGATGAACTGTGGTATCGTGTTGAAGCTGCATGGGCAGCTGTACTTGTACACGCCATCCAAGCTCTGTTTGACTCAATGCCCAGGCGTATCAAGGACATTGTTATGGCCAGAGGTGGTTGTTCTGGATACTGATTTCTCAGGATCTATGCACCCAAATTGCGTGAATATGTAGTCACATGTCAGTTCTAGTATAATATATTTGTCCAATGAATACAGGTTTATCATCTGCATTTCTTCTTGGTGTAGCAATTTTAAAAGAAGTGTTGCAGTTACTTCACCAAGGACACTGGGAGATTGTTTGTACGAAACAGTTAGCACATGGACACTGTACTTGGCAGGGTATGGACGCCCAAACAGTGTCACAGAGTCACGCATATCTGGGAATATCAGTCCGCTCTGCCACTAAAATCCTATGCTTGGCCTAAGTCGCAATCGCCATGGCAACGTATGCACATAGACTTTGCTGGACCTTTTTGGAACACCCGTTGGTTGATTGCGGTTTACTAGTATAGCAAGTTTCCTCTTGATGTGCCAATGAACTCGACAACGTCACGTAGCACAATTCAGGTGTTGTCATCGATTTCTTGAAACTTCCCGGCAAATTAAAACTGTGTGCCGGAGCTCGCACTCCGGACCTTCGCCTTTCGCGTGCAAGCGCTCTACCATCTGAGCTACACAAGCACGACTCACGCCCCGTCCTCACGTACATGACGATCTTTCAGTATCTCTTTCGCCAGATTCACGGGTCCAGAGGACGTTCCGGTCACAGCAGCTGCCAAAGGGTGTCATCACGAGACCGCGGGACGACCCCACAGAGATGGGGCTGTCGCCTCCTCCGCCTCCTCTCGTCCTACCGATGGAGCTGAACTCGCCCACACCGCTGCAGTCGCCACCTGCTTCCTCTGGTTCATGGCAGCAGGAGGTGGACGCCAGAGCACAGGCCGGATGGCGAGATACGGCCTGAAGCTTGACGTCCCCTGCAGTGACAGACAGCTTCCGGCCCGTCGAGGTACCCACACTCCTGCATCCACGCATCCACCAACGTGGCTGCACTCCTTACACAACGACGGTCCGTCGCTTTGGGTGGGAGGATTGTTCCGGCATAACCACAAGCGCCGGAACGAAGATGAAGAATGGAAGACCAGTGAAGGCTGCGAGGAAACGTCAGCCAATAGCTGCTGACAAGGACTGCGCCTCGCCAAGAGCGCTCCCTGCAAGAAATAAAGGTAAGCGCCGCTCCTTCCAGCCTTTGCGGCTCAGTTCGGCTCAGTACACGGACATCAGCGGACGGTTGTAGACCAGCACTCGCAGAACAGATTGTAGTGATCCGTATCATGTGCTTACTTGGACTTCGTCTATAGCAAAGACTATTACTGTTTGCATGACAATTGCGACATCGATGTAACTCCTAAGTTTTGTCATTCTGCTTTATAGAAACAAAACTACTAATGTTATTTGCTTGAACTGTTGTATAGCATTCCGAGAACGTAGCATCCTTTAGGAACCCCATAAGCGACGAGTGGGCAAGATCCAACAGTTCCGGTACCGGAAAGTGTGTGGGAACTTCAATGGAAATATTGCGAGGCATCGGCGTCGAGAGAAAATAGTTTCGGTTAAGAAAAATGTATCTTAAATGTAATCTAACTCACATAAGTGAGGATAGGGCTTACATGCTACATTCTTTCATTGGTTTATAAAATGATTAACGATGTGATTACTCATCAACCTGGAGCTACAAATAAAGTTGAGGAGAGCGCTGGTTTTCGCGTTGGCGCTTTCATTCTTCAGAGGCGCTCTGGATCCTTCATGATGGACAGACCCGTTTCTGACAGCTCCGATGAAATGCTAACTTCTTTCGGTCAGAAGTACTTTTACAGTACAAATGGCTTTCCAGGCGCTGCTCCATATGTCTGGAACAGTAGTTGAGTAGAGAAAGGCTATTCTGCAATTTAATACACCAGTAAAAGCGTACTCATGGCAGTGATTTTGATTGTGTTATACGAAGTCCCATTGGAATGGTGATGAGCTTTAGAACAATGGTATAAACGCGTATAGCAATCAAGATACAGTCTCATCGTCATGGGTAAGTGATTTCTTGCATGGCTCGGGACTTATGTGAATTTGCAATAAGTTTTCAAGGTTTTACTGTACACAAGATGGCAGTAGAGTCGAGTGCAGTTAAATGTATCTAAATTCATTGTGTAATGTGGTGATGTTCAGGAGAGAGAGTGTTTCTTGCAGTTGCATCACTAGAAATCCCGTGCGGCAGTGGAAATTTCTTTAACTCTGAGTTGATCTGGTATGTAAGTTCTATGTATGTAAAGAGAAGACAGATTGTTCTAGAAGGAGCTGATGTATACTACAATGTTCTGAAGGATAGAGCCTGATTCATTGTGAAGATGATTTATGAACATAATTGAGAGATGTGTCAACATAAGGAGCGTAATGGAAGATGATAGGCTGATCCTCTGTCATTTGTGTGCTCTCGGATTAACTACTGGTGTGACACATCACTGCAATAGCAATCCCTTGCAGTTATAACATGTGCGTTATTGGAGGACACTGCGCCTCTGAAATATATTTTATTTATTACGGTAGGTCTGTGTTCTTATTTACTGCAACACCCTTTTCCATTACAATGTTACTCTGTTGATTTGTTACTTCCCAAGATTCCTTTCAGTGAGCAGCATTGAGAGTGGGAGAGCAGGATTATGTTTGGGAGAAAAGCATTTTCGAGAAATATGAAGGTAGTGGTCTCTGGTGCCCACAACACGTAACTGACGTTAGGTGGACGCTGGCCCGCTGCGCGCCTGATTAAGTAAAATCTATGTGGTACTATGCCTCTCAAGTGACTAACCACTGGCACTGATACATTAACAATAGTATGCAATTCATGTTAAATCACATTCCAGCATTCGGTTTAGTCATAATGGTAGTCAGGTGGAATACATCGCAGAGTAATAAACTGCTCCACCGACCCTGCCAACTTCCACAATTCACAAATGCAATTTAAATGAATAAAACGAAGTGGTGTATCATCAAAGAAGTAGCGTAGCCTTATGTAATTATTAACATGGCCGCGGTGTTTGATTTTCTTTGGGTTCTAAAGCTGGCACTGTTAAAGTGAAGTACGTTAGCATTATATATCCCAAGATCCAGTAAATTACAAATTAATGATTTCCAATTTTCAATGTGGCCATGCTAAGCACGTTGAAGAACAACGCGTCTCCTGTTAATGTACGTCACTTTAACAGTGGCAGCTTTAGAATCCAAAGAAAATAATACACAACAGCCATGTTGATAATTACATAAGGCTACGCTACTCCTTTAAGGATATACTAATTCGTTTCATTCATTTAAATTCGATTTGTGAATTGCAATATATATATATATATATATATATATATATATATATATATATATATATATATATATATTGGGATCCAGCACGGCGTTCCGTATTACCTTCCTGAACCCACCGATTCCATATTCTGCTAACAGTCATTGGATCTCGACCAACGCAAGCAGCAATGTCGCGATACGATAAACCGCAATCGCGAGAGGCTACAATCCCGACCATTGTCGAAGTCGGAAATGTGATGTTACGCATTTCTGCTCCTTACACGAGGCATTGCAACAACGTTTCACCAGGCAACGCCGGTCAACTGCTGTTTGTGTATGAGAAATCGGTTGGAAACTATCCTCATGTCAGCACACTGTAGGTGTCACCACCGGCGCCAACTTTTTGTGAAAGCTCTGAAATGCTTAACACATAACACAGCATCTTCTTCCTTTCGGTGAAATTTGGCGCCTGTAGCATGTCATCTTCGTGGTGTAGCAATTTTAATGGCCAGCAGTGTATAATCACCCTCTACATAAAGGATGTACGAGTACAGGTCACAGACACATGGTTGACTACATATGGAAGTTTGGGTCCGGCTCTGAGTCGTGTACAGATAGCCAAATGGTGAAAAAAAATGAGAGAGAGAGAAAGGAACTGTAAGTCGACCGCTCGTAATAAGCGGGAAATCCGGGTTCGAGTCTCGATCCGGCACAAATTTTCATTGTCGTCATTCCATTTTACAGCTGATGGTGGTCCTCATTTGCAATTGCGAATTCATTTAATGATATCAGCGAGCAGTGTTTCGGTGCCGAACACTAAGCGGTTGCATTGAGACGGAGCGAGTGGCAAGCAACTGGTGAGCGCTGAAATTTTAAACTTGTATTTTCAGAAGCTCATTGTGGCATCGATAGCTACGATGCAACAACGTAGTTCCGCTCTGCTAGGTTGGCACTACGAGAGACACCGACGACAGCACCTTCTAGCCGGCGCTGTCGAGGTCTACGAGCTCTGCGACTGCTTCATCCCATTTGATCAGGAGCAGCCAACCAGGACACTTCGCACCACCTGGCAAGTTATGTAATATGTTTGCATATGTTATCCGCTAGTAAAGGTGCCTTAACTGTATCTGCAGTACCGAGAGATTAAGTACCTTTTTCTGTTCCTGTTCCTTACCCACGCGCCGCCTCCCAGTCGGGATACAAAAGTCATAACTGCTCGCATTCAGAATTATGTCTCAACTTATCGTGCGGGACCGATTACTGGGGCGGATGCCTTGCAAGTGTAGTTTTTTCTCCTTAAAATACGACATCAAGTTCCCTTGCAGGAACGCTTCCACGGAAGCGGCTGTTGTCAGGACGGAGCCACAGTGCTGCTCCGCAGCGTGAGTGAGCGCAGTTATTCACCCCGGCTGGCGACGCGACGTGACCTTAACTGCGCCTCAAGTAGCTGCAGGGGATTGCCTCGGCCGCTCCGCCTCGCCGCTCGTTAATTTTTAACTCGCGGCTGTTGCCGGGGTGAGAGCAGGGGCACTGGTTGGCTGAGGAGCGCAGGATGAGGCAATACCAGCGTTTGCCTGGCCGGAGGCGAACGCACCTGCTCATGTCGTCGCCGCTGTAGCGTTTCTCTGTGTTCCGTGGAGGTGTGCTTTTTGTAATTTCGTATTCTCTCACCTTTTTTGTTCCCGCACTCCATGGGCTTCACTCACCACAGGTCAATATTCGTTGGTATACAATGTATTTGTTCAAGCAGCCGCCACTGTTGACAACCAAACTGTTAGTGTAGTAGCAGTAGATTTCACTGAAAAAAGCTAAGGTTCGGTAGTTTTCGTACAGTATACAAATGACGTAGTAAATGGTCGGATTGCCAGTACTACTGGCAGCATTGGTGGGGAAAGAAATATGAATGAATGAGTCAAAGAGAAATTGGAGACCGATGACTTCTCTTTGTTTTTTGTTTGTTTATTTTGTATATATACACTACTGGCCATTAAAATTGCTACACCAAGAAGAAATGCAGGTGATAAAAGGGTATTCATTGGACAAATATATTATACTAGAACTGACATGTGATCACATTTTCATACAATTTGGGTGCATAGATTCTGAGAAATCAGCACCTAGAACAACCACCTCTGACCGCAATAACGGCCTTGATACGCCTGCGCATTCAGTCAAACAGAGCTTGGATGGCGTGTACAGGTACAGCTGCCCATGCAGCTTCAACTCGATACCACAGTGCATCAAGAGTTGTGACTGGCGTATTGTGAAGAGTCAGTTGCTCAGCCACCATTGACCAGACGTTTTCAATTGGTGAGAGATCTACAGAATGTGCTGGCCAGGGTAGCAGTCGAACATTTTCTGTATCCGGAAAGGCCCGTACAGGACCTGCAACATGCGGTCGTGCGTTATCCTGCTGATATGTAGGGTTTCGCAGGGATCGAATGAAGGGTAGAGCCACGGGTCGTAACACATCTGAAGTGTAACGTCCACTGTTCAAAGTGTCGTCAATGCGAACAAGAGGTGACCGAGACGTGTAACCAATGGCACACCATACCATCACGCCGGGTGATACGCCAGTATCGCGATGACGAATAAACGCTTCCAATGGGCGTTCACCGCGATGTCGCCAAACACGGATGCGACCTTCATGATGCTGTAAACAGAACCTGGATTCATCCGAAAAAATTACGTTTTGCCATTCGCGCACGCAGGTTCGTCGTTGAGTACACCGTCGCACTCGCTCCTGTCTGTGATGCAGCGTCAAGGGTAACCGCAGCCGTGGTCTCCGAGCTGTTAGTCCATGCTGCTGCATACGTAGTCGAACTGTTCGTGCAGATGGTTGTTGTCTTGCAAACGTCCCCATCTGCTGACTCAGGGATCGAGACGTGGCTGCACAATCCGTTACAGCCATGCGGATAAGATGCCAGTCATCTCGAGTGCTAGTGATACGAGGCCGTTGGGATCCAGCACGGCGTTCCGTATTACCCTCCTGAACCCAACGATTCCATAATCTGCTAATAGCCATTGGATCTCGACCAACGCGAGCAGTAATGTCGCGATACGATAAACCGCAATTGCGATAGGCTACAATCCGACCTTTATCAAAGTCGGAAACGTGATGGTACACATTCCTCCCCTTACACGAGGCATCACAACAACGTTTCACCAGGCAACGCCGTCAACTGCTGTTTGTGTATGAGAAATCGGTTGGAAACTTTCCTCATATCAGCACGTTGTAGGCGTCGCCACCGGCGCCAACCTTGTGTGAATGCTCTGAGAAGCTAATCATTTGCATATCACGGCATCTTCTTCCTGTCGGTTAAATTTCGCGTTTGTAGCACGTCATCTTCGTGGTGTAGCAATTTTAATGGCCAGTAGTGTATAAAACCGCACATCGCTCAGAGCTACTCCATTGTGTATTTCATATCCTTACAAAACGTAAATTGTATTTTACAGTAAAAAAAATAAGTTGACCACGTAAATTCTGCGCATTTATGTAACTACAGCAACTACTTTTGATGCAAAGACATTTTACATGCACAAACATAAAAAATCTATACAATTATTGTTGCTATTTTGTACCCAATTGAATGTTCTTCCTCATACTCAAAGGCAGGAGTGTCCTGTTATTACTGATAAGTGCGAAACTTCTTTATGAATAACAGAAGTATTTAGGTGATGTCTGGTATGTTTTTCTTTTGTGATTTTTAAAAATTATACTACTATTTTGAGAAATTGGGTTTTCTAGCACTACATGATAAATCTAATTTTTTTTTTTAAATTCTACTATAACATTCCTCTCTACCACATTACAAGCCTACAATTTTCGAATATAACGTTAATATTTTATCCTTTCTCAGCAACAATAGCTTATATATCGAAATAATCAGTAGACAGTTTGTATAAAAGAAATTTAATTTTTTAACCGGTTTCGAGCACTTACTTCCTTTCTTCGGAAGATTGTATCTATCATATTATTTTATTTATTGTTGACACCCACAAATTATGCAACAAACATAATCTTCTGAACAAGGGCCTGAGTGCCCAAAACCTGTTAAGAAATTAAATTTTTTTTGTGCAACTGTTTGCTGGTTATTTCGATTCATAAAATCTGAATCAAACAGTTCAATTTTGCTAAAAATACTGTTTATTTTTAAGTAACAGACATCAGGATAACTATTTAGAATAAAAATGTTCCGTCAGTTACACAACCCTTTACATATCCTTACTCAGTTTCTAGACAATTCACTGCTCCCCATATCTAGAAGACTCTAGTAAGACACTGACCGCGTACACAGATAAAGTGATCCAAAGAAGGTAACGCTAGATAAGTATGCAACACACCTAACACTCAGGTCACACAGGTATGATCTTAACTGAGCGAAGCTACTAGCGAAAGTTCCATTGACTATTATAAGTAAACGTAGCGCTATGTAATCCTACGGAAATTTTACAGCTCTACGTAGTCACAGGACAAAAAGAATTGGCAGGGCGTTTAGAAGGGCGCATAACTCAAGGGCAAAAAGAGTTAGATGAGTGCATAACATTGGGGCTGAAAGAAACTAACAAGGAAATACAAAAGATGTGTGATAGTATTCATGGACAATTACACCAAATACGAACTGAAGCTAAGGAAACACAAATCACGCTTCAGACGCTCGTTACGGGGCACAAACAATTGAGAACAGACATTGACACTGTCCAAACAGACATGATTACGTTACATGTAGTTACGCAACAAAGTGTTAAAAAGGTTAAACAACAGGTCGAAGCTATTGCCATCAAAGCGACGACGAAAGCGAAACATGTCATTGCTCAGACGACGTCTCACTAAAGAACGTCAAAAGCAGCATTAAAGAAATTCGATGCTCGTATTTTAAAAATACAGGAGAAGAACGAACATCAATTTCAACCGTTGAGATCGGAAGTTTTACGCTCGATCGAAAGTCGAGGTGATGTAGAAAGCGTTAGTGAGGAGTCGCAGATGACGACAGAATCCACTTTAGTGTCTGTAGATAGTACTGTGAATACAGCAAAACCAAAAGTTGTCGGTAATACGACAGAAAGGGTACGCGAAATTATGTGTGACGTAAGAAGGAAAGGCACATTTGGATGTCAGTCTGAAACCGCAAACCGAGGACGGGAAATTAGTCCAAACCAGCCTATGACAGAATATTCAGCAAAACCGTAGCAGTTATTTAATTCTAAACATCAAACCAACCAAAGGCAGTCAAACCATCAAACAGAGTACGCATAATGGGGACATCAAACTGCAGCGATCGTCGAGGGGCTACACTCATCAACCTGGACAGCAACAATGCCAATGAAGGACAAGGCCACATATGTTATCACATCATGGCATTTCCCTGGACGAGCAGTTTGTCGTCATAACAATGCAGCAAGAAATAGACCATGTATTGGCAATCGTGATCGAACACTCAGAACTGTAAATGCTGACAATCTTCAGCAACATCGCTCAGAGTCTACAATTGACTAGTACCATCAACCACCACTGATCGACAGCAGCACCAAGAAGCAAGCCCACCCCAAAGTTTAAAGTGTAAAGTGCATAAAGAAAGAAAGTGATGCATGTGACAACGTCATTGTAATGTTTTAAAGAGTGGAAAAGATAATCACTTCAGCAAGGAGTTGAGACGCCTGTAAATATTCAGTCGCACCTGTACCACTGAGAATTTGTACTTTATGTGTTTTATATGTATTTTGTAATTCAATTTGTAAATTGTTAAAGTATATTCATAAATGTACCATGTTTATATTTTGTATTTCATGTGTAATTTGTAAACGTCCATACAAACTAAATAAGAATTTGTGTATATTTTGGAAACAGCATTTCAGATCCAGCATGGAGACAATGCCACTGCAGATCCCAATTAGTAAAGTATCATCGCGAATTAGGCCACAGTAAATGTTGAGTCGAGATTTTGCTCACTCCAACATGTGTTCACTTTGACCATTGAATATCAAAAGCTAGAACACTAACCTACGCTCACATTGAGTACATGAGAGTTTTTTCATTAGTTTAAAAGGTAAATTTACTCTCCAATAACTTAGTGCATTGACCAGCTACGATATCGTAGAAGTAAATTTTTGATCATTCTTGCCTGTGATAACATTTTTATTTGTAGAGATAACGATTTAATAATTGGCAGTTCAATATGTCCAAGAGTAAATATTATGTTACTGAGTGTTGAAAGTAATTGAACATGATTGTTGTGTATCACTTGACCCCTTAAAGCACAGTTGATAAATTATATGTAGAATGAGAAAGGGAACAGCTGTTTTGTCTTTCTAGAATAGATCCCAAACTTTTACTTTTATTAATTTGTGCATTCTAGTTACATGACAGCAGCATTTCTAATTAATTTGTTATGACCTGCACATAATATCAGCTGCCTTACAGGGCCAGATTCATATTTATATAGAATGTCTGTATAACACCCTGGGCTTGAGAAGACAGTTCAGATGTTTTATCCATTTACGCAAATATCTTACAATTTGACCAATCAGAGATTTTAAAGTTAATTTCGAGAAAAAAGAAAAAAAAGGTTCAGTTTTGCGGCCTCCTTCCCACGCATTTACGCTATGTCTTTTGCTAGCAACTTGACCAGGATAGAACTACAGCCCTCCATAAAAAGATCGTTATCTCCCCTGTAACATCCATTTCCAAGTTTCCAAAGAATGGCCATAAACTCGCTAAAAGACTTGTGCCTTCACAAATATGTTTTGTAACAGAGTCTTGACATCTGGGTGCCAGTGATCTGTCCCATGGCAATTTGCAGAAAGCTCACAGTTGTCTCGTCGGCTTCCTGCCTAACAAGGGCCTATCCTCTGCTTTATTGCCAGTCTTCAATGCGCTGCCCATTGCAGCGGCGACTTATTGGCGCTAGTCAGCCACCTCGAAGCGGCTGCCGACTTACCGGTGATATCCAATGTGTATGCACAATGAGACTGCGGAACTCGGCAGTCTGGAAATGTTTTCACCCAGGTTCTGCAGAAGAAACGCTCCCCTCGGCTCTCGGTCACCGTACGCGTTTAATGCAGTCCTTTAAATCGGCACCCTATTCCTTTGAACGCAAGTAACACTTACAACTATTCCTTCACTAAAGCACTCAAGCAAGTGTTAACTACTGCCCACCATATCATCATGATGTATGAAGTCAGATCATAATAAAGATCATCTTCGCTAAGAACATAAAGTGACATGACACCGAATCAGAAGTGACAGTGCCCTGCAGTCTCTCATATTTACTCGTTTCTAGATGGTTCACCACTTTTGATTACTAGGGTGATCAAATAGGACACTGATCGCATACACGATCAAAGCGATCAAAATGAGGTAACAAAAATGGCTCTTAGCACTACGGGACTTAACTTCTGAGGTCATCAGTCCCCTAGAACTTAGAACTACTTAAACCTAACTAACCTAAGACATCACACACATCCATGCCCGAGGCAGGATTCGAACCTGCGACCGTAGCGAAATGAGGTAACACCCGATACGTGTGGAACAATGTAGCTGCGATCTTAACTAACCAACTCTACTAGGAAAACTACCACAGTCTACACTTACTTACGACAGTCTACTGTATCCTGTGGTAGCCTTAAAACTCTAGGTGTGCATGTGCAACTCAGTTGTACGGAATGAGATCGACGTAGAAACTTGACAGTATGACAGAAAGGTGCAATCGTGTATGGACCTGCACAATTTGTTTATATATCACATGGACTGTCTGACACGTCTGCAAGAAGTACTGTATCACTCACAGCCATGTAACAAGGCGTAGAAAGGATAATTGTACAAATATCCTAAGAGCAGGGACTGCTCGTATCACGCCCTGCCAATCACAGTCAGTTTCGAAAACCTGCAGGAAAATTGCTGCGAATTACTTCAGAAACAAGTCAAACATTTCCTGTATGAACATTGCATAGGGAACTGCATGCAATGGATATTTAAAGAGGGATACCAAACAAAATGGATATTTCCCAGAGCAGTGCATGAAACTGCACGTATCAATTGCCTAAAACGCACAAATACGGGACATTAGCCAACTGGAGACTGTGGTATGTCTCGATATGTTGGGACGTTGTCTCCTTTCAAATGATGCAGTGGGTCACGTGCACCGAGGGGTCAACGAACTGTTTAAATCGCAGAGTGTGGAGAGTGTATCTTGGGCTGGAGGAGGTTTTGTAAAATTTTGGGAGTTTCATGTACCGGGACTTCGGCCCACTCATTCAAGTTACCATAAAGAAGACCAGTATGTTCATTTTAACAGCCACGCTGAACAAGCATTGTCATTTCTCCTGCATCTTCATGACAGGTTTGCTTCTGACACTCCCATTTCCCAAAATGAAATGTTCAAATGTGTGTGAAATCTTAAAGGACTTAACTGCAAAGGTCATCAGTCCCAAAGCTTACACACTACTTAACCTAAATTATCCTAAGGCCAAACACACACACCCATGTCCGAGGGAGGACTCGAATCTCCGCCAGGACCAGCCGTACAGCTGGCCGCGTTGGTCTAGTGGTTCTAGGCGCTCAGTTCGGAACCGCGCGACTGCTACGGTCGCAGGTTCGAATCCTGCCTCGGGCATGGATGTGTGTGATGTCCTTAGGTTAGTTAGGTTTAAGTAGTTCTAAGTTCTAGGGGACTGATGACCTCAGTAGTTAAGTCCCATAGTACTCAGAGCCATTTGAACCATTTGAACCAGCCGTACAGTCTATGACTGCAGGGCCCTAGACCGCTCGGCTAATCCCGCGCAACTTCCGAAATGACAATAGCCGTTTCCACAGAGTTGCGCGAATGTTGAGCTACTCTGTCGACCAACTGGCACCCTAAGACAACCGACCTTAATCCCACAGAAAATATCTGGGATGGGACTGGTGCTTATTGCTGAAGCAATCGGTTTTCGGTTATATAAATATTTTCATCGGCAGTTTAATTGGACTGTTCAAACCGCTCAAAATAACCCTGTTTCAGAAATAACCAATTTGCTGTATTCTGTTCCTATTATTCTCTGCAGTAAAGGTAGCAATTGAATAATGACTGAAAAAATTTGACTCCCAGAGCTTCAAGAAACATAGAACCAAAATAATAAATTAAATGGAGAAATGAAAGAAAACTTACTCCGTCCACTGTTCCCTGATTTTCTCGACAAATGATAACTGGTTGGCTACTATGAAATATCATCAGTATTCTCCTGCGAATCTAATTTTTTAAAACTCTGTTCAAAAATCGTGTTGTAATAGGGGATCATACCGCTATTTGGACACTACAAATAGTCTGTGATAAAGGGTGAAAACAAAGGTTGAAGAATTCTATTTTTGTGTTACCTTTGTAAAGTGACAGCTTGAAATAATGTCAATTTCGCACCTTACATGAGATTTTATACGTCGTAACAAGTAGATAGATTTGTCACCTGATGTACTTCAGTTGTAGTGAGCAGATTAGCCTATCAAAATGTAGATAATGCCAAAAGGGATGACACACGATTCGACGGTATGAACACACCAAACCCAAATTCTGCATGTGAGTGAGCCGGCCGGTGTGGCCGTGCGGTTCTAGGCGCTTCAGTCTGGAACCGCGTGACCGCTACGGTCGCAGGTTCGAATCGTGCCTCGGGCATGGATGTGTGTGATGTCCTTAGGTTAGTTAGGTTTAAGTAGTTCTAAGTCCTAGGGGATTGATGACTTCAGATGTTAAGTCCCATAGTGCTCAGAGCCATTTGAACCATTTGTATGTGAGTGATCAAAAGGTGAAAAAAGCTGCTGGAAGGAATGCGTTATTTTGCTCCGACACGGCCGCATACAATGAAACGCTTCTAACCGAGGTTGGTGACCCGCAGCGAGAGAGACGACGAACGCGCCGGGCGATATAGCGAGGGGAGCAGGTAAGGGCCCAGCGCTGCCTGCGACAGAGAAATTATTTAGAAATCTGCATTGGGGAATTTCCAGATAAATACAAACAAGCTAGAGATGCAGTCGATCACATGAAAGCCCTGTGGGACGCTTGTGATGTACACGTGTAACTTTTAGGCGTCAGGAGTTGGCACAAAACGTCCGATTGGCTCAAATAAACTCGGAAGGAGTGAAACGGCGCGATATTTCGACGCAGTTTAAAGGTGCCCCCTTTGCGATTGGGAGGAGTAGTTCCACTTCGGCTGACATTCAGCTAGAAATTAGCTGAAGAGTCGTTGACCTCCAATAGCGCAGAAACGAAACAGCCAAGTAGTTAATTTTTCTTGCGAGAACTGAGAGGGTGTTGAAGTATACACGCTGCTCCACCTATGCACATGTATATCGCCATATTTTCCACACTAGGGATGAATGCATGTTTCCTTGCCTAATGAGAAATGTAGGGCAGTTTCAAATGATAAAATCAGTAAACATTTTTATTAGCTTGTTATAGGATTTTCAGAGGGCGAGAGCAGCCATGTACCCGACAGCATGATGCAGCTAAAGGTAAACGCACCTCGCAGAGGCGTAAAATTATTGGTTCACCAGCTTGCATCCAATGTGGACTCGAACAGCCTTAAGTAATCTTTCGCTCATCTTGTCACAAAAAAACTAACCATCCTCCATAGATTTGTTTGTCATCCTAAATGGTACCGAACTTAGAACCGGAATCGGATGATTTGTCGTAATATTGACTAACTTAGACGAGGCTACACTGCCTGGAAACAAGAAAAATCTTATAGAGAACCTTCTATTTAAATTTAATATTGTTGTGTACAGTGTTATTTCTGATAATCAGGACGTAATACGCTATCTTGAGAACTGTCCTGAAATTGTCATGTCCCATATCGAAGCAGGGGCCAGCAATACTGGTATTAGTAGATATCTACTTGCTACAGAGACCACTTCAAACATCACCCGCCAACTGAACAGTATTCAGGGTGGTCTATTGATCGTGAACGGACCAAATATCTCACAAAATAAGCGTCAAACGAAAAAACTACAAAGAACGAAACTTGTCTAGCTTGAAGGGGGAAACCAGATGACGCTATGGTTGGCCCGCTAGATGGCGCTTCTATAGGTCAAACGGATATCATCTGCGTTTTTTTTTTAAACAGAAACCCCCATTTTTCATTTTTTATTACATATTCGTGTAGTACGTAAAGAAACACGAATGTTTTAATTGGACCACTTTTTTCGCTTTGTGATATATGATGCTGTAATAGTCACAAACATGTGAAACGTCCCCTTTTGAACAATTATACAAGACTGTGCTTAAACTGACATACAATATTTTTAGCGCAACGCAATCTGACTTTCAAAATTCCCTACAAAAGAATGGCCCTGACTAACATTAAACTATACCTTTCAGAAATCACTTACCTCACAAAATCTTCACTACTCGAACTACTGCAATACAGCGAGCGCCACTACTGCCAGCTAAATAAAAGATTCAAACTACGGAAGGCGCTAACTACTGATAGGGATAGTTAGCAAATGAAAGATATTAATAGAGAACAAACAATGTATTTACCTTAATAGTCATAATATATATAGCAGTTCATGACAAATTACAAAACTCCGCCATCTCTCTCCCCACGTCCACCACTGCTGGCGGCTCACCTCCAACTGCGCAACGCTACGCGCTGTTCACAGCCAGCTGCCTAACACTACAATGGCGGACAACAATGCAAACTAAACACAGAATGCACACAGCACAGCCAGTGATTTTTATACAGAGGTGGCGTTACGAATAAAAAAACCTAAACAGCCTACTTACATAGCCCCCATGCTCCCCACAAAAAATTTTACAGATTGTTTTGGGCAGTGGCCAATAATGATTTGATAAAATTTTTCATAATTACAATAACAAAGATATCAAATGCACACACTTATTGATACAATGTTGGTCAAAAGCTAAAATTTCCTCATAGTCCATAAAGACAGTCCAGATTGTTCATCACAGTAAAATTCCAGTGTTTTTCTCAAAGTCTGAGCAGTAAAATAAAATGCACTTGGAAGTAGTGTATTTCCATGCAGTCTGGAAGAAGTAGTGTTGTCCTTCCAATGGAAAGTCAGTGCTGACTCTTAACATGCAGACAGGTATTGGTCCACAACAGAGCAAACCCACAGCAGAGTCAGTCGACGTTTTGAAGAATATTGGTAATTAGGTCATCACAGAGCAGACCCACTGTAGTTCTGGTAGAGATTACGGTACTGGTGGGCCACCAGAGGCGCAGACCCACTGCAGTCCTTGCAGAAATAATGGTACTGGTGAGTCAGCAAAGGTGTAGACCCACTGTAGTCCTTGTAGAAATGGCCAGCAGCCATCTGTTGCGACTGTGCAGGTGCACAATCACCATTGTAGAGTCTTGCAGAGAATAGAGCAAGTCCATAAACCAACACTTGTGCACTCACAAAGTTTCTGGAATTGCCCTTAGAACCAGCAATGCTGTTATCCAGTCCCTTGCTGAATCATTAACACACATGCAAACACTATCAGTCCCTACTTCTCACATATTGTCCATATACTATGACCAACAGAAACGTGTGCAGTGAAATGTAACTTACAAGTTAATAATATGATGAACTGGTGACAATTACAATTTTATAACATAAGAATACAATTTCAAAGGTACAAAATACATCATTAAAGAACATAACAATACAGATAACATTTGTAGTAACACAGGCTTTACAAAAGAATAGAAATAAACATATACATCAGTGTTACAGGAATTATGATATAAGTACATACATAAAAGATCAGAATAACTTTCGAAACACCAACTTCACACATGAACATTAAGACAGAACAGAATAAATAATGTATAAACATCTTTACAAAGAAAATAACATAGTATTTGAAAAATTCTACAACATAAATCTTATTAGCTAAACACATAAAGACAGGAAAAAGACAAATACACAAGGGTACACAAACATATAGCGGAATAATACAAAAGGAAAGGACAGGGTTTGTTGTACTGCAGTATTTTGCAAACAAAACTTCCTTTACTTCTTGGAGATCTCCCTTCATTCATCATTATTCCCTAAAAGTCCTATCTATACCTGCTTTCTGTATTCTATTCATATTTCTTTCAAAATAATTATTTCTCAGTGTACAATACTCATTTTGGCCCAAATCTTTTTCATATAACTTCTCAATGCATTCTTTCCTTATTGTCCATAGTCAGTTTCTTATATAGTCTACCCCCTCTTAAGCTAACTTAAATCTACTGAGCTCAGATGCTAAACTAAGGGACGAGGCAATGCAGCAGCACAAAACAATAAACGCAAACAGCAATAAAAAAAATGGAAATTTGCAAAGCAAGCTACAGTAAATCTAAATTACCAAGCAATTCAGCATTACAACTAATATGAGGCAATGCGCAGCAAACAAGAAAAATAAATCTTGCTTAGCAGAGTAACACAAATTGAAATTCAGTAGCACTATGCCTGGCAACCAACAACAGAAAATGAAATAACTTATACGTAAATATGACAAAGCTCAAGCAGAAAAAATAGTACACTAAAAATGGCCATGTCTAATACCTATGTCACATCTTAATACTAAAGTGATGCATCACAATTTATTCTACAAAAGAAATTACCAAGTACTTGAAAAGAAAATTATGAATGCAGTTCCTGTGAAGGTAAATGTCTTTTTGGACTCCCTCATTTTTAAAAAAAATTATTATTTACTTGATCTGTAGACAGAAAATATTTATATTAGTACATCTATAAAATTTTATTTTAACTAATGCTGCAGTGCAGCTAGAAACTAGATATTAAACAAAATGAGTAAATAAATACATAAAGGCAAGCCATATAGCATTTCTCTCAATTAGCAAGACAATGGCCGTGAAATGTTTCTCATCATTTCGTTAGGCATTTTAGTAAATATCATAAATTAAGAGCTCCACAGTGTCATCATGTTTTCAAGTTCGAGGGTGTCGTATTTACGATGCTTTCTACAAAGGAATGTCGATAGCGAGGATAATGGCCTCCCCTTTTTTTTTTTTCTACCACCTAATGGCGGCTGGCACACCTGGCCACTCACAACGAATTACGTCACGGTCACTTACCTTTCTTACTGAAATATTTACGACAGCAGTTTCCGCTACAGTGACAGTCTCATATAAAAATATTTCACAGGTCAAGAATTTGGGTTACAAATCTGTAGAAACAAAATCTTATCAATATAACAGTGTCCAAAAAATTTTCGCCGGCATTGTGATACATTCACGCATTTACACACATTTCATAACTCTTAAAGTGCGATTCTTGGTTTCCAACATCCTTTTCCACAAATCAGAGTCCCTAAACACTACTCATTATTCCTTACCTTATTACACATATACATATTCATCGACAATTCTTCAATATTTCATTATAATAAATATGTAGCATAATCAAATTCCTCATATAGCATCAGCTTATTGATCATAAACATACCGCAACAGCATAATACACATCGTTATCATAACATCATAAAACCTCAGCCAAATCTCAAAATCGTCGTAGCTTCCTTCAATAATTTCAAAGCCTAAAAAGATTCTCTGCTCATGTCAAAAGTGTCATCTGCCTCAAACGCACTTCAAAAATCATGATCCCATACCAAATACATCATTCAAAGCTCTCATAGTATCACAATGGTTCCGACAAAATATGAACAGTTTACAAAGTACAGACAAAATACTGTTTCATAAGTATGAAGTTATCCAACTGTGTAATTGTTTAAATATCTGTCACTGATGTAATAAAAAGAATGTTTGTTTCTCTGTCAAATAATCAGATAGCTGTGTAATTCTGTGTTGGAGAAATATGGTACCGATGTGAAAAGTTGTATAAGCAAATACCATATTAGCTAGGGCTCCTTGTGCTTGCCAAACACATGGTACACAAAGTAGGCGTGTACCCCCCTGAGGATTAATGAATATACCCTCAGGTGTTACAGATTACAGCAATGAAATGAAATGTGTCACGGAAAACCTTTGTATCATTGTACTTCAAATATCTTTAAAAATAAATGATTTAAGTGCAGGATTAATCACTCAAATACGTGTCCAGTAGCGCTAAATGTGCGTCTTGCTGTAAGATAATCTCTGTGGAAGTGTCGTAGTTATTGTCCACAGAAAACTAAGTTCTGCAGAAGTCAATGTACTTACCTCATGATAAACAAAAGTGAAATGCTTTGCATATAGATATCTTAGTTATCACGCTTATTGTTGTGATGAAGAAATTACTGTGCTGTAACGTATTGTTGTGCTACGGAAAAGGCAGTCTCATTGTAGCTATACCACAAAAGTTACTACTAAAACATGTTTTACTTTCCCGAAGAATTCAGAAAAACTGTGCAGATATAAAACAGATACATCGCAAAAGCAACGAGGTAAATTGTGTCACACATTAGTAGCGTCGTGATATAGTCGTGTAGCTGTCACATAAACTAACCACTGTGTCATCTGGTATCTCACAGAAAGTACTTTAAATCCAGAATGTATTTTCAAGTAAACCAAAATGTTGCATTAAAATCTCATTAGCAGTACTGGTAAATGTTCTAAGTATGTGAGCCTTATAGTCGTTACGTAATCGTGCAACTAACAAGCAAGAATGTACACACACAATAACACTGTGTCATCTGTTCGCAATAACAATGCATTCGTAATTTCTGTTTAAATAAGTTCTCTTGGTTCTTGATTGGATATTTAACTTCAAACATTGTTGCATATTAATAGATTCTAAGTCTGACAAAGCATACTAGTAATGTAAAGTGAAAAGTTATATGGCAAAGACAAAGTTAAAAAGCAGATTATCTCTCAATAAATGGTTTTACATGTGAAATGTGGTGTAAACCTTTACTCTTCCTAGTACGCAGAGTTTCAACTTCAACACAATTATCATGTGGTATACGTCGGATTCTGTAAGGTCTATTGTAAACTAGAAAGAATTTGTGACTCAAGTGTTTCTTCTTATGTGACAATGAATGAGCTTTAATGAGAACTTTCTGACCAATATACAGTTTCTTTGCATTTGCTTTACCGTGTAGTTTTCTCCTTTTGTCTGCTGCAGATTTTATATTTTTAAGAGCCAAATCAATTATGTCTTTGTGTCGAAGTTTACGTGTATTCGGGAAAGGTACAAGCTCTCTGATTCTTTTCGGTGGTTCTTCATTCTTCAGTACAAGAGTAGGTGGTAAAGCAGTGGAGTTATGAGGCATTTCATTCAGCACGTTTTGAAATAAGTGTAAATATCTGTCCCAATGCTGATGCTTTCTGTGACAATAAAGTCTGCAAAGCTTATTGATTTCCTTCATAATCCGTTCAGACGGGTTACAATGTGGTGAGTACAATGAAATGAAAGCAGGTTTGATTTTATGATTCCGAAGCATGCGTGACCAAACAGCAGATCTTAATTGAGGTCCGTTATCTGAAATGACTTTACTAACGTGTCCAACTTCACGTAAGAAATTTTTAACAAAGGCGTTGGATACAGACCGTCCAGTGGCTTTACGTAACGGTGTGAAAGAAACAAATTTTGAAGTAAGTTCAACAGCGACTAGAACATACGAAAATCTATTAGATGTTCTGACAAGCGGTCCCAAGAGATCAACAGCAGCAAATTCTTTTAATTTAGAAGAAATGATAGGAAACAGCAGAGCACGATGTGAGATAGTAGATGGTTTCGCCTTTTGACAAAGTTTACAAATAGACAAGACTCTTCGAATTCGCTTTTCCATATTGTTAAAATAACAAGTCGTTCGAAGAATATGATAATATTTTCGTGGACCAAAATGTGCGTAGCTGAAATGAATGTACCAAATGAGCTTATTAACAAAATCGTCTGGAATGCAAAGTACCCATAGCTTGTCATCAACAGTGCAGCGTATGAAGAGTATGTTGTTTCTAACCAGGTAATAAAGCCGAATCTGAGTGTGTGTCTTTTCATGCCATTTACTTTTGATGTCTTTCCAAATCGGATCTTTATCTTGTTCCTTTAAAGATGTGGTGATGAATTTTTCGAAGGCGACTTTCTGACTGTAAAGAATACTGAAATTTTTCTCAATGTTGCCTTCTGTGTTACTTTTCTCAAGCCCAGCCGGTGCACGTGACAGCGCGTCCGCAACAATGTTCTCCTTGCCGGGAATGTAGACTATTGTGAAGCGGAATTCTTGCAGAAACAATGCCCAACGTTTTAACCTGTCATGATTTAATTTTGAAGACATAAGAAATTGTAATGCACAATGATCACTGTATACTTTTACGTGCTTACCAGAAAGAAAGAAACGGAATTTGTTAAATGCCCAAACGATAGCTAAAGCTTCTAATTCAGTAATGGAATAATTTTTTTCAGATTTTGTTAGCAAAAGCAATGGTTTTCTGAACAGTAATGTCATTTTCTATGGCTTATTGAAATAAATGGGCACCAAGACCGACTTTAGAAGAATCCGTGCTAAGGCAGAAATCTTGTGACAGATCTGGATGAGCTAATATTGGCGCATGAAGTAACGCTTCTTTCAAAGAATTGAATTCCAACTGTGCTTGTTCGTCCCAGTTCCAAATAGTATTTTTTCCAGTGAGAGAACAAAGTTTTGGTCTAACAAGAATTTGCATATTCAGAAAACGACGGTAAAAATTTACGAGACCTAGAAAACTGCGGACTTGTCTTTTTGTGGATGGAACTGGAATGGCTCTGATTGCTTCTAACTTTTCAGGATCCGGCTGAATACCTTCAGAAGAAATAATATGTCCCAAAAACCTCACCTTTGACCTGCCGAATTCAGACTTTTCCAAGTTAACTGTAATTCCAGATTCTGCAAAAATATGTAACACGCTGTTGAGGATGCGATTTTGTTGTTCCCATGAGGCTTCTGCTATCAGAATATCGTCCATATATAAGGTGATGTGACGTTTTAAGAACTCAGGTAATATGGAATTTAGCCCGCGAATGAATGCTGCCGAAGAAATGTTCAAACCAAAAGGAAGTTTCCGAAACTGATAACAAACGCCGAAACAAAGTAAAGCTGTGTATTTTCTACATTCTGGATGAAGTTCGATCTGATAAAAGCTGGATCTGAGATCAATGGAAGATAACACTTTTACACCATTAAAATTTTGAAGAAGTTCTTCCAACGTTTGTGGCCTGTTTGTTTCAGGAATAATGATAGTATTGATTTGTTTCGAATCCAAGACAAGCCTGATCGATCCATTTTTCTTCTCAACAACATGTAATGGATTGTTGTATGAGCTTACTGCAGGCTCAATAATGCCCTCGTCAAGCATAGATTGTACTTCTGTTCTAACACGGTCCCTATAATGCGCCGGAATTACGTATGGTCTAACACAAAATTTAGTATGCTCACGAACACGAAATTGGTATTGAAATCCCTTGATTGTTCCTGTTTTGTGAGTAAAAACTGTGGAATGTGCTTGTAAAATCTCAAAAAAGTCTTGCCTATCATTGTCATTACAATTCTCAATTGTTTGAATTTTATTCTGAATTAACTCATTAGTATCAAATGCGCCGTCGATATCACCCCTGTCAGTACTTGCAGAGTGATTGTTAGTGTCAAGTTCCGTAGAAAATTCCGAACTGTTGTCTAACAGCAGGTAAAGCTGATTAATTTCTTCGTCATGGTTTGAGAGCCAATCTTCAAATTTCAAAGCTACTGACTTACCTTCTTTTTCGAAACTTATTTCAGCATCGTGAAAGCTTAAGATTGCTTTGTATTCATTCAAAAAGTCTACTCCCAGTATAATTTCCGTCGACAATAATGGAACAATAAGAAAGTTCATAGAGAAGCTGTGGCTTTGACAAAAGAATTCTAAATTGGTTTGTTGGCGTACATCTACACTTTTTCCAATGATTGCACCTTGTAATTTAATCTTACGCAGCGGAAGTGTGGGGCAATCGTTCGATTTGTTGCACTTGCTAAAAGCTGTTTCACTAATTACTGAAATGGGACTGCCAGAGTCAAGTACTGCCGTAAATTTTACGTCATTTACTGTAATGTGAATCACAGGATATGCAATGTTGTTATGTTTTACGTCATGTTCCTGGAGTAAGATGTCCCTAATGTCTTCCATTTTTACGTAATTACTAGCTACGGCAGCTGCGTCGTCAGTTTCATAAGTATGTTTTGTGGCTGCCAGCGGTGTGAGTCATTGCCTATTGTCTCTTTGTTGGCGCGCGTCGTTATTGGGGTTTGGAGACCTAACTTCTACAAATTCACCGTGACGAGAGGGCCCTGCTCTGTTTGAATCTCGCCAGTTCTGATGCAATTCAGGTCTGTCGTTACGATCACATCGTCTGTCGTCATGTCGGTAGTCCCTGTAGTTTCTTTCTTTTCGGTCACATGGTGGAGAATGTCTCCCTGAATCGTAACTGCGCGCTGGACCGTTGCGTCTAAAGTTATTCTGTCTCCCTTGATAATAATTATTTTGGTTCCCAAATTGTCTGTCTCTCTGATTGTCTCTGTGATAGTCACTACCGCGGAGAGGTGATCTTTCCCTGTAATTATTACTACTCTGCCAACGGTTGTCATACGGGTGGTGTCTGTTTTGGTCACGATATGTGTTGTGAGAATGGACTTGTCATGTCCAGTTATTATTTCTTTCATCGCGGAATTGTGACAGATGTGACCTGTAATTGTTGTGCTCCTGTTTCCGTGTTCCCCGATTGTCAGTGTCAACTTCCAGTTCTTGTAACAGTCCCTGAAAAGCCTCAATGTCTTATTTGCAACGTCCTGCTAAAATAATATGCCGTAAATGTTCAGGTAATTTCATTAAGCAAATGCGGATGAGTTCTGAGGGCTGTATGGGTTTGAGAGGTACTGATTCTTGTGCAACATGTCTTCAAAATATTTCACAAGACTGGAAAATTCAGATTGTTCGAAATGTTTCATCATTATGATGCCCTGTTTTACTCGGTCTTATGTGGCTTGAGACCAATATGCTGAGAGGAAGGCATGGTAAAACTTTCCTTCACTGTGGCAATCGTGAATGACCGATCGCATTCTTACAGCTGGTTCATTCTCTAAGTAGCCACGCATAAATTCTAATCTGTGCTCTAATGACCAGTTGGGAGGAAAACAATGAGAGAATTGATGGAGCCACGCTTGTGTATGAATGTCGTTGCCAGAATTCTTAAATGTTTTGAGTTTACATGTAGTAATGAACAGCTTATAGTCAAAGTCATCATGTCGGCGAGTCGCATATCGGTCATTGCTACGTCGTTTCGGCGGTTCCATTTCAAAATTCGGTGCACCTTGCCAATTTCTTTCATAATTTCCGAAATGCGCTGTGTTATTATTTTGTGGCTGTTCTGTATTTCTATGTCCCTCTTCCTGTATTGGGGCGCGAGTGTCCTCTGAAATACGTAATTCTTGTGTTACCTGTGTCAGCTGATCTTGTACTTCCCGGATTTCTCTTTGGTGTTGCGTATTAATTTGATTCTGATTTTGTTTGAATTTTCTAATTTGTTCATACTCTTCTGTGTCAGTGAAGGATACAGGTCTTGTGTCATTCAGATCATCATCTACCTTTGTAGATAAGTTAGTGACCTGATCCGAAAGTTCAACTACTTTCTCTGATAATGTACTAATTTCCTCCATGTGTCTTTCTACTGTGTCGTTTAAGTTTTCCTGAGTTTTTGCAAGTTGCGTAACCGAATCGGTAGATGCAACTGAGTCAATTTTAGCTTGCAAGGTCTCATGATTTTCATGAACAATAATTTGCAGTTCTTGTATGGCTGCTTCGTGATTCTGTAATGCATTTTCATGCCACGAAAAAATAGGTTGAAAATGCTCACAAATTTGTGTTTTTACGTCGTTACAGACTTTTTGACATTTCGATTCGATTTTATGTAATTCAGTAGTCAAATCTTCACGTGTTTGTTCAAGCGTGGTGTGAAGATTTTGTTCCATTGCGTCTAATTTTTTAAGATTTTGTTCCATCGTGTCTAACTTTTGAAGATTTTGTTCCATTGTGTCTAACTTTTGCTGTGTTTGTCTCTGATTTTGTTCCATTGTGTCTAACTTTTGAAGCTTTTGTCCCATTTGTTGCATTAACTGTAATAACAATGCACTGGTGTCTGAAACATGTTCCCCAGTGCTTTTCGGCAGTGAAGTTGCACCGGCAACATTCACATTTTAACAAGCAGAAAATGTTTCTTGACTCATTTGAGAAAACGGTGACAACCCAAAACCTGAGTCTACAGTATTTGCAATATTGTGTTCTGTCATTCCCGATTCCTGAGGCGAGCTGTTGCCGACCGATCGATCGATAATGCTTCCCTGTTCACTACCTGTTTCACTGTCTACACCATTATTTGACGCCCGCTCCATTTCCCTATGCACAGTTACCAAATTACTACTTTGAACGTCTGTTAATTCATTACACAGTGGTGCTGGCAAGCTACGCTCGTCGTCACTATTATTTCTCAGTTTACTTTGGAGCCTAGTCTTACGCTTTTCACACGCCATTATTGTCACAATATTTCACACGATAACACAGAAAAGCACAATTCGAAGAGCAAAAATAAGAGAACACCTTAACATAGCACTGAAAATAATATCTAGTTAATTGCAAGCGCAGCTGCGAAATACTTGGTGCAAATCTACATGCATGCCACAACTGTTTTACTGTACAACAATGAAAGACTGCAACTACAAAGGAGATTCTCTCTACAATTACGCGCTAGCAATAAACAAAATCTACGCTAATAGCACAAACTATAAGGAAAAAATCAGAAGATTCCAGTGAGGTATCCTCGGCTAAGGGTCAACATATGAAACGTCCCCTTTTGAACAACTTATACAAGACTGTGCTTAAACTGACATACAATATTTTTAGCGCAACGCAATAGCAGTTCATGACAAATTACAAAACTCCGCCATCTCTCTCCCCACGTCCACCACTGCTGGCGGCTCACCTCCAACTGCGCAACGCTACGCGCTGTTCACAGACAGCTGCCTAACACTACAATGGCGGACAACAATGCAAACTAGACACAGACTGCACACAGCACAGCCAGTGATTTTTATACAGAGGTGGCGTTACGAATAAAAAAACTTAAACAGCCTACTTACACATGGCTCACAATTTTAGACGAACAGTTGATAACGGGTAGGTTTTTTAAATTAACACACAGAACGTAGGTACGTTTGAACATTTTATTTCGGTTGTTCCAATGTGATACATGTACCTTTGTGAACTTATCATTTCGGAGAACGCATGCTGTTACAGCGTGATTACCTGTAAATACCATATCAATGCAATAAATGCTCAAAATGATGTCCGTCAACCTCAATGCATTTAGAAACACGTGTAACGACATTTCTCTCAACAGCGAGTAGTTCGCCTTCCGTAATGTTCGCACATGCATTGACAATGCGCTGACACATGTTTTCAGGCGTTGCAGGCGGATCACGAAAGTAAATATCCTTCAGCTTTCCCCACAAAAATTAATCCGGGGACGTCAGATCCGGTAAACGTGCGGGTCATGGTATGGTGCTTCGACGACCAATCCACCTATCATGAAATATGCTATTCAATACCGCTTCAACCGCACGCGAGCTATGTGCCGGGCATCGATGATGTTGGAAGTATATCGCCATTCTGTCATGCAGTGAAACATCTTGTAGCAACATCGGTAGAACATTACGTAGGAAATCAGCATACATTGCACCATTTAGACTGCCATCGATAAAATGGGGGCCAATTATCCTTCAAAAATGGTTCAAATGTCTCTGAGCACTATGGGACTTAACTTCTGAGGTCATCAGTCCCCTAGAACTTAAAGAACTACTTAAACCTAACTAACCTACGGACATCACACACAACCATGCCCGAGGCAGGCTTCGAACCTGCGACCGTAGCGGTCGCGCGGTTCCAGACTGTAGCGCCTAGAACCACTCGGCCACCCTGGCCGGCAATTATCTTTGGTCCCATAATGCCGCAACATACATTAACCCGCCAAGATCGCTGATGTTCGACTTGTCGCAGCTATCGTGGATTTTCCGTTGCCCAATAGTGCATATTATGACGGTTTACGTTACCACTGTTGGTGAATGACGCTTCGTCGCTAAATAGAAAGCGTGCAAAAAATCTTTCATCGTCCCGTAATTTCTCTTGTGCCCAGTGGCAGAACTGTACACGATGTTCAAAGTCGTCGCCATGAAATTCCTGGTGCATAGAAATATGGTACGGGTGCAATCGATGTTGATGTAGCGCTCTCAACTCCGACGTTTTTGAGATTCCCGATTGTCGCGTAATTTGTCTGCTACTGATGTGCGGATTAGCCGCGACAGCAGCTAAAACACCTACTTGGGCATCATCATTTGTTGCAGATTATGGTTGACGTTTCACGTGTGGTTGAACACTTCCTGTTTCCTTAAATAACGTAACTATGCGGCGAACGGTCCGGAGACTGGAAGACTTCGTCTAGGATACCGAGCAGCATACATAACACTCGCCCGTTGGGTATTTTGATCACAGTAACCATACATTAACACGATATAGACCTTTCCCGCAATTGGTAAACGGTCCATTTTAACACGGGTAATGTATCACGAACCAAATAATGTCCGCACTGGCGGAATGTTACGGGATACCACGTACTTATACGTTTGTGACTATTACAGCGTCATCTGTCACAAAGCGAAAAAAGTGGGCCAACTAGAACATTCATATTTCTTTACGTACAACACGAATATGTAATAAAAATGGGGGTTCCTATTTTAAAAAACGCAGTTGATACCCGTTTGACCTATAGCGGCGCCAAGTAGCGGGCCAACCATAGCGCCATCTGGTTTTCCCCTTCAAGCTAGGCGAGTTTCGTTCTTAGTAGTTTTTTCGTTTTATGATTATTTCGTGAGATATTTGGCCCGGTCACTATCAATGGACCACCCTGTATAGTATATCTACTAGTAACATTATTGTTGCCCCTGCTTCGATCACAAGCGACGCAGATTATTCCTACACGGCCGTCAGGGGCCTGAAGATGGCGCAATAAAGCACCTAAACTGGTTGCCTAATAAAATAGAATTGAAAATTGACAGCTGAAAGGTGTTTAATTTTTGACATGATTTCGTGTGGCCCGTTGCAGAGCGGTAGGAGAGGATTTTTCCACACCTGTTGCCTTAATGTCTGCGTCTCCATATATTCAGCAGAGATGGGTGGAAGTTACTTATTTAATCGTACACACAGCTGGATGCTAATTTCCGGATTTGTCACTACTCACTTCGCGTCCAGTTTCTCAGTTGCCGCCCGTACTCGCCTCAACACTCCTGCCGCAGCCGCTCGCCACCCAGTAAACTCTAACAGCCAGATACCAAAGAGGGCCACTCCTATCCAAAGTAGAATCGATACGGGCCGCCACGGCTCAGATATCAGGGGCAAACCTGGCTCGAGCGCGTGCACGTGGGGTGGTACAATGGGCAGGCGATGAAATACGGCCCAGAGCCACCCGCTCATAACACTGTCCTCCCAGTCGGCGGCCGACCGCAGTCGGGACAATGGAGTCGTGGCGGGCGCATTGAGGCAGGCAGCGAGCGCCGATTCGCGCCGCTCAATGGGTGGCCAGTCGGCTCGAGCAATAATTCACCGCAGCGGCGACCATCTGGACGAGGGGCACTCTGGTCGCCAACAGGTCGCAGTGGCCGCACAATCAGACGCGCAGCGGCGCCGCGGCATCTGTGGAAGCTCCCGCGCGGCTACAATGGAACCGCGTGCTCCCATTCATCTGGACGACGGCGTTTCCTCGTGATTAATAGCAGGCTCGAGGAGGGGGCGTCCGCTTAATTTGAAACAGGAGAACGTAGTTCATCGACAGTTCTATTTCCAATTAGTGAGCGGAAACTCCTCCCTGATTCTCGCCCGTTCACCCCTGGGTTTCCTAAGTGACCCCATCTGAACGCCTACAACGTGGCTCTGTAATTAAAGTCGCATCCCTTCTCTTCTAACCTACCCTCCCCCACTCCCACCCTAGCCAGCCGGAGTGGCCAAGCGGCTCTAGGCGCTACAGTCGGGAACAGCGCGACAGTTCGGCAGCAGGTTCGAATCCTGCCTCGGGCATGGATGTGTGTGATGTCCTTAGGTTAGTTAGGTTTAAGTAGTTCAAAGTTCTAGGGGACTGATGACTTCAGACGTTAAGACCCATAGTGCTCAGAGCCATTCCACTCCCACCCTAAAAGTTGTTAGCGTCATGGAGTCGAATACTACAGCTCTCATGTCCACATCTACATAACTACTCTGCAGTTCATATTTAAGTGAGGGGTTCTAACATCACCTGAAAACTATTTCTCTACGTGCCACTCCGTAAAAGCGCGTGGAAAGAATGAACACTTGCCATACTAACTTTGACTTCTGTTATTTCACACTACTGGCTACACCAAGAAGAAACACAGATGATAAACGGGTATTCATTAGAAAAATATATTATACTAGAACTGACATGTGATTACATTTTCACCCAATTTGGGTGCATAGATCCTGAGAAATCAGTACCCAGACCAACCACCTAGTAACAGCCTTGATACGCCTGGGCGTTGAGTCAAACACAGCTTGGATGGTGTGTACAGGTACAGATGCCCTTGCAGCTTCAACACGATACCACAGTTCATCAAGAGCAGTGACTGGCGTATTGTAACGAGGCAGTTGCTCGGCCACCATTGACCAGACGTTTTCAATTGGTGAGAGATCTGGAGAATGTGCTGGCCAGGGCAGCAGTCGAACATTTTCTCTATCCAGAAAGGCCTGTACAGGACCTGCAACATGCGGTCGCGCATTATTCTGCTCAAATGTAGGGTTTCGCGAGGATGGAATGAAGGGTAGAGGCACGGGACATACACATCTGAAATGTAACGCCCACTGTTCAAAGTGCCGTCAATGCGAACAAGAGGTGACCGAGACGTATAACCAATGGCACCCCATACCATCACGCCGCATTATATGTCAGTATGGCCATGACAAATACAAGCTTCCAATGTGCGTTCACCGCGATGTCGCCAAACACGGATGCGACCATCATGATGCTGTAAGCAGAACCTGCATTCATCCGAAAAAATGACGTTTTGCCATTCGTGCACCCAGGTTCGTCGTTGAGTACACCATCGCAGGCGCTCATGTCTGTGTCTGTGATGCAGCGTCAAGGGTAACCGCAGCCATGGTCTCCGAGCTGATAGTCCATGCTGCTGCAAACGTCGTCGAACTGTCTGTGCAGATGGTTGTTGTGTTGGAAACGTGCCCATCTGTGGACTCAGGGATCGAGACGTGGCTGCACGACCCGTTACAGCCATGCGGATAATATGCCTGTCATCTCGACTGCTAGTGATACGAGGCCGTTGGGATCCAGCACGGCGTTCCGTATTACCCTCCTGTACCCACCGATTCCATATTCTGCTAACAGTCATTGGATCACGACCAATGCGAGCAGCAATGTCGCGATACGATAAACCGCAATCGCGATAGGCTACAATCCGACCTTTATCAAAGTCGGAAACGTGATGGTACGCATTTCTCCTCCTTACACGAGGCATCACAACAACGTTTGACCAGGCAACGTCAGTCAACTGCTGTTTGTGTATGAGAAATCGGTTGGAAACTTTCCTCATGTCAGCACGTTGTAGGTGTCTCCACCGGCGCCAACCTTGTGTGAATACTCTGAAAAGATAATCGTTTGCTTATCACAGCATCTTCTTCGTGTCGGTTAAATTTCGCGTCTGTAGCACGTCATCTTCGTGGTGTAGCAATTTTAATGGTCAGTAGTGTATTACGATGATCATTTCTCCCTGTGTAGGTTGGCGGCAATAAGATATTTTCGCATTCGGGGGAGAAAGTTAGTGACTGAAATTTCTTGAAAGGATCTCACCACATCGAAAAACATCTCTGTTTTAATGGTTAACATCGTTATCATATCCGTGAAGGTCTCCTTAATATTTCGCAATGCTACAAAACAAGCTGCCTTTCTTTGATGTTTTTCGATGTCCTTCGCCAATGCTAGATTGTAAGGATACCAGACAAACACTGACCGAACGGGACCTGAAAGCCCAACGGTACCGATTGGTTGCCGTGTCATCCTCAGCCCTTAGGCGCCACCAGATGTAGACACGGAGGGGCATGTGATCAGCACACCGCTCTCCCTGCCGTTATTAGTTTTCGTGACCGGTGTCGCTACTTCTCAATCAAGTAGCTCCTCAATTGGTCCCACAAGGGCTGAGTTCACCCTGCTTGCCAACAGCACTCGGCACACGCGGACTGTGAAGGATACCATAGCATGCAGCAATCTGCAGCAGAGGACGATCAAGCGTAATGTAGACACGCTGTTTAGTAAACCTGTTGCACCCTTTTTTTTAATTTTTTCATTTTCTTCCAATAAAACACAGATTAGCCTTCCTTACAACATTATCTACGTGATCGTTCCATTTTAAGTTGTTCGTAATTGTAATTTCTAGCTATGTACTTGAATTGACATGCTTTAAATTTATGTTACTTATCGCGTAACCGAAATTTAACAGATTTCTTTTCGTACTGTTGTGGATGACCTCACACCTTCGGTTATATAGGGTCAACTGCCATCTTTCGCACCGTACACATATAGTGTTTAAATCATTTTACAACTGATCTTCTGATGACTTTATTAGACGGTAAATGATATTAATATCTACAAACAATCTAAGCGAGCTCAGAATGTCTTCCATAGCGTTTTCTGTGCGTGGTAGCCGCGCGGTCTGGGCGCCTTGCCACGGTTCGTGCGACTCCCCCTCGGGCGTGGGTGTGTGTGTTGTCCTTAGCGTAAGTTAGAGAAAGTTAGATTAAGTAATGTGTAAGCCTAGGGACCGATGACCTCAGCAGTTTGGTCCCGTACGAACTTACCACCACTAAATTGTTTGTAAACGTTAGGAATAGTAGAGGGCCTACAACACTTCCTTTACGAACGCCGCATGGCACTTCTGCTTTACACGTTGACTTTTCGGCTATCATTAAGTACTGTGACCTTTCTGACAGGATATTAGGGACCCAGTCGGACAACTTGAACGGTGCTCCGTAGGTAAGCAATTTGATCAGAGGTCTGCTGTGGGGAACAGTGTCGAAAACCTTCTGGAAATCTAGAAATATGAAGTCAATTGTGATCCACTATGACGGCACTCGTGCGAACAAAGCGACATTCCCTGGTGTTGCAGTTTTTCCCTAACAATCTTGGAGTATGAAATGATAATTAAATGGACACCCTAACTGCAACCAGGCGTTGATATACTTCATTGGGGACATGTTGAAAATGTGTGCCCCGACCGGGACTCGAACCTGGGATCTCCTGCTTACATGGCAGACGCTATATCCATCTGAGCCACCGAGGGCACAGAGAATAGTGCGCCTGCAGGGACTTATCCTTTGCACACTCCCCGTGAGGTGCACATTCCCAACATGTCCACACCACTACATTCGTAGTGCGCCTAATAGGTGTTTGCCCATCATACTCATTACTCGTGGCAGATTAATTTACCAAGTCCCGTACGAGTTCGGGCATAGCGTGTGCGTTCGCACAAGAAGGTCAATGGCCGGGAAGCCATATTTTAACTATATATGATGGTAGTATCTGTTCCCGAAAGAACAGTTACCGTAGATGACCATGCAGCTTTTTTAGAATGAAATGGTAATTAAATGGACACCCTAGCTGCAACCAGGCGTTGATATACTTCATTGGGGACGTGTTGAAAACATTCTTTCGGCGACAGATACTACCGTCATATGTAATCTTGGAGTAGCTCGCAGAATTGCGGTCTTCCTAGATTGCGATGTGTGTGATTCCTTCGCCAGTTTTCAACGGCACTGTAAGAATAAAGCTTTAAAGGTTTGAAGACAGAGTGATAGGGCTGCTGAAGATAATGGGTAGTACGACTGCGGAGACACGTTAAAATGATACTGTCCCTCTCGGCAATCTATAGCGTCTGTACCCAGCTTGAATGTTACATATGGCCGTCGAAGATCGGGTAACTGTTCAGAGGCGTTTGTGGGGCACAAAATGATCCCTTAACCATTTAAAAAAGCTCTCAGAATTCACTTAGGCAGATTTCTTTGACATGAATTTACTTTCCCGTGGCATGTTGTCTTCCCACATCCCTTCAGCATTGGAGCATGCAATTACTGTAATAGTGTGTCCTTTTTCTGACGAAGTAATCACAGGAACTGTTTCTGAGCCCTTTTCAGCTTCAACAGCATCTGGTCGGCTGTTTAAATGAAGGCCTGTCTCATTCATGTTAAATATACTTCCTCGTTTTTTGAGCAAACCATTTTCTTCCCTTAGTGTTGACGTCCTCACGATTAATTCCCTGGGCTGTGGCCAAAGATACGTCTTCAGATTTTCGCACACTTAGATCTGGATGTCCAGGGAAGAACCGTTACAACCAATCGTAACCTGCTTTTCCTTTCCCGTTGTTAAATTTGTGTTTTAGGCCAAGCTGCATAGAAAAATCATAAACTAGACATCGTACACAGTCCCTTGGAAGGTAAAACCATAAGCCTGTATTTTTTATGTGATGGACAAGTCGTAACTCGTTTGCTCAACCCAGACAGGAACTAGAACCCATTTTAATTTAGGAATCACTGCCGGTCTTTAATTTTCTCTTGGAATATTAATCTCCATCGAAACTTTGACACAGAATTGTTGTTTATTTTATTTTATTAATAGCAGTTTTAGGTCTTCTGCTTTCAGTGATTCCCTAGAGGGGCCGGTCTTTCGAATGTACTTATTTGACATCTGAAGAAAAATAACGATACCATCAAAATTTATAACATAACACTTTTATGGGATTGCCATCTATTCCGATGATGGTACGGCTGTCTCACCCAATCAGCCGGGAGAGACGGCCATAGCACATCATCGAACATGGTGGACGGAAACTGAAACGAAAGGTACAGATCAGTAAGCAGGTAGACCTAAACAACCCCAAACTTTAGTTTCCGTCGCTACTCACAGCCTAAATTATGTTTAAATCAAAAGGCTATGACATACTACATAATTCCATGGTATAGTGAAAACTAAATTCATGGAAATTACTTCCTTTTAGCTGAAATAATGAGTCATCGGGAGCAGCAACAGTCACTCACATTACTATAACTACCAATTGACTGGCAGCACTGTACAGCGGATCGTGAAAGAACTACAGGCGTTGGCCATGTCTCCTGTATGGCTGTCTATCCGAGGTTGAGAGGTGGCAGAAGCCCCCTCTCATATTTCTATCTTACTCTGAGTAATTCGATTTTCCTCTTTAATTGCATGCGGTGAAAAGTTGCTATTCCTTCACA
This sequence comes from Schistocerca piceifrons, assembly GCF_021461385.2. Lineage (NCBI taxonomy): Eukaryota > Metazoa > Arthropoda > Insecta > Orthoptera > Acrididae > Schistocerca > Schistocerca piceifrons. The sequence goes on from NC_060144.1 coordinate 325,603,572, forward strand.
TGCGGACTTCCCACGCAGCGTCTCTCGTCACCCGGGTGGTCCGGTGACAGGCGGGCTCTGCTGATCTTGAAAGGGTTCAGCCGACAGGTGTGAGGGAGTCGAGTGAATGCTTTCCAGACGCCAACATATAATGGCGGCAGAGACACGCCCGCAAGGGCCTGAAGGAGCGGCTGGGCTAGAGATTCCGTTACTTCGCAGAAACTTAGCGAAAACACTTTCTGGCGGGCTTCCAGCGAGGCGTGGGAATGACTTGTGTTCCCAGGCAGCCTTGGCGGGCAAATTCCCGCGTTTTCTGCCAAATCGTAACTGTGATTGGCTTGCTGAGGGCATAGCTCCGTGACGTAGCAAAATCGGCGCAGAAATTGGCGCCAAGAATCTCCATTGGTGGAATGGTAGTGCTTCGGCAATAGAGTGGAATTTTCCGCCGGTTTTCGAGTTGCTGATTGGAACGTTTAACCACGGCCACTGTCGTGAGGGCGGGAATGTTCTGTGTTCGGCTTGTACAGGTGCTCTTGAGAGAGTCGGCTCTCGCCTTTCGGTCGGAGTAGGTTACAAGACTGAGCTCTCGCTGCTCTGGACAGCCTGCCTTCCGTTGGCTGTCTAATACACTTTTATTTGATTGTAACTGTTTAACGAAGTTGCTGAAGTTTCGACTTCAACGTAACTTTCCGAGTACAGTTGGCAATTGAGCGTTCTGCGTACAAGCGGCCTATGTTGTCTGTCTTGGGCAGTTTTGGCTAAATTTGAATGTATTGGAGTTACTGTGTGACTTCGCTTGTGAAAATCAATCACTGTACCGTCAGTGATTGTGTGGTGAGCCTTCTTCGTCTCCCTCAGAGGCGCATTTGTATTGATAGGAAATCTTTAGTCTGGAACAACCAGACCAGGACATTTGTTTCGGGCTATACTCGCGACATTACCATCAGCACGACGGGACGTCGAAGCAACCAGCCATCGCTTCCAGTACGCCAGATCGTGTCCTTGCAGCTAAGAAGACAGCTTGGTAATGTACGTCCGCAGCACCGGCAAAGCAGGCATTTTTGCTAGGCGACAATCAGAGCTCAGCAGAGCGCGCCTGTTCGTCTTTTCTAACTTTGTTCTGTCTTGGATGTTCGTTGTCTGAGTTCTCACTACTGTAGCAGCAATTAATGTTGGGTTGGCTGTGTGTTTCTCTTAAGATTTGAGTTGCAAGGAATTGGCTCCACATACCACTTCGTCATAAATGTCACAATCTAGTTTAGGGACAACTTCACCTTCACAGCATTTATTTGAGTATCCAATTTGAGCCAATTTGATGTATTGTAAATGTTTCACGTGTTTTGTTTATTATTTTGAGTTTAGTAATAATAAATCAAATTGTTATTTTGGACAGAACTTTCATTCTGTTAATCGGTAGAGCAACCCTTTCATTTCTCACTACGTTACTGAAACTTTCCTTTATTTAATTAATGTCTATCAAATTAAATTATTGCAGGTGCCAAACTCTTTTCTACTCCACTTGCAGGGTCGATTAAAGTCAATTCGCGTTTCTTCTTAATCCATGTGCAACAGCAAAAGTAGGAGTTAGAAAAGGGGGGGCTTAGAGCATCGTTTCCACATGAAAATTCGAGAAGAATTTAGTGTTAAATACACTGCTAGCCCCGGAACCTCGCAAGGTTTACTCTACTCTCTGGACACAAGACTTGCCTTTATTAAGTGATTCAAACTGTTTCACTACACTGACGATACACAAATAAGACACTCATGTTCGCCGCTATTCTTCACTCGAATTCTGAATATTGACTTCGTCCTCTTTCGTGAAGATATTTCGAAAAGCAGTAACTCCGTTTTAGTGGCGCATTTATCGGTAATGTTACCACTGGTATCGTCTAATGAAGGTATTGACTGCGTCTCGCCACTGGTGTTCCGTACATATTAGTTTGTTGAACAGTTAAAAACAAACACGATCTTCAGGCTTACACTGAAGAACTACTCTGTTATTTAAAACTACCTCTTGAGTTTCAGGAGAAGACTGCTCGAAGGCCGCAAGCTATAAATAAAAATGGCACGTATCGGTAGACGGAGCAGCTTTCAATTCGTAATGCGCACTGAGTCGTTATTGCAGTAGAGGATAGGCGTGTCAGAACGCATAGAACAATCATCCACTCTGTATTGTCACATAGAATTAGTTCGTGCCTGCATGTAGGCAATTCAGTGAACAGATTTCCATAGCAGGCTGTTCCCGCGCCTTCCCAGGTAATTCGTGTCAGTGGCGTCAATGGACTGCACGCACGTATTGGCGTCTCCCGCGTCACGAAAAGTGCCCAAACTGAGCACAGGCAATGTTCAAAAATTGGAGAGATTCTCTGTCCACTGATATATGTTTATTTGCAGTATTTCTTGCAGATTTCACGCAGTAGACCTCCGAAATCCTAGAGGTAAATATGAATAATCAGTTAGCAAAATACTGCATTTCTGATGATTTCCCAGAGTATTTAGTGTTATACACCAGGAAATTGCAGAGTGGGTTATGCTTTCCAGCAAGAAAGTTCTGCTTTTCGCTTCTGAGTGTGAGTCCTAGTTTCCCTGACAAAGTAGCAGCTATACATGCTGCTTTACTTTACATACAGAAAGTGAAAGGAAACTACATTTTACACAAATAGACATGCCATCTAGGAGCAACAAAGTGCCCTTCGTATAATAACGTTCTCACTGTGACCACCTCTCTTGCACTTTTCAGTTGATCAGTTACTGTCTAATGGGTTCAAAATATCTGATGATGAATTACTGAGAAGGCGAAAGTGTACATGACACTACCAGGGTAACTCAAACGAAAGAGCTTTATTATTTATTACCTACTAAAAAATACAGAAAAATTACAGCATATCATTTTAGGAGTAATTCCCACGACACGTAATCCACGCTTTCTACCACTTCGGAAGTGCATGAACACCTCGTGAAAACAATTATTTTTGTTGTGAACACAGTCACTCGTACATCGCTGTTTTCACCTCTTCCTCCATTCGGAAATAACTCAAATGAGTGAACAGCTCTTTGATGGTTCTAACCGTGTACCTACCGCTGCATCGGCTCTTCCTTCTGCTGTGATAAGTTTTGATTACATGTCACTAATTACTTTTATATTTTATACTCCCCCTTCCTCTCAACTCGTTATAATGTTCTTGCTACGTATCTTTTAACCTCTTTTTAGTGCTCCACTACCTTAACTTCTAGTTCATGACAAGCATGTCTCCCACCGCCGTTTTACAAGACAACGGAGCCCCACCCTTAACACTTTAAGGGTTCAACCAAGTAAGTTTGTAAAGCATTTTATTTAATTTTGTCACCCTTTAGCAATATTAAATCCGCTGCTCGTTAGGGTAGGTGTTTGAGCTGTAATTATTTTCTTATTGTTTCGGTCAAAGGATGCGCTAACCGTGTGCAACGCGTGATTGGAATTACTAAAACAATTACATAATTGCAACCCTATTCATATTCGAATATCTACTGCAACCTACATCCTTCTGAATCTGCTTAGTGTATTCATCTCTTGGTCTCCCTCTACGATTTGTACCCTCCGCGCTTCCCTCCACTACCAACCGATCCCCCTCCCCCCCCCCCCCCCTCCTAGTTAAGTTGTGCCACAAATTCCTCTTCATTTCAGTACCTCCTCATTACTTACGTGATTTACCCATCTAATCTTCACCACTCTTCTATAGCACCACATTTCGAAAGCTTCTATTATCTTCTTGTCTACACTGTTTATCGTCCGTGTTTCACTTCATCCATGGCTATACTCCATATAAAAACTTTCAGAAACACTTCCTGACACTTAAATCCATACTCGATGTTAACAAATTTCTCCTCTTCAGAACGCTTTTCTTGCCGCTGCCAAGTCTACATTTTATATCCTGTCTATTTCGGCGATCATTAGTTATTTTGCTCCCCAAACAGCAAAACTGTTCTACATGGATTTTAATTCCTACTCCAAATTTTTCATTTGCTTCCTTTACAGTTTGCTCAATATGCAAATAATGAAAAAAATCGGGGATAGGCTAGAACCCCGTCTCATTCCCTTCTCAACCTCTGCTTCATTTTCATACCCCTCGACTCTTATAACTGCCTTCTGGTTTCTGAACAAATCGTAAACAGCCTTTCTCTCGCTGTATTTTACATCTGCCACCTTCAGAATCTGAAAGAGAGTATTCCAGTCAACATTTTACAGTATCACGTATAAAAATATTTGCACTTTTAGCTGCACCTGTACGAACATCATGCTCTTCCCGAAATGTGTTACTCAAATTAAATAGCAAAACGTTAATAAAGATAAAAAACATACAATTACCGGTGTAGTGTATGACGATCAAAGCCGGTTCCAGTAGTGTCAGTTATCAATAAAACATCAGTAATGATATACATGAAGCATTAAACGATATATCCACATAGCGTGCATCAATTATGGTATAATCTAAGGTTGTAGAGTTATTATTTGCACTTGAGAACTGTGAAAAACATGCAAAGGTAGTCAATATGAAAATTAACTATGTCATATGCGTGACTCTCTCCTCCCTGTTTCGTGATAATACAGAACGACCTTACATTCTTTGATATATTTCGATGTGCTTTGTCAATCCCACATGGTAAGGATCCCAAACAGAGCAGTAATACCCCAGAAGAGGACGAACAATCGTAGTGCAGGCAGTCTCTTTAGTAGATCTGTTCCACCTCCTAAGTGTTCCGTCAATAAAACTCACCTGACCTATTTAGCAGCTCCCTTCAAGTTCAGGAGTCGAAGCGAAGTATAATCCACTCACAATAGGAAGACCTGAGACACTACTCCACAAGTCAACGAATCTGCAGCCCACACGATCGCAGAACTGCCTGTGATTCAGACCCTCAGCCCAAATCGACCTTATCATCGATGCTTCAATGGTGATCTCTATCTTTGTGGTGTCACCGCCAGACACCACACTTGCTAGGTGGTAGCCTTTAAATCGGCCGCGGTCCGTTAGTATACGTCGGACCCGCGTGTCGCCACTATCAGTGATTGCAGACCGAGCGCCGCCACACGGCAGGTCTAGAGAGACTTCCTAGCACTCGCCCCAGTTGTACAGCCGACTTTGCTAGCGATGGTTCACTGACAAATTACGCTCTCATTTGCCGAGACGATAGTTAGCATAGCCTTCAGCTACGTCCTTTGCTACGAACTAGCAAGGCGCCATTATCATTTGCTATTTATCTTGTGATGCATGTACCGTCAGACCGATGTTCACCAATTATGGATTAAAGTTAAGTACCTTTTTTACTAGACTCAACTCCTTTAACTGTTCCAGACCTCACGCCGGCCTGCGTGAGCTTAAACGCGTGCCTTTCGGCTATCTCATAGTGGCTTGGCTGTCTTGCCAAGTCACAACAATCTTCATCTTGGCACCATGGCCGGTTGTTTTTACCTCAGAAAGCCGCTGGAATAGAGAGAGAGAGAGAGAGAGAGATTCTCTTCTGACTCAAAGCGACACACATAATTGGTGCCTATGTGAGCCATCACCTGCACTTTGTGCTCTTCATGTCACGTGGTGGGATCTGTTTCATACCTGGAATAACTCTGCTCTACCCTCCCTCCCGCCAGTAGGAATACCGATTACGCACTGGATTTCTTCCCCTGCTTGGCAGCCATATTTCTGAGTGCTCCATCACGCACCTCATGTAGAAGCTTCCGACACCAATGATCCCATCCTCTCTGATTGCACGTACATTGTAGACCGACAGGCCTTCTCTGAAATGCGCAAACTGCTACAGCTGACTCAGGATCAGCGCCTGAACTTCGTTTGTCAGGCAAACCGGAGGAGTCCTTTCGACTGGTTTCCCGGGAACTCTTTCGCTACCTTCCTCACCTCGAAACGACTTTACTCGCCAGAGGGAGTGAGGGGAGACAGACCGACGTGAACAATAAATGCATCAACCTAGCTGTGGGTGGAACAGATAACGCATGACACATGCCAGACAGTCCTTGGGTCTCGTCTTCTGGAAGGCACAGTTGATCAACACAAGAACGCATCTATCGTTGGGGACCATGTCCACCCTTACGTGCAGTTTGCTTCTTCTCGGCAAGACGCCATTTACCAACAAGACCACATCGCTGTCGGTACCTTTCCAGAACCTCGTTCACTCTCTTCATGCACTTCTCGCAATGCAAAAGGTAGTTATCCAGGCTTTGGACAGGTGGCCACATTACTCTGATTGGTCAGTGTATACTGAAAATGAATTAGACACAATTATTTTGTTACAGGTCCAGTAGGACGGCTTTGGGAATTCTCACCTTTGCCTAATGTTCCGGCTGCAAGGGGTCCTGTCACCCGGTGCAGTGGTTACAGGGATCGTCCGATGTTGACAAACAAATGATTTCTTAAAGACAAAAGTGTAAGAAATAAAACTGTATCATCAAATTTAGCATTAATTTTTATTTTACTTGAAAAAAATAACAAAAATCTACTATTTTTAATAGGTTCACAGTGGGCTATCTCCTTAATACATAAACCTAATTTTTTTTTTTTTTTAGGTCTGGATTTTTCGTTTTGACTACATTTACGTTTGAGACGATCAGGCTGGAATTGCTACAACCAGCCGGCCGCGGTGGTCTCGCGGTTCTAGGCGCTCAGTCCGGAGCCGCGCGACTGCTACGGTCGCAGGTTCGAATCCTGCCTCGGGCATGGATGTGTGTGATGTCATTAGGTTAGTTAGGTTTAAGTAGTTCTAAGTTCTAGTGGACTGATGACCACAGATGTTAAGTCCCATAGTGCTCAGAGCCATTTGAACCATTTGAACCAATTGCTACAAGTACTTTATGAAGGTGATAAACATTTAATGTTCAGTGCGAAGACCACTTTCTATCTGAGCGAAAAACTGAAGACCTACAGCGTAAGAATACGGGGAACACGGCAGACCACGTATCACGGCAGAGCACAAAAGAGACTCTCTGAAACTTCACATGTTTTCCGGAAAAATAGTTAAAGCTATTTTTTTTAAAAAAAGAGGGATTACAGGAATAACCCAACCGGAATTATTATTATTATTATTTTTATTATTATTATTTTTAACGGAGTGCTTGCAAGAATGACCTACTTGGTTTTGTTAGACATCTGGCCTTCTTCACAATTGCGGAGATCAGCAGGAATTCCCATTTTTCAGAAGAGTGGAACACCTGTATCTAAATCATTTCTTAGAAATTAACTGCCTCAAAAATGCACTGACCGTAAGGAGCGTGTGTTTCTCGCATTGTACCATGGCCTCCAAGGTCGCCTGATCTGACTGTGTGTGTGATATTTTTGTGGGAGTTTGTGAGCAACTCCGTGGATGTGGGCTCCACTTCCAACAACTTTCAGTGGAAAGCAGTGCTAAAGCGTTGCCTTTTCCTTTTTAACTGATGTTGATGACCCACTATACCAAAAAACCTGTTTGTTCCCTAATGTATGTGATAAAATATTTTGCTGTGGTGCTACTTGTCAAGAAACTAGCAAAAATTTTTAAACACACGGTGAACAATTGTAATTAATGAAATTTTTAGAACTGTCTAAAAAGTGAGTTTTATGTCTCTGAGAACAATTTCGCAATGTTACTTCACTTACCCCCCCCCCCCCCCCCATGAACCATGACCTTGCCGTTGGTGGGGAGGCTTGCGTGCCTCAGCGATACAGACAGCCGTACCGTAGGTGCAACCACAACGGAGGGGTATCTGTTGAGAGGCCAGACAAACGTGTGGTTCCTGAAGAGGGGCAGCAGCCTTTTCAGTAGTTGCAAGGGCAACAATCTGCATGATTGACTGATCTGGCCTTGTAACAATAACCAAAACAGCCTTGCTGTGCTGGTATTGCGAACGGCTGAAAGCAAGGGGAAACTACGGCCGTAATTTTTCCCGAGGGCATGCAGCTTTACTGTATGATTAAATGATGATGGCGTCCTCTTGGGTAAAATATTCCGGAGGTAAAATAGTCCCCCATTCGGATCTCCGGGCGGGGACTACTCAAGAGGATGTCGTTATCAGGAGAAAGAAAACTGGCGTTCTACGGATCGGTGCGTGGAATGTCAAATCCCTTAATCGGGCAGGTAGGTTAGAAAATTTAAAAAGGGAAATGGATAGGTTAAAGTTAGATATAGTGTGAATTAGTGAAGTTCGGTGGCAGGAGGAACAAGACTTCTGGTCAGGTGGCTACAGGGCCATAAACACAAAATCAAATAGGGGTCATGCAGGAGTAGGTTTAATAATGAATAGGAAAATAGGAATGCGGGTAAGCTACTACAAACAGCATAGTGAACGCATTATTGTGGCCAAGATAGATACGAAGCCCACACCTACTACAGTTTATATGCCAACTAGCTCTGCAAATGACGAAGAAATTGAAGAAATGTATGATGAAATAAAAGAAATTATTCAGATAGTGAAGGGTGATGGAAATTTAATAGTCATGAGTGACTGGAATTCGGTAGTAGGAAAAGGGAGAGAAGGAAACGTAGTAGGTGAATATGGATTGGGGCTAATAAATGAAAGAGGAAGCCGCCTGATAGAATTTTCCACAGAGCACAACTTAATCATAGCTAACACTTGGTTTAAGAATCATGAAAGAAGGTTGTATACATGGGAGAACCCTGGAGATACTAAAAGGTATCAGATAGATTATATAATGGTAAGACAGAGATTTAGGAAACAGGTTTTAAATTGTAAGACATTTCCAGGGGCAGATGTGGACTCTGACCACAATCTATTGGTAATGACCAGAAGATTAAAACTGAAAAAAACTGCAAAAAGGTGGGAATTTAAGGAGATGGGACCTGGATAAACTGAAAGAACCAGAGGTTGTACAGAGTTTCAGGGAGAGCATAAGGGAACAATTGACAGGAATGGGGGAAAGAAATACAGTAGAAGAAGAATGGGTAGCTTTGAGGGATGAAGTAGTGAAGGCAGCAGAGGATCAAGTAGGTAAAAAGACGAGGGCTAGTAGAAATCCTTGGCTAACAGAAGAAATATTGAATTTAATCGATGAAAGGAGAAAATATAAAAATGCAGTAAATGAAGCAGGCAAAAAGGAATACAATCGTATTAAAAATGAGATCGACAGGAAGTGCAAAATGGCTAAGCAGGGATGGCTAGAGGACAAATGTAAGGATGTAGAGGCTTATCTCACTAGGGGTAAGATAGATACTGCCTACAGGAAAATTAAAGAGACCTTTGGAGATAAGAGAACCACTTGCATGAACATCAAGAGCTCAGATGGAAACCCAGTTCTAAGCAAAGATGGGAAAGCAGAAAGGTGGAAGGAGTATATAGAGGGTCTATACAAGGGCGATGTACTTGAGGACAATATTATGGAAATGGAAGAGGATGTAGATGAAGAAGAAATGGGAGATACGTTACTGCGTGAAGAGTTTGACAGAACACTGAAAGACCTGAGTCGAAACAAGGCCCCCAGAGTAGACAACATTCCATTGGAACTACTGACGGCCTTGGGAGAGCCAGTCCTGACAAAACTCTACCATCTGGTTCAAAGTGGCTCTGAGCACTATGGGACTCAACTGCTGAGGTCATTAGTCCACTAGAACTTAGAACTAGTTAAACCTAACTAACCTAAGGACATCAAAAACATCCATGTCCGAGGCAGGATTCGAACCTCCGACCGTAGCGGTCTTGCGGTTCCAGACTGTAGCGCCTTTAACCGCACGGTCACTTCGGCCGGCTCTACCATCTGGTGAGCAAGATGTATGAAACAGGCGAAATACCCTCAGACTTCAAGAAGGATATAATAATTCCAATCCCAAAGAAAACAGGTGTCGACAGATGTGAAAATTACAGAACTATCAGTTTAATAAGCCACAGCTGCAAAATACTAACACGAATTTTTTACAGACGAATGGAAAAACTGGTAGAAGCCGACCTCGGGGAAGATCAGTTTGGATTCCGTAGAAATACTGGAACACGTGAGGCAATACTGACCTTACGACTTATCTTAGAAGAAAGATTAAGGAAAGGCAAGCCTACGTTTCTAGCATTTGTAAACATAAAGCTTTTGACAATGTTGACTGGAATACTCTCTTTCAAATTCTAAAGGTGGCAGGGGTAAAATACAGGGAGCGAAAGGCTATTTACAATTTGTACAAAAACCAGATGGCAGTTATAAGAGTCGAGGGACATGAAAGGGAAGCAGTGGTTGGGAAGGGAGTAAGACAGGGTTGTAGCCTCTCCCCGATGTTATTCAATCTGTATATTGAGCAAGTAGTAATGGAAACAAAAGAACAATTCGGAGTAGGTATTAAAATCCATGGAGAGGAAATAAAAACTTTGAGGTTCGCCGATGACATTTTAATTCTGTCAGAGACAGCAGAGGACTTTGAAGAGCAGTTGAATGGAATGGACAGTGTCTTGAAAGGAGGATATAAGATGAACATCAACAAAAGTAAGACGAGGATAATGGAATGTAGTCGAATTAAGTCGAGTGATGCTGAGGGAATTAGATTAGGAAATGAGGCACTTAAAGTAGTAAAGGAGTTTTGCTATTTGGGGAGCAAAATAACTGATGATGGTCGAAGTAGAGAGGATATAAAATGTAGACTGGCAATGGCAAGGAAAGCGTTTCTGAAGAAGAGAAATTTGTTTACATTGAGTATAGATTTAAGTGTCAGGAAGTCATTTCTGAAAGTATTTGTATGGAGTGTAGCCATATATGGAAGTGAAACATGGACGATAAATAGTTTGGACAAGAAGAGAATAGAAGCTTTTGAAATGTGGTGCTACAGAAGAATGCTGAAGATTAGATGGGTAGATCACACAACTAATGAGGAAGTATTGAATAGGATTGGGGAGAAGAGAAGTTTGTGGCACAACTTGACCAGAAGAAGGGATCGGTTGGTAGGACATGTTCTGAGGCATCAAGGGATCACCAATTTAGTATTGGAGGGCAGCGTGGAGGGTAAAAATCGTAGAGGGAAACCAAGAGATGAATACACTAAGCAGGTTCAGATGGATGTAGGCTACAGTAGGTACTGGGAGATGAAGAAGTTTGCACAGGATAGAGTAGCATGGAGAGCTGCATCAAACCAGTCTCAGGACTGAAGACCACAACAACAACAACTTCACTTACTTTCTGCCCGCCTTCTAACTCTTTCTACTCTCTGAACTTGTACTAACAACGTGTAAGAATAATCCGTCTCTCTTTGCTGGCTTAATAATTACTTTATTTACTGTATTTGCCAGTCTAATTATTGAAAACTAATTACTGTCCCATCTCCTTATCATGCATATAACTTTTACCGTATTTTGCATTATTCCAATGGCCAACTAAGAGAAGTTTAAGGCGGATTGTTCGAAAGTGAATGACTGAACACTATTCGTTTTCTTTCGTTAAATTTTTCTTTAACAGAAGTTGGAACTCCTCTGAGATATTTTTACCTATCATTTACTACACGTAAGAATTTTTCGCAGGAATTGTACGCGTCTGACCGGTCTCTCACCATGGAACAATGATGCCAGTCAACCTACTCAACCGCTTGATATAGCCCCACTTACAAGAAAATTGATGATGGACCAGTGCAGGTAAAAATTCAACCTACAGTTTTACGAGTGTGCTGCAATGCCCGGTTCTCTATCATCATTGTGTCTTCTCTTATTGTAGCGAAAATAAACTTACGTAAAATCATGTATTTAATTCTGATGTCGCCTTTCGAGAAACTTTTAACTAAATACCGTACTGCGAGTCAGAATGCAACGCTACAGTTCCGCATAGCAACAAATATGGATGTAGAAGTATGGATCGAATTTGACTATGCTCTGGATATTTGTCGTTCGTTTAGTGCAGAGCACATTGAACGTTTGTGGAAGGTAAATGATAACTTTAAACCTAAACATGTTTGTAGAAACTAATTGAAAGTGGTGTACGAATGCGAGTAAAAGGTATACTTTTGTAAAATCGGGTGATTCTTTGTAGTCTTCTGCGTAAGTTAATATTGTCCCCAACTTTTTATCTCCATGCATGTAGAGAATATAATCCTGAGAAAGAGAATGAAGCGTTTTGAAGCATCCTGTAAAACATAAATACGAGGGCGCACTGAAAATAATACCTGCAAGCTTTTTATTCTGTCCTCAATATCAGTTGGCGTACTAAATGCCATGCTTATTACTCAGTCGACTTTCCCACTTCGCTGACGAAAGTCGTAACCCTCTGCCGCTAGAGGGCTTCGAATTGTAGCGTGTAACAAGGCTATCTGTAACGTAACTGTATCGGTGCATGATTGAACTGAAAGCACGAATTCGAAGAGTTCGTATCTGTTTCAACATGAACCTATCACACCACACACGAGCACTGCGCCATCTGCAGCAATCTGACGCCCTGGGTTCACTGTCATCGATCATCATTCCATGCAGCCCGACTTGGCCCCATCCGCTTTTCATCTGTTTCCGAAACTTTAAGAACACCTTCGAGGACTTCATTTTGATAATGATGAAGCAGTGTAATCAGAGGTGAGTTTGTGGCTCCTCCGTCAAATTCAGTCTTCAGCGACGGTATCAACAAACGGGTCTCTCGATAGGAGAAATGTGATCGTCGCCAGGGACACTACCTTACAAAATAAATACGTAGATATTGTAGTATCCACGACAATATGTTCTAGACACGAGATGTTAAAATGAACTAAGTGTATAAACTTCAACCAATATTATCGACACTACGTATAAAAAGACTGTATCGTGTAAAAATGACGAAAATTATTTCATTATTTCTGTAATAATTTAATTTCTGTGTGAATTAAAGCTATTATCAGAGAACTACATTCATAGACAGCGACAATTATAATCTTTTTTTGTTATCTGTGATAACTGTGGTTCAGTTGCTCTTCCTGTGCTAACGGATGAACTGTTCAGAAGTCAGACGTTGAGGTCTGTAAAGAGAAAACCTGTAACTGTATATATTGTTAATTATTATTTGAACAATAGAGTCGCAATTGTCTAGACGTGGATTTGTATTTATTTCAATTGTAATCGAACCTAATTAATGTTTTTAAGTGTTAATTTTCAGCTCCGCAATTAGGAGCGCAGCCATTAGCGCTAGTAACTTGCAGCGGAGTTTACTAGCAACTGGTATAAAAATATGTCGGTATTTATCATTGAAAATGATTTTAAATGCTAAAGAATAGAGATAAAAGGCTTAAAGAGTTTTATCTAAATATATTACCTTGATAACATAAATCGAGAATAACAATAGACAAATTGACTATCGTCTGTCTGTCGCCATCTTAGCAAAAATATCTCCGCGGCAGTTTTGAATCGAGAATTTTAACAAACATAAATGTTGTTAGAAATAAATGAATGGAAATAAATGTGCACCGGTGGTCGCGAATCTACTTTAAAAGACAGAATTCAACTCACATTGAATCCTTAGATACAGTGCTCACAGCACGTTACGTAATATCAATTTCTTATTTGCTGATGTATGAAGCCTAATTATTTCGGAAGATTTGCATGAAATATTCTAATAGGAGACATACGTCAGTGTTGTGCGCGGGAAGTTTTTTGTGACTGAATGTTTCCTTTGCTAGAGAAATGTGCTTCCATCTTAAGTAACAGTTGTGCAAAATCTAATAAATTATATGCAATGTAGTGCCACTCACGCGACTTTACAGACAACATTTCTACACAAAGTCAAGTGGAGATTTCTTTAGCAGAGTGACAAATATTAGAGGGGATAATAATTTTTGAGATCAAACTAATTGTGACGCTGACAATAGGTAACTGGTTTTATATTTTTTTGATCTCCCTGAAATATCATTTATAAGTAATTAAAGCCACGAAATACTATAAACCGGTTCAGCCACAATGTGAAGAATAAAGATGTAACATGTTAAAAAAGTTTTTATTTAAAAAGCTTTAAGAATTTTCACATCGAAAATTCGAAGAATTATTTTTCAGCACGCCTTCGCATGTAGTCCAAATTTAATTTTACTGTGATCTTAATACGTAATGATGTACCTATGGCGAATTTTTTCACTGACTTCCTCATTATGTAAATGTATTTTAAATATATCTTTCAATTATAAAAAGTAAATCAGATTTGGTGCCACATTACCAGAATCAACTCGCAAATGTCACACAGTTTACTAGTACTCAAGGCTGGAATGATAAAATGAAACTGCCTGGACGAAATAGAGAGCCTCATCACATCGTCTTCCCAGATGACTAAACTCGTAAAAAGAAATAGCATTTGCGCACTCTCTCGGAAACTTCAAGGGGCTGTGCTTTCACGGAACTTTCGGAAGGCGACTAGGCAATGTAATACGCTAAAGACGACAAAGCATTTAGCGGGAGCACACAACTTTTAAGGAGGCCCACTTTCACTTTCCCCAATGACCGTCGTCGTAAAGAATAACTACTTTTCTCTCTGGCCATAGAACTAAGTTCTTCTCATTCCACTCACGGCTGCTTGGCTACAGACGAACCCTTGAATGTACCTAATGTATTTATAAAAATGCTACGTCTCAGAATATCGTATTAACATTTTCGTCTCTTATTTCCTTCACAAAGTTTTGAACAGCAAGAAGTCATTTTCTTTAAATTTTATTCACAACATATTTCATCCGAAAATGTTTTGACACAAGTGCTTATATTATTAAATAAGACATAAATAACGGTATAAGCAGAATTAATAGATTCCATTATAGGTGGAGAGAATGACCAGGAAATTTATTTGCTTTCCATTTTGTTTTAAACTCGCCAGATAGCAGATATTCTTAAGGGAGAGCAATAATAACAGCGTTAGGTGGTGAATCAAATGCCTAGTGTTCGTTTGTGAGATTTTGTCTTAATAACTTTTGCTGAATCGTGCCATGGCTTCCAGTATATGTTGACACACAATAATTGCTACAATTCTTAATGGTAGTCTTACTTGTTGTAAACCCCCACAGGTACTTGTCGGTCGGGTGCCAAAACACACTTTAACGGGGACACGACTCATGCCACTGCTCCGCTATGTCTCCAACGACTGCATTTTGCTGTATTAACTGTGGAATACCGTAGTTACGGATTCAATGTATTGTGCTAGTCAACTTCATCTACATTGACATGGATATCCTGCAAATCCTGCAGAGGGTTTATCGAACGATCTTCATGATAATTCTCTATATTTCCAATCTCTTACAGGGCGCGGAAACAATTAACACCTGTATCTTTCCGTCTGAATTCTGATTTCCCTTATTTTATTAAGATGATGGTTTCTCCCTATGTAGGTCAGTTTTTTTCCAATTTAAGTTGTTCGTAACTGTAATTCCTACGTATTTAGTTCAATTTATGGCCTATAGATTTGACTGATTTATCTTTTAACCGAAGTTTAACGGGTTCCTTTTAGCACTCATGTGGATGACCTCACACTTTTCGTTATTTAGGGTCAACTGCCACTTTTCGCACCATTCAGATATCTTTTCTAAATCGTTTTGTAGTTTGTTCTGATCTTCTGATGACTTTATTAGGTGATAAACGACAGAGTCATCTGCAAACAACCGAAGACGGCTGCTCAGATTGTCTTCGAAATCGTTTATATAGATAAGGAACAGCAAAGGGCCTTTAACACTACTTTGAGGAACGCCATAAATCACTTCTATTTTACTCAATGACTGTCCGTCAATTACTACAAACTGTGACCTCTCTGACAGGAAATCACAAATCCAGTCACATAACTGAGACGATATACCATAAGCACGCATTTTCACTGCGAGCCGCTTGTGTGGTACAGTGTCAAAAGCCTTCCGGAAATCCAAAAATACGGAATCGACCTGAAATCCCTTGTCAATAGCACTCAACACTTCATGTGAATAAAGAGCTAGTTGTGTTTCACAGGAACGATATTTTCTAAATCCATGTTGGATGTGTGTCAATAGACCGTTCTCTTCGAGGTAATTCATAATGTTCTAAAACAATATATGTTCCAAAATGCTGTTGCAAATCGACGTTAATGACATGGGCCTGTAATTTAGTGAATTACTCTTACTACCTTTCTTGAATATTGGTGTGACCCGTGCAACATTCCAGCCTTCGGGTATGGATCTTTAGTCGAGCGAACGATTGTATATGATTAAGTATGGAGCTTTTGTATCAGCATAGTCTGAAAGGAACCTAACTAGTATACAGTGAGGACAGGAGGAATTGCTTTTGTTAAGTGGTGTAAGTTGCTGCACTACTCCGAGGATATCTACTTCTACGTTACTCATGCTGGCAGCTGTTCTTGATATGAATTCTGGAATATTTACTTCGTCTTCTTTGGTGAGGAATTTCTGAAGGCTGTGTTTAGTATCTCTGCTTTGGCAGCACCGTCCTCTATAATTTTCCATGCATAGAAGGCACTGTCTGCATCTTGTCGCTAGCACACTTCAGATACGACCTGAATCTCTCTGGATTTTCTGGCATGTTTCAAGACAAAGTTTCGTTGAAACTATTATAAGCATCTCTCATTGAAGTCCGCTCTAATTTTCGAGCTCCTGTAAAATATCGCCAGTACTGGAAATTTTGTTTGTGATTAAACTTGGCGTATTTTTTTCGTTGCTGCTGCAACAGTGTTCTGACCTTTTTTGTGTACCAAGGAAGATCAACTCCGCCATTTAATTTTTTTGGTATAAATCTCTAAATAGCTGCCGATACTATGTCTTTGAATTCAAGTTGCATCTGGTCGACACTTACATTGATAATCCGGAAGTAGTGGAGATTGTTTCTCAGGAAGGCGTCAGCTGAAATTTTATCTGCTTTTTTGAATAGGTGTATATTTCGCTTATTTTAGGAGGATCTGATTGTTACAGTATTCAATCTCGCTACGACAACACTGTGTTCACTAAACCCTGTATCCGTTTTGTTACTTGTCATTAGCTCACGATTGTTTGTCGCTAAGACGTCAAGTGTGTTTTGACAACCGTTTACTATTCATGTGGGCTCATGAACTAACTGCTCGAAATAATTTCCGGAGAATGCATTTATCACAATTTCGGATGATTTATTATGCGTACCTTCCGATTTAGACATGTATTTTCAAAAATGGTTCAATTGACTCTGAGCACTATGGGACTTAACTTCTGAGGTCATCAGTCCCCTAGAACTTAGAACTACTTAAACCTAACTAGCCTAAGGACATCACACACATCCATGCCCGAAGCAGGATTCGAACGTGCGACCGTAGCGGTCCGCGGTTCCAGACTGTAGAGCCTAGAACCGTTCGGCCACTCCGGCCGGCCATGTATTTTCACCAACATATCGAGGATAATTAAAGTTGCCACCAACTATAATTGTTCGATCGGGTACGTGTTTGACATTAAACTGAACTTTTCTTTGAACCTTTTAGCAATTTATCATCTCAGTTGGGGGTCGGAAAAAGGATCCCATTATTATTTTATTCCGGTTGCCAAGAGTGACCTGTGCCCATACTATCTCACAGGAACTATCTACTTCAGTTTCGCGGCAAGCTAAACTACTTCTAACAACAACAAACACGCCACCGCAAACAGTGTTTAGCCTATCCTTTCGAAAACCTATAAGATTTTTCGCAAAAATTTGGGCTGTACTTATCTGCGGCTTTAGCCAGTTCTCAGTGCCTATAACGGTTTGAGCATCAGTGCTTTCTATTAGCGCTTGGAGCTCTGGTACTTTCTCAACACAGCTACGACAATTTACAGCTGTTAAACCCATGGTTCCTGTCTCTACGTTCGTCCAGTGTTCGGCCTGCACCCTTTCTGATTGAAGCCCTTCTTGTGTTTTCCCGAGACGCTCTAATCTAAACAACCCCCTAGTCCACGCCACACAGCCCCTGCTACCCATGTAGGCACCCCCTGCGTGTAGTGGACTCCTGACCTATTCAGCGAAATCTGAAACCAAACCATACTATGGCGCAAGTCAAGGAATATGCAGCCTACACGGTCGCAAAACTGTCGAAGCCTCTGATTCAGAGACTTCTCTCGGCTCTGTACCATAGTTTCTCAATTGGTCCTGTCGACTATGCTGCAAATGGTGAGCTCTGCTTTCATCTCGCAAGCAAGACTAGGAGCCTTTACCACTTCTGCTACCTGCTCGAAACAGAGAGAAACTCTAATCTAAAGCGACACACATCATTGGTACCGACCTGCAGCTGACAGCACCCTTTGCTCTTCATGGCATCCAGAAGGACCCGTTCCACATCTGGAATGACTACACCTGGGTATGCACATAGTGTGCACACTGGCTTTCTTCCCCTTCTTGGCAGCCATATCCCTAAGGGATCCCATAACATGCCTAACATTGGTGCTCCCATCTACCAATAATTCCCATCTACCAATAATTTCCCGGATCTTGCAAGCTGAGAAGTTTCCTCTGAAACAGGAGAGGTAACTGCATGTGGCTGAGAGATATTGTCAGCCACATACAGCATCTGGAACCTGTTTGTCAGACTAACCAGGGTGGCCTTATGAGTGGCCCCCCTGGGAAGGCTTTCGCCACCTGCCACGCCCCAAAACGACCCCCCGCTCGATCACAGGTAAGAGGCAATCACAGTGTGAGCAGTAACTGGACTGGCCACAGGTGAGGAACGATCAGAGGACTTGGACGCGCTGAATGTCCGTTGAATCACCATGGCCGGCGCACAATAGTGATGCCCATCCACTGCAGCTTCAAGCTGTGTAACCAAAGTTATCACAGCCTGGAGCTGAGAGCGAAGTGTCACCAACTCAGCTCGCATCCGCAGACAACAGTCACAGTCCCTGTCTGTACTGAAGACATTGGAAACCTTCAGTATTCTGAAAAACGGACTAACGACACATGCTATGGATCTCTCTTGAAGACCCTGACAATAATCAAGAACTGTGTGTAAGAAATTTTTTTAATATGCAGAGATTCTAAAACTGACCTACCTAAGCACTCATATGAGTTTGAGCTGTGCATGGCTCGTGTTCCTGCCATCATGTATTTTACACCCTGTTTTTAACGTACTTCCACCTCACTGCATTAATTTAAATTACTACTGTCACTGAGTTGGCTAAATGGCTCTGAGCACTATGGGACTCAACTGCTGTGGTCATAAGTCCCCTAGAGCTTAGAACTACTTAAACCTAACTAACCTAAGGACAACACACAACACCCAGCCATCACGAGGCAGAGAAAATCCCTGACCCCGCCGGGAATCGAACCCGGGAACCCGAGCGTGGGAAGCGAGAACGCTACCGCACGACCACGAGATGCGGGCTGTCACTGAGTTGCTGTGTTGCCTAACCGTGAGCGGTGCTAGCATCGCATATCAATATATCTCCACTCATAGTATCTTTATTCGACTGCTATTACTTCCTGGTCATTGCCTGTCATAAGTGAGTTCAGGTCATGAGTTCGGGCTGCCAGTCGGTTGGAACATGTCTGGACCGCAGTCCAGACCTGCCAGTCGGGGAGTTGTAATGTGGCACTAGTGCAGTCATGTTGGAGCAGAGAGGTCTGCGTCGACATGGCTCGCCCGACCATTGCGCCATGCATCAATTGAGCCGGGCCACGGTCTTGGTGGATCATCGGTCGGTCGTCCTACTGGACGACGCGTTTTGGCTAGCCAATCGTTCACGAGTCGGCTGTGTGTGTGTGAATCGACTCCCGATTCGTCTTCGTGAGTGCTTAGTTACTTTTGGGTATCGTTCAGGTCTTCGCGCAAGTGTTTGTCAGGTTATGTGCATAGTTTGTGTGATTTCGATGACAAGTTATCTTAAATTTCGTCCGCGTATTGCCTCTGAGAGGTCATTCGTCTCATCGGGCGACGTGTAACTGGTTCTCTGAGCGCTTCTGAGCCCCTTCAATTACCCTCTTGTGGAACTTAGCTCAGTCTCCTCCCAGGGCAGGGATGTCGGGTAGCCAGTGGGCGTGTTTCCTCTGCATGGTTGGGTCCATCAGGTGTCTGGAAGTAAGTGGGAGACGCACCAGCAGTGCAGTCGCGATGGAGCAGCAGTCATGGATGGACCAGCAGACCGTCGGTCGCTTGCTGCAGACCAGGGAAGTTATCTCCATGCGGTGCAGTCGGCTGGATCCACTGGCGGTCCCTCCACAGTGTCAGAGCGTGTGTGGAGCTGTTCGATCACTACGAGCTTCATAGTTCACCGACCCAGGAGGTCTTCGGCCGTGGAAGAATTGCACTTTGAAATTCGTAGTTGTAAAGGTTACTCTATGTGGCACTTTGGTTTTTAGTGTGTTATTAAATTACAATAAATTACAATTTGAAGATGAAACTGACCCCAACCTTATTTAGCCCTGTCCACAATCCTAAGCACCTGTTCTGCCCAGCAGTGTAGCGGGCGTATCAGAGTCTAAATAATTCGCTTCTGATTAGGAACTTGTGATAGGTCGCAAAATCTTTTTACTTTCCGACGCAAACTAAAACGCGAGAACTGTGTCTATTAGATGTTTAATTGACACGCGGAAACTCAAGAAACTAATCTATCAAAGCACACAGATGATGTTATACAATTCACTCCTGGTTAGGAACTTGTAAATGTCACAAAATCGGTTACTTACCTGTTGCTGCTTCTGTCTCGACCGGCTGCTGCTGCCTGACAACGTCTTATCAGCTCCTGTGTCCTCGACGAGGTATCAAGCACCCGTGGTTGCAAACAGTTGAGTGCTTTGCTGAGTTGAATAACGTTACCCCGTTTGGATCGAACCCTGAAGAGAACTAAAAAAGCACGTTAAGACCGTCATAAGGGCAATGACGTAGGTACACATCATATGTCGAACACGTCATCGATTTTACTTATACACCAACACACTTTCTTATTAACTAGGGATTCATTTTTGTTCGGAAGTACTGTCCCAGAAATAAATTAGAAAATATTCCCATCTCTTAGTCCCAGTCTAAATTGTTGGAGGTTTTCCTTGATTGTAAGACATATGCTGAAAATGAAAAAACGCCTCTGAATGTTAGATTAGAACTCCATCTGCACCATTAAAAGTTCGCTTGGTATTTAGCTAAAAAGTTCATGACTATAAATACGCCATTACTTGAGAAACCAGCTCTATTTCGACAGTGAAAAGTATGAAAAAAGGCATTAAATTCATAGTAGGTTTCCTTTATCGCTCCTCCCGGGGTAATGGTGCTATTTCTCGGTATTCTGTCCAGTGCAACAGTGGTATATCTGTTGTTAAGTTTGACCACTGGAAAGTGAACTCAGAGCCCAAACGAACAAAACTGCCACAATCATCCTCTCAGTACATGCAGTATGTTAAGTGCTCGCTGTAGAAGAAATTTTCTCATCTGTCAGTCATCCGTAGAGAAAATTTATTTACAAGACATGCCGTTTCAATTAAAAGAAAAAAAAATTATCTCCTCTGCCTCCAACGGCGAAATAATATGTATCTGTCCGTACTAATCAGCTAACTAATCGTACAATATGCTAACACTAATAAACGTAGCGTTTGGTTCCTTCTATGTCCCGAAACTACATCTTGGTCTGACCCATCCTCTGCAATGGATATGTCGCTAAATCTTTCGCTTCCGCTAAATCCAACTCCTTTCATTTCGCCTCCCTTTCCACGTCCATATTCCCATCCGGGTATGAACCATTTATCACCCTGGAAAATGTACCTTCATTCTCTCCCAAACTGAGCACTCATGAAAACTTGACAGTACCCACTCTACCTTAAAAAAAACACTTTCCCCTCCATTCACAAAGAAATATTACTTGCCTCGTTCTACATCACCATGAAATTCCCAAAGAGATACCCCCATCCTTCAACGTTTAACACAATTCTTTATCACTCCATCAGATCGCTTTTCTTCCTCACCGCTCAACTTCCTTTTCCAGCAGCTGCATTCAATTTTTCTTTCTCAAATAAAGTCTCATATTAAACCATTAAACCCACGATACGTGTCCTGTTGCACCAAACTTATTCATGCCTCAGTTCACTCTCAGTATCTTAAACAACCCCCGCCTCCTCCCCCCCTGTTTGTTCGTCCGTAGGTTTTCGTAGCCCTCACGGAATTCAGAAGCGTTCTAACCAGTAATGATGCAGCTGGGAAATTTTTACAGTTAAATGAAAAATACCAGGAGTCCCCAACATCAACACTACTTTTACTAGACGTACCACTATTAGTAAACATTTTGTGTGGCGACCGGTTTGATTCACACTTTTTTCGGTGACTTTCGTCGGTACGCCACAAGAGCTTGAAATTACGAGTACTTTGAAGTGCGTCTAAAAGTATCCTAAAACTTGATGCTTGTAACCTGGATTCCACTTGTTCACATTTCAGCTTACCAGGACTGGAAATTACACACTCTCTGCACTGAGTAGGAGTAAGGATTTGATGGCGACAAATTAAAAATTCACTATCTTCAATAGTAAAGTATGTATTTTCAAAAACGATTGTTTCACATTCTCAGATTCTTTTATAAAACACATTTGTTACTACTTTAACCAGCACTTTGTCCTCAAAATTCCATTTCATGTTAATTAGGATTCCGAGATTAATTTTTCTCTCAATTCAAAGCGTAAAAGTGATAAATTTCTACTCCACTTGCCACGTGGATTTGGAATACTATGGCCATCGCATAAACAATATTACAGCGAAAGGTAAGAGGCACTTCAAGTATTGCTGTTCACGTGGAAGATCACTTCTACCAGTTCTATAATCGCGCGATCTAAAAATTTCGCGATTTCAATCCAACACGCGCGTACACTGCCATCACATGGCTCCCGTTCCCAGTTGCTTATTACATAACATCACAGTTCGTCGTGGAGCTTGGCACTTTCAGCGTCACACACTGTTGGCAGAAGACTTCGAGCAAATGAACCATGAGGGAGCTCCCGATTTCCTTATATACTCTCGGGGTCGTCCGGAGCGGAGCGCGAACGAAACGTTCACCTTTAAAACGCTAGCTCTCCTACCTCTCTCTCTCTTTCCAAGCATTAATCCCGACTTGTGGGGTCTGCTGTTTTACTACATCTCCTCCATTTCTTCCTCTCATTGACACCTTCTGGTCTTAAGCCAACAACGTGAATGTCTCCCCTGACGTTGTCAGTCCACCTCTTTGCTGGTCTTCCTGGTGGTCTTGTTCCTCCTTGTTTGATGTGGAGCGCTGTTTTTGCAACTGAGTTATCTTGCTTTCTCATGACGTGGCCGTACCAGCGGAGACGATCTTCCCTGACTTTGTCGGTGATCGGCGCCACGCAAAACCATTGCCGGTCGTCTGTATTTTTCACGTTGTCATGTCAGCCCCATGGACCATCGAGGCATCTTCATTTCCATGGTGTTAGTTCTCCTACCTCAGAGCACAAAAATCACCCTCTATGCATACCATACTATCTGCAACTCCATCAGTTGCAACTGTATCGCCTTTATAATTCTTCCTGTTATGAATTTATACTTAAAGAACGCTCTACTTTAAATTTATTTTCATATCTTACTACATATATCTTATTAAATAAAACTTCTACAATTTTTCAATGGACTTTTGAATAGGCTCTACCCTTTGAACTGTCTCTTTTGTTATTGGTGTACCTTGAAAAATACATTAAAACTCTGTAAGTTGATGCGTCGTCATTACATCCTATACATAACAGCGCTGTATATAACATAATTTGCCTTATATTTAACTGTAGGATAATCTAATAAGTTTTCCTGACCTTTTAGTTAAAAATTCATCTTTGTCCGGAAATCTCTAAAAGTATTGCAGATAATTTACCAAACCTTCTACACCATATTTTTTCTTACACTAGAACCCAAGGGGTACAAGTGCAGATATTTCTATTGGTGACTGAGGACGGTGTTCTGGACAATATTACACCATTATTTACGTCATTGTGGACAAATAATTATAGATATTACTAGTCGTACGTTTTGAGATTGGGCAATACCTCCAAGTACATGTGTGCAAGAGCAAGTGATCAATGTTTATTTTCCGCTGTGCAGTATGTCAGGCTCTGAAGTCTGGCTGCATGGATGCAAAACAGTTAGTTTAGGCTAATAAGGGTAGTCTACTTGGTGCAGTGACTACCGTGCGGGAAACATCAGGTCGTAAAGTTTGTGACGTGTTTGTGGGAATAATGTTGGACATAGAGAAAGAACAACGAACACACTGATGTGTGTACATATTAAGGTACCCCGTATAAAAAGATCTGCAGTTACACATGTCATATTCTGTATTTTCAAAATTTCACCTAACTTATTTCCCTCCTAACACCGTCTGCTCTTGCTAAAATGGACACCCGTCCTACATCTTCCTGTCTTGACTGTGACCCAGGTATCAGTCTCCTCTCATACTTACAGACGTAATAAACATTGGCCTCTAGCTTAATCACTGGGATTTTGACAAGCTGCTAATGAAAATTAAGTATGTGGGAAGATCACTAAGCTATATGAATAGACAAAAAAAACAGATATACTGAATAATAGAACTGAAACAAGTGTCAATGTGTACTTTAAATGTTCAATGCAATCTCATGAGTCTGTAGGAGAAATAAACACAATAAATGTTGAAATATACTATAATTGAACATAAATGAGAGATTCTGTCAAATAATGCTACGGCGGCAGTAGCATGTTTAGCGTTAACCGAACAACCGCACGGAAGTTTCCGAGCATTTTGTAAAACCTGAGCAACAAGCTGCTTAAACGGTTTATTCGTTGAAACCTGGCAGCCTTCTCTAAGCTTTTGAGGCGCCAGCACTCGCTGCAACATGATGCCTAAATAGTTCATCCATGTAGCCTTGAGGCCGACTGTATCTATCCTGGAAAAATATGTCAACTTCTTCGTAAGTCCAAAAAATCAGCAAGTGAGGACCACTGTTCGCTTTGTTTACTATTAAGAAACTCGGATCCCGAATAAAAACACACTGAACTGGTATTACTTCTTATGACCAACCTAATAGTGCCTTTAGCAGCACTTGCGGAATTTTGTCGAGCACTGATGTCATCCTAAATTTCATCTTGAAGGTCCATCCCTGGGTGTGAAAGCGTTCAAATTACCGCACAGACTTGGCTGTAATGGAACTCTCGATCTTGGCTATAATTAGTAACTTCTTTAATACAAGTATACATCGACTCAAAAGCATCAGAGAAAAATATGTCCAGATCCACCATCAGTATCTATTAATTTCACTAGGTCACCTACGAGGTGGGACGTGGTAGGGAAGCTAGAAAATCTGAAACAGAAAATGCAAAGGCTTAATCGAGATAAGGAAGGGTCAGTGAACTGAAATGGAAAGAAGACAAGGACTTCTGCTGAGATGAGTTTAGAGTAATATCAACAGCAGCAGAAACTGGTATAATGGGAGTAGCATTCGTTATAAATAGGAAGGTAGGGCAGTGAGTGTGTTACTGTGAACGGTTCGGTGATGAGGTCGTTCCTTACAGACCCGACAGCAAACCAACGCCTACAACCACAGTTCAGGTACTAATGCCGAAATCGCAAGATGAAATGAAGAGACAGAGGAAGTATACGAGGCTACTGAACGGATAATGCAGTACGTAAAGGGATATGAAAATCTAATAATAATGGGGGACAGGAATGCGATTGTAGGGGAAGGAGTAGAAGGTAAGGTTATGGGAGAATATGAGCTTGGTAGTAGGAGTGAGAGAGGAGAAAGACTAAATGATTTATGTCATAAATTTCAGCTAGTAACACCAAATACTCTGCATAAGAATCACAAGAGGAAGAAGCATGTTTGGTAAAGGGCTTGGGATACGAGAAGATTTCGGCTCGATTATATCATGGTCAGGCAGTGATTCCGAAATCGTATATTGGATGTTAAGCACAAATAGTCTCAGATCACAACGTAGTAGGATGGGGAGTAGACGGAATTTTAAGAGATGAGACATGAAGATTCAATACGCAAAGAAGTAGGATACGAAAGTACTAAGGAATGAAGAGATATGCTGTAATTTCTCTAAGGGTATAGATACTACGATAAGGAGTAGCTCAGTAGGTAGTTCATGGGAAAGGGAAAGACATCTCTAAGAAAGGCAGCCACAGAAGCTGGAAAGAAAAATATAGGTACAAAGTAGTTAACTGCAAAGGAAACATGGGTAACTGAAGAAATAATTAAGCTGATCAATGAAAGAATGAAAGACAAAATGTTCAGGCAAATTCAGGAATACAGAAATACAAGTCGCTGAGGAACGAAATAAATAGCAAGTGCAGGGATGAATGGCTGGGTGAAAAATGTGAACAAATCGAGAAACAAATATTTGTCGGAAGGACTGACTCAGCATATAGGGAAGTCAAAACAGCCTTCTGTGAAATTAAAAGCAAGGATGGTAACATTAAGAGTGCAACAAAAGTAAAGAGCAGATAGATGGAAAGTGCACACAGAAATCCTCTATGAGGGGGAAGATTTGTATGATGTGATAGAAGAAGAAACAGAAGTTTATTTAGAAGAGATAGGAGGTTCACTATTAGTACCAGAATTTAAAAGAGCGCAAGGGACAGATAACATTCCATTAGCCCAAACGACTATTCACACTGGTGCGCAGAATGTATGAGTCTGTAGATATACCGTCTGACTTTCGGCAAAATGTCATCCACACCCCAGACGACTGCAAGACCTGATGAGTTAGAGAAATATCGCCCAATAAGCTTAACAGCTAATGCATCCAAGTTGCAAACAAGAATAATACACAGAAGAATGGAAAAGAAAATATAGGATGTGTTAGATGACTATTAGTTTAGCATTTCTGACGATGGGGCTGATAATGGAAGTAAGACTAAAGAAAAATCAAGACACTTTCACAAAATATGTTGGCCTGGAAAAAGCGTTCGACAGTATCAAATGGTGCAAGATGTTCGAAATTCTGAGGAAAATAGGGATAAGCTATAGGGAGAGACGTTATACAATTGTACTGTGATATAATTAAAAAATAACTAAACAAAGTTCTCAGAGAGATTTTCTTTACACACGTACCTATTCTATTAAAATCTCAATTTATTGTCTTGTACTCGTATAGTTTAGCGTACCTCAAAACTAGAGAAAGCTTCGATTTTTCGTAAACTACTGATTGTATTGCCTTCGAGCGCCAGGTATTTTACTTTGTTTCAATTGTTTACATATTGCACTACACTTTTGTATATTGGTTACTGAACAATAATTTTAATGACGTTGTTTTGCACAGTAGTTAACTGCAAGTTTGATGAAGCTCTAGCAACCGGGAGGAGGGAACTCTCTCCTTTCTCAGGGCGTAAGATGAAACTTCATAATTTCTAGCACGTTATCAGAACACTTGCTTCTCCACAGTTAGGAAAACTTGTACATAATTTTCCTGTATGATGTGAGGTTGATTTTTTTTTTTTAGTCATCTATTGTCTAACTGACTTGATGCAGCCGCTATAAATTTCTCTTCCGTGCCAACCTCTTCATCTCAGAGTAGCACTTGCAACTACGTCCCCAATTACGCTATTGGCCATTAAAATTGCTACACCACGAAGATTACGTGACACAGAAGGGAAATTTAACCGACAGGAAGAAGATGCTATGATAAGCAAATGATTAGCTTTTCAGATCATTCACACAAGTTTAGCGCCGGAGGCGACACCTACAACGTTCTGACACGAGGAAAGTTTCCAACCGATTTCTCATACACAAACAACAGTTGACCGGCGTTGCCTGGTGAAACGTTGTGATGCCTCGTGTAACGAGGAGAAATGCGTACCATCACGTTTCCGACTTTGAAAAAGGTCGGATTGTAGCCTATCGCGATTGCGGTTTATCGTATCGTGACATTGTTGCTCGCGTTGGTCGAAATCCAATGACTGTTAGCGGACTATGGAATCTGTAAGTTCAGGAGGGTAATACGGAACGCCGTGCTACATCCCAATGGCCTCGTATCACTAGCAGTCGAGATGACAGGCATCTTATCCGCATGGCTGTAACGGATCGTGCAGCCACGTCTCGATCCCTGAGTCGACAGATGCGGACGTTTGCAAAACAACAACCATCTGCACAAACAGTTCGACTACGTTTGCAGCAACATGGACTATCAGCTCGGAGGCCATGGCTGCGGTTACCCTTGGCGCTGCATCACAGACAGGAGCGCCTGCGATGGTGTACTCAACGACGAACCTGGGTGCACGAATGGCAAAACGTCATTTTTTCGGATGAAACCAGGTTCTGTTTACAGCATCATGATGGTCGCATCCGTGTTGGCGACATCGCAGTGCACGCACGTTGGAAGCGTGTATTCGTCATCGCTATCACCCGGCATGATGGTATGGGGTGCCATTGGTTACACGTCTCGGTCACCTCTTGTTCGCATTGACGGCACTTAGAACAGTGGATGTTGCATTTCAGATGTGTAACGACCCGTGCCTCTACCCTTCATTCGATCCCTGCAAACCCTACATTTCAGCAGGCTAATGCACGACCGCGTGTTGCAGGTCCTGTACGGGCCTTTCTGGATACAGAAAATGTTCGACTGCTGCGCTGGCCAGCACATTCTCCAGATCTCTCACCAACTGAAAACGTCTGGTCAATGGTAGCCGTCACAATACGCCAGTCACTACTCTTGATGAACTGTGGTATCGTGTTGAAACTGCATGGGCAGCTGTAGCTGTACGCGCCATCCAAGCTCTGTTTGACTCAATGCCCAGGCGTATCAAGGCCGTTATTACGGACAGAGGCGGTTGTTCCGGGTACTGATTTCGCAGGATCTATGCACCCAAACAGCGTGAAAATGTAATCACATGTCAGTTCTAGTATAATATATTTGTCCCATGAATACCCGTTTATCATCTGTATTTCTTCTTGGTGTAGCAATTTTAATGGCCAGTAGTGTATTTGCTGCGTGTATTCCAATCTCCGTCTTCCTCTACAGTTTTTACCCTGTACAGCTCCCTCTAGTACCTTGAAAGTTTTTCCGTGGTGTCTTAATGGACTTCCTGCCATCCTGTCCCTTCTTCTTGTCAGTGTTTTCCATGTATTACTTTCCTCCCCGATTCTGCACAGAACCTCTTCATTCCTTACCGTATCAGTCCACCTACTTTTCAAAATTCGTATTTAGCACCACATCTCAAATTCTTCGATT
Source organism: Schistocerca piceifrons (assembly GCF_021461385.2). Taxonomy (NCBI): domain Eukaryota; kingdom Metazoa; phylum Arthropoda; class Insecta; order Orthoptera; family Acrididae; genus Schistocerca; species Schistocerca piceifrons. Next base: position 325,632,572 of record NC_060144.1, read on the forward strand.
CTCTTGTGTCCGTTTCCCATGTTTCACTATCATACGATTCTGTACTCCATACGTACATTCTTAGAAATTTCTTCCTCGAATTAAGGCTTATGTTTTTACTAGAACACTTGTCTTGGCCAGGACTGCCATTTTTGCCAGTGCCAGTCTGCTTTTGATGCCCTCCTTGGTCCGTCCATCATTTGTTATTTTGCTGCCTCGGTAACAGAATCCCTTAACTTCATCTACTGTACTTCGAGGTCATCAGTCCTGATGTTAAGTTTCTCTCTGTTCTCATTTCTGTTACTTGTTATAACTTTCTCCTGTCTTCGATTTTCTCTCAGTCCGTATTCTGTACTCGTTAGACCATTCATTTCATTCAGCAGATCATGTAATTCTTCTTCGCTTTCACCGAGGATAGCAATGTCATCAGCGAAACGCATCATTGATTCATTGATATCCTTTCACCTTGATTTTTAATTCCACTCTTGAACCTTTCTTTTATTTCTGTCATTGCTTTTTCGATGTATAGATTGAGCAGTAGGAGCGGAAGAGTACATCCCTCTCATACGTCCTTTTTAATCCTTGCACTTTGTTCTTGATCTTGCTCTCTTATTATTCCCTCTTCGGTCATGTACATGTTATATGTTGTGGTCAACTTGGGAGAGAAGGGTGCGTAATCGCTAAACATCTGCATGATCGTTAACTGATCTTGCCACTATTTTGCAGGAAGAATAGTATAAGATATTATGAAAATAATACAGGATCTGCATTTACCCATTCCGAAACGATTGGAAGCTTTTTGAACATCAACGGTTTTCTACAACGTATTAGGAATGGTAAAGTGTTGTGTCTTTGGGGTTCACATATTTCTATCCACTCCCTGTATTACAACAGATAAGTAAATAATTCAGTATCATTACACACAGGAGACAAAAATGACCATGTAAATGTAGCATGTAAAATTAGTTTTCAAAATCCGAAGATTAAATTCACTGCGCACTTTGAGAAAGATAACCGTGTGAACTCTTGGAGTTAACATTAAGGAGGAAATACAGAAAAAGTTAATTTAGCATGGAATGTAGCTGCTTGTTTGCTATCGTGGGATTCTTAACTGATCGGGTATAGAATCACAATGTCATACCGATCACACCCAAGTGGGTTTATTTGGAATCTGCACAAAGTGGGTAACGCGGTCTTATAATGGCCGTGATATAAATCCTAAGTAGGATGGCTAGTCCCTCGTATAATTTATTCATTAACTTAAGTGATCAAAGTTCCCGTCCAAAAAGATGAAGGGAAAGGATTCCGTTGAGTGTGACAGTTTAGTACATAAATGCAGTCCTAAAAAATTACAATTTCATTTACGTTCTTTAAATGGAACACAAAACTGGTCATTAAAAAATGGTTCAAATGGCTCTGAGCACTATGGGACTTAACATCGATGGTCATCAGTACCCTAGAACTTAGAACTACTTAAACCTAACTAACCTAAGGACAGCACGCAACACCCAGCCATCACGAGGCAGAGAAAATCCCTGACCCCGCCGGGAATCGAACCCGGGAACCCGGGCGTGGGAAGCGAGAACGCTACCGCACGACCACGAGATACGGGCTTTGGTCATTAATTTGTACGAGAAGTTATCATGTGTATCAACGTACAGCAAACGTGTAAATAGTCCTCATTTGATCACTTGATGAATTGGACGCATGATACTGACTGAGCTACTTCACTTCTCTGTTTCCTTGGCTCTTATGACCCGTATATCAGGTACATATGAGCGGCGCTTAAAACTTTAGCATCCTTTTTCTCGGACTTTTCTGGGTAGTGCGGAAGGTTCCCTTGTAAGTGTTTGTCTGGTGACCAGATAAGTGAAACTCCAAATGGAATTATTGTGCACCAAGGATGGCAAAGTACGAAATGCTTTAGTTCTGTTGGTCGATTTTGGAGTAACCGTGCTGGGAGGCAACACAACAGCTGACACAAAGAGTATCAATCGGCATGAAATTTACATAATGGGAGACAATTATAACTTGCAATACTGGAATTAAAGCATGAATTCTTGTTGAAACTAAATTTGGTGCCACGAACAGTCTTTTTCGCAACTTAGGAAAAATACAATGCAACGTACCAATAGTGAAGCCACACAAACCGTATTCTGAAGCAAACTTGGTGCATAACAAAAAGTCAATCGTTCGATTATTACACAAACATATATATCTAATAGAAGTCGCTATTAAGTTACGCTGATCTTGTTTTACCTGTAATTTTTCTGTGGTTGCCAATCATACAGTCCATCCATTATATCTTGATGATTAGCGCACATATATATATATTAGAAGATGCCTTGCAGGATGGAAGAAATTACTGCGTCTTCTTTTGATATATACATTTGCAATTTTTATCACACATAGCAGTCACTACACTCATTGTTGACGCAGGAGTAAAAATTACACGTTCTTCTATTGTGAGATCTAAAACATAAGTACTCTCAAGCGAGATTGAAATAAAAGTTGTTAAAAAAAATTGAATATTCTCCTGACATTGCTCTTTTGTTACAAAGATAATTTTAAAAGCCTATCATTGCCATCTTCTGCGGCGATGTATCAATTTCTTATTACTAATGAGCAAAATAAAACATTCGTATAAATTGATATTGCGAGAAAAAATAAAAAGGTATTACACAGCAACCAACACCTGCGGCAATCAGAAACCAACTCTCCGAATTCTCTTCAGCACCGTGCCCACAGAACGACCGCTCCACTTGTGCCAGAACTCGGCCAATCGTCGCCGATAAACAAAGCCTTAACAACAAAATATTCCACACTCCTACTACAGCACTCCATCAACCTAGGTGCCAATACTATTCCTTCCAGCCATTTCCCGATGGTGACTGCAAACGTGTGCTGGCGTAACAGTCAAGCAACCTATCATAGTCTCTGCCAGGCGAGATGGACGCGAACGGAATATCATAATTGGGTTGCTATATGCGGTGCCATTCAGTCGGATATCCCGTGGAGCTAGGAGACAATTTCGCAGAAATGTTCCCAACAACAGCACAACCAGGGCACCGAGCTGGCTCGCTCCTACCTAAAACATGAGGCTTTCACGAGAAAACTGTCCCAAGCCAATGTAAAAATAGAGAGCGTTCATCACTCTGATCCCTGAGGCCCGACGTCAAAAGAGAAAGCCCCCAACCAGGTGATGTGACTCCATTCACAATTCTCCCCCTCCCCCCTCCCCAACCCCTCCGCTCCACCCCGTCCCCACCCTTCTAACCGTTCACTGCGCTTGTATCTGGCCTAGGCAAGATGTTCTACTGCTGCACCTCATCTACAATGTGAAATGAAAAGAATGCTGATATACTTGCAACCTACTCCCAGTCATGTACTCGCTGATACAGAGCATCGGATTACGTACTTAGCACGATAGTGTAATACAATCGCAAAATGAAATTAATTTGCATGTATGCAAATTTAGATCTTAGATCTGGTTTGATGGCCCTTAGTAAGTGTTTGAAGAGGTCAGAGGGCCTGCCACCTTGCGAGCATATTCAGAAAACATACCTCTACACTATGTGATCAAAAGTATCCAGACACCTGCCTGAAAATAACTTCCACGTCTGTGGCGCACTCAATCGGTAATGCTGGAATTCAGTATGGTGTTGGTCCGCCCTTAGCCTTCATGACAGCTTCCATTCTCACAGGCATACGTTCAGTCAGGTGCCGGAATGTTTCTTGGGGAATGGCAGTCCATTCTTCACGAAGTGCTGCACTGAGGACAGGTATCGATGTCGGTCGGTGAGGCCTGGCACGAAGTCGCCGCTCCAAAAGAACCCAAAGGTTTTCTATACGATCTAGGTTAGTACTCTGTGCAGGCCAGTCCATTACAGGGATGTTATTGTCTTCCAAACACTCCACCACAGGCCGTGCATTATGAACAGGTGCTCGATCGTGTTGAAAGATGCAATCGCCATCCCCGAATTCCTCTTCAACATTGGGAAGCAATAAGGTGCTTAAAACATCAATGTTGGCCTGTGCTGTGACAGTGCCAAGCAAAACAACAAGGGATGCAAGCCCCCTCCATGAAAAACACGACCACACCTTAACACCAACGCCTCCGAATTTTACTGTTGGCACTACACACGTTGGCAGATTACTTTCACCGCGCATTCGCCATACCCACAACTGCCATCGGATCGCCACATTGTGTACCGTGATTCGTCATTCCACACAACATTTTTGCACTGTTCAATCGTCCAATGTTTACGCTTCTTACACCAAGCGACGCGTCGTTTGGCATTTACCGGCGTCATGAGTGGCTTATGAGCAGCTGATCGACCTTTGAAATCCAAGTTTTCTTACTTCCCGTCTAACTGTCATAGTACTTGCAGTGGATCCTGATGCAGTTTGGAACTCCTGTGTGATGGCCTGGATAGATGTCTGCCTATTATACATTACGACCCTCTTCAACTGTCAGCGGTCTCTGTCAGTCAACAGACGAGGTCGGCCTAAACTTATATGTGTCCCTTCACTTTTCCACTTCACAATCACATCGGAAACAGTGGACTTAGGGATGTTTATGAGTGTGGAAATCTCGCGTACGACACAAGTGAGACCCAATCACCTGACCACGTTCGACGTCCGTGAGTTCTGTGGAGCGCCCCGTTCTGCTCTCTCACGATGTCTAATGATTACTGAGGTCGCTGATATGGAGTACCTGGCAATAGGTGGCAGCACAATGCACCTGATATGAAAAACGTATGTTTTCGGCGGTGCCGGGTCCTTTTGATCACATAGTTTATGTAAAGTGAATAGAGAAGCTAGAATGTGGTGCAAATTTAATATAAGATGAGGAAGAAAACCTGAAACAGATAAATGGAAGTCACGTCGCAGCTAATAATAGTAACTATAAAAAGTATGTGGCTATAGCTTACAATTGAAAGACTTCAGAAAAAGTACAGCAAACATTATAAAGGTCTCCATACAAATAATATGTTAAAATTGAATCCCTTATTACTAAAAGGGGATAACTGCTCAAAAATTGATAATGCATATTTTGTCGGTTTCAGTTTCTTGAGACATAGATGCATATGTTGGAATTAAAATGGGAGACCGCCATTGCTTGTTGCTTGTAGAGAGCGGATGTAAGTCTGCCGTTGTTTCTAATAGGGCACAACTGCAGGAGTCGTCACGTTTTAGTAATGAATTGAACCAATCGGCGACGTTTGTTGGACACTCTTATTACGTACTCCACTTGTAATATTAGGATGGACAGCTCAGAGTTTGAAGTTTCAAAAATGATGAAAGAAAAGTACATGAAAATAAAGGAAAGGTAAATTTGATTACTTTTAGTATGCTATGGATTTTTAATTTTGTGATGCACGACATGAAAACAGATTGGGGTACATTTTTTAGTTGTCATAAGAGGTGTACACCATTCTGTGCCACTACATTGAGTACTTCGACCCTGTAAGAGAACTCCACTTGTTCAACAATGCATGCAAAGGCCAAAATCGTAATCATACGGGTATTAGAATATTACGGTTCTTCTTCACACATTGGCTGATCTGAGAAAATCTACAACTATTTCTGTGTTGGAAGGCACTCTTGTCTACCATCTGACCGCGACGTAGCTATCGTGAAAAGGAAGTTACAAATGTGCAACTGAGTACTTATTTCAAATCAGTGCTTGACACTTACCAACGAATCCAGAAGCTTTGGTCGCTTTAAAATTTGTGCGACAAAACCAAACGAAAAAGTGAATTTTATAACGCGATTGATCCTTTTATACAAAAAGGTCGTCATCTCAACTGAAAAAATGGGAAAAGGCATTAGGAAACGGGACAAAGTATCATTTGCTCTCCATTAGTTTCTGTATTATGAGGACAGTTCACAAAAGAAAAAGCAAGTAGTTGTTAAGTCCTATGTCGAAGGACTCGAAGTTCATACCTTTACTCCAGTGAAAGCCACAAAATATTTTCCCAAGAAGAACACTGGGCTTCCTGAAACAGCAGATGGTGGGAAAGTACCCACAAACGAGAAGAAAAAAGATGATATTGAGAAACTACTGAAGCATATTACAGATAGACAGTGACAAATTTTTTAATGAGCTGAAGACGCAGCCTACAACAAAATTGGATGAAGATATCTGAAAAGTGACTAGCACCAATCATTTTTTGCAGTATGTTTCGTATTTCATTTACAGTTCTGTAAAAAAGTGACCATCATTTGTATCATGATTTCTATTAATTTTTTTTTATGAACTTAGTACAGTTTCGTGAACACTTAGAGCTATAAACTGATTTAGATTCAAACTAATTTAAAAACAATAAGTCATTTGGTTGTCATTTAACGTACTTCATATTCTAATAATGTATTGTATTTTTTCTGTATAATAGTACGTTCCTGACAGGCATATATACTTCACATTAAATTTATTGCGATCGAAATACTGTCATTCCTCAAGTATAAGTTTTTACTACCTTGCAATTTAAATAAGCGCCTTAAAATATTTTTGCTTCCTTATCTATGAGGGGACACGTACATGTGGTAACAATCACCACAGCAGCAAGAATTATTTTTCAGGCTGGTTAGTGTTAGTCTCAGACATTGCAGATTATGAATTGTTTCAAAAAGCGAAAATAAGTTTCACATTAAATTGTTAAATTGTTAAACAAGGTTGTGGGACGTTTTTTCTCATAATTTATAAGCGGTGAGTTGTCCACTTTTAGGAATAAGCGATTCAGTTCAGGCTCCACCATAAGATCGGCAAAAGTAGGAATAAGTTTCATGATTCAGGAGAGTATTGGATCAAAAGCAACGACTGCAGGAAACAGTACATAGGCAGACGAGGAGAAACTTCGAAACTATATTCAGGGGGAACAAAACAGCGTTTGGGGTACATGTATCAACTTCAAAGGAGTCAATCACTAAGAGAAATCGAAATTTCTACACGCTACATAGGACTTAAATGGAGCGATTCATCAAGGTCCTGGAGGAACTCTAAATATACACTCACAAAAAGCAAGGTCAGAATCCAATTCCAAATGAGCAGAGCGAATGAAATGGCAGCGTCTGTTTTAAAATTGATGATGACTTACTAAGGTGGTGACTGTTGCATATGGATTTCAAAGGCGACAGGGGATACACAGTGACCGGTGGGATAGCTGTACACATGTGTGCTGTGCCTGTAATCGGTGGAGGCGGTCCTCCTGCGCGGCTCTCTGCCCACGGCCGACGACTGCTCGGCTCGTGGCACAAAACCAACGTAGTGACCTCATGAGGAAGCAAGCCGTGATGAGAAAAGCCTTGCAGCAACGTCATGGATATGGATACTGCCCGTTTTTAAACACTAGAAAGGCGGAAGGGGTCAAAATGGCACCTGTCATGCATTTTTCCTTCGTTGTCAAATCTTATTTACTTCGTTAATGAAATTAACAGAATTTTTCTAATTTTTCTCCTCTTTCTGAAGATGTTTTAGTCTTAATAAAATGTTTTAGTTTTCTTCTTCGCCATTTCATTCAGCATACCTAGAACGGCGGAAGGGGTTAATTTGACCCCACTGTGATTTCTCCTCTGAATATAAGTAAATTACCCAACAATGAAGCGACAACAGTGAGCAGAAAAGCAGTGCAGTTGATTCTTATTGCTGCAACTTGGCACGTGTACATTCCAGTCCGCCGCAGCTTACGGTGTGTCATTCAGGCAGTCTTTGTCCGTGAAACATGTTTTCGAACGTGTATCGTCTGCGTGGACTTTCTGATGAAGTGTTACATCTCTTAAAGAATTCCGAAGTTGAATCGTAAGTTGACTTCACTGATGAAGATGATGACTATGTACCTGACACAAGTGAAGACGAAGACGTTGTGAACGAGGGGAAGAGGATTCAGATGCTGATATCCGTCAATCATCACCTCTTTCACCACAGTAAGTACAGTTAGAAGCGTCTACAGAGATGATTGCAAGGGGTGGAACTATGTTGGAGATTGGAAATTATTCATCTCCTGGAAGGCATGCAGCTGTGAATGTTATGGGGGGAAGAGGAGGTCCCATTACTTATGTTTGCCAACGAGTACACAGCTCTGTCATCAGTGCCTTCCGATTTATTTTTGATGAACCAGTATTACAATGCTACGTCTCATGTAGAAATACACAGAATCAAATGCTCGAAATGTACTAAAAACACTGGCTGGACTGTAGCACTTGAGGAACTGGAGAAACTAATAGCCATCATTTATGTTCAAGGTACATTGTGCACAAAATGTATGTCTTTGAATGATCTCTGGTCGCACTCTTGAGGGCCTGCTTTTATCTGTCCTTGGGCATTAGCCCAAGGACAGATTTCAGAAGTTTCTCAGATTTCTCAGTTTTGATGAAAAGTCACCCAGGCTGAATGCCTGGCAGCCGACAAATTCGCTATTGTATCCGAAAGTTGGGGGAAGTTCATTGAAAACAGTATTCGCGCTTACTGCCCTGGAGAAAATATAACCATTGATGATCAACTGTTACCATGCAAAGCAAGATGTAGGTTTACTCAATTCATGTCGTGCAAACTAGACAAATTTGGTCTCAAGTTCTGCTTGGCTGTTGATGTAACGACAAAGTATATATGTAATGCTTTCCGATATCTCAGCAAAGAGAATGCAGATAGAGAGAAAAAACCACTTGGAGAGTACGTCGTTCTGTGTCTCATGGAGCCATATGTAAATCAAGGAAGAAATGTGACCACAGACAACTTCTTTACGTCTCTTCAACTTGCTAAAAAAAACTCAAAGAAAAGAAAACTTCATTTGTTGGTACAATGAAAAAGATCCGCCGTGAAATCTTCGATGAAGTAAGGAAACTGATTGCTGAAATACACTCCACCACAATACTGCACAATAGTGGCAACACAGACTGCATCTTGACTGTATTCCAAGGAAAGAAGAATAAAAATATCATTCTTCTGTGTACGCTGCATGCTTAAATAACAATAATCAAGAAAGGAAAGAAAAAACCTGAAACCATAACGTTCGGCAATACAACAAAGTACAGGGTGGACATGGTTGATCAAATGACCCGTAAATATACTACAAAGGTTGCATGTAGGAGATGGCCAATGCATGTCTTCTCCAACATACTGGGCATGACGAAAATAAGTGCATGAGTCATCTATAACATAGTAACAAACAAGAAAATGGAAAGGAAGAAGTTCATACTTCAACTGGCAAATGAACTCAAGGGAACTAAGGAGCAAGAGGAAGAGGATATGGGACTGAAATCACCTAGATAGCGAAGGAAGTGCCAAAAGAGCCTCTCTAAAGGCAACAAGACTAGCGAAAACTGTGTAAAGTGCCACAAAGCCATGTGCAGAAATGTGTGCGTAAAACAGAAATCACCAGCGCTAAGTGCGTCTAGCAACTTCAAATGACTTGAGTGAAAAGTAATACAGAGCTGTTTGTAAAACACATGTAAGAGTAAAATGGACGAAATATACTCAATGTGACTAGAAGGTTGTATGAATAGTAAATAAATTAAAATCTATAGTTAAGAAACTTGTCAAAGATGAAAATATTTTATGTGGGATCAAAATGACCCCCTTCCGCCGTTTTAGAAATGTCACCAACTCCGGCGTTCTAGTGTTAAATGACGAATACTTTTAATCTGTTCCAACCTTGCAGAATTACCATTTAAAATTAAGTGCCAGGAACATTCCCCCAAAACAAACAAAAATTATTATTAATTCAGTGTGGGTGTACATATTTTACTCAAAAGCAACAAATGTATCAGATTCCTCCTCTTGACACTAGCCTTACTAGTATATTAATATTGTGGATTCTACAGAACCACTGGTTACACATATGCTTTCCAGAGACGTTTAGAAAACATGTCGAAGTCTACAGTGGTCCAGCACAGTCCCTATGCAAAGAGAGCGAGTAGAACAAAATTAAAACTGCTGTCCCAATCACAGAATCGGATTACAATTACCAGTTCAGTGGCAGCAGTCAAGGTGCTGCACACTCCTTTATTAACCCTCCTAGTACCACTGGAGTCAATATGATGCCATAAGCACATTTGAAATATATATCTCCCTTAATTTCAAAATGATTATTTTCAAAATTTATGACTGTCTAAGTTGCCCGTATTCAATGACATATTGTCCAGTTTTACATCTACAACATATTAAAATTTGTTCATGGGCTATGCACTGAGTACCGCTGGGGTCAGCCTGACCGCAATCTAAATTTTTATTTTGTTTCTTGTATGTAACATTATGAAAACTGAATGACAAATGTCATGTTGAACAAATGTTATACGAAACACATGCGCAATGAAACTAATATTTCCCACTTATTGTCATACCCATTGTTGGCGTTTTTTACCTCAGCCATTGCTGCGCATTGCCTCAGTTGTTGCTAGCGTTTTACCTCTACATTATGACTAGAAAACTTTTGAGTAGTGCTGAAATACAAGCAATTTTGAATAAAAAAGAGGAATTAGGAGATATACCGTCTGGTGACGATGAAGGGATTAGACTATTATCTCTGGAGGTAGTGAATCAACTGAAGATTCTGATGAAGATGTTGGAGATTTGGGAACTCTACTTCCTGATGTTGCTGACATCTCAGATCAGAATGTTTTCAAGTAAGTATATATAATCTACCATATGTTTGCCAAAACTTTAATGATAGTACTAATAACAATAATAATAACAATATATTAGTACATATGTAAAATGGTAATCCCGTTATTTTTAGGTCGAGAAATGGAAATGAAACAAAAAATCCTGTTAGATTACTTGGGAGACAGCCAGCACAAAACATATTGAAGACAGCTCCAGGTCCGACGAGGTATACTGTAAGGAAGGTAAATACGTTGCAGTCAGCATCTGAATTATGAGGCCCAGCATTTTCCCAATTATTTTGAAGTGGATCCAGAAAGAAGGTAACATTACTTTCGGTAACAAATGGACAGATCTTGACCGAAGAATCTGAATGCTTTCTTGGCCTTCTTATTCTTGTGGCAGTGTACAAAGGTCACAATGAGGGCATAGTGAATTTATGGAACGAAGAGCATGGCCAACCTATTTTCAATAGTTCTATGGCTAGGATCCGCTTTACAGAAATATCACACTGTATTCGCACTCAGCGCCGGCGACAGAATCATAGCCCTGATAAATCGTCTCCTATAAGAGATTTATTTGAACTGTAGATAACCACATTACTTGACGCCTACGAACCACACGGGAATATTACAGTTGATGAACAACTGGTAACTCTTAGGGGTAGGTGCCCATCTCACCAGTACATCCCCTCAAAATCTGGAAAGTATGGTATAGAGATATGAGCTGCATGTGGCAACACTAATTACTATGTCACACACCCGCAGGTGTACACAGGAAAGGGCGAAGGCCACCCTAGAGCAATAAATCAGGGAAAAAGAGTAGTGTTAGAACTGACAGAGCATTCATCTGGGAGTGGTAGAAATATCACAACAGATAATTTCTTTACAAGTTTAGAGTTGGCAAAGGAACTAGAACAAAAACGAATGACTCTGCTAGGAACACTAAGAAAAAATCGTCGTGAACTTCCTGCCGAATTTATCAAAGCAAGGGGAAAAAGTGCAACTTCATGTCTCTTCGGATTCCAGGAATCAGCTACAATAGTCTCCTATTGCCCAAAAAAGTGTAAGATAGTGACATTGCTGAGTACAATGCATTTCAGAGAGGAAATAAGTGATGGAAAAGCAGCAAAACCTATTATAATCCTAGACCATAATGCAACTAAATCAGGTGTAGACACAATGGACAACTTAGTCAGGACCTACACCACAAAACGTATGACAAAAAGATGGCCGATGGTTATTTTTTATAATATTTCGGATATTAGTTCCCTAAATTCTTTCACAATTTGGCTGGACTTAAATCCTGACTGGAATAAAAAAAACTACAAAAGAAGAGAATTTCTTCTGGAACTGGGAACAAGTGTAGTACAGAAAAATAGAAGTCGTCGCAGCAAAACTTCTCCTCCTCGTCCTCCTCCTTCAGCAGAAGAGCATACGGGGGCAAAACGTGGACGGTGCTCCCCATGCGAACGTTCAATGGATAGAATCCTTTTGTCTGTAAACAACATTCAGAGATTCTTTGTTTTATATGTAAAGAGTTGCTTTGTTTTAAATGTAACGATCTATAACATCAAGGATTATGACAATATTTGTAAGTGCTTATATACATAGTTGACCTGGTTTCAGTTGGTAATATATGCTTTTATGTCAGTTCATTAATATAAGCCTGCCAGGGTGGCCGAGCGGTTCTAGGCGCTACAGTCTGGAACCACGCCACCGCTACGGTCGCAGGTTCGAATCCTGCCTCGGGCATGGATGTGTGTGATGTTCTTAGGTTGGTTAGGTTTAAGTAGTTCTAAGTGCTGGGGGACTGATGACCTCAGAAGTAAAGTCCTATAGTTCTCAGAGCCATGTGAACCATTAAAATAAATAAAATACTGCCAATATATCCCGTGTTAATTACTTGTGGTCATATTGACCCCAGCAGGGCTCAGTGTAACAAAATATTTCTGGTAGTAGGAGGGTTAAATAGATGATGAATTTAATTCGCTTGGTTACGCATTCAAAACAATTTTCTAAAGCCAGCTGTAACCACAGATAGTTTATCTGAGTGCATGACTAACAGATTATAGGGACGGAGAAATTTCTGTCTTCGCTTATCATCCTCGAAATGATGTACGGCTACAGAAAATCCAGTGGCCAAGGCCAAGGCGACGGCTGCGCGGAGGGACGCCGGCCTCCACGACAGCCAGACACCTGGCGCCACTCCAGTGACGCCACACTGTGCGTGGGCGGACCACACAGCACCTCGGTTGAAAGTCTAAGCAACCGTCGGCATTTCCGCCCTGGTTCAGGTTGCCAGAATGGATCTTTTCCTGCCGAGGGAAGCATACAGTGTGCAAGGACCCAAGGTCACAAAACTACCCAGAGTCGCCCTGAGTTCGTGGCAGTACTTAGTGGGGTCAACTCGTGGCAGTACATGGCAGGGTTTATTTCGTGACCAGCAGTCACGCGGCAGTATCCGCCATTTTGCGCTGCGTGTGTTGGTCTCCACAGCTATTGAGGCAACCAGGGACCGTTGTGCTCAGTTTCTATCAAGTGATTCGCGGTAGAAAGCTCGTTGCAAAACCGAACGTCTTTAAAATGTAAGTAATGGATCTGGACCGCGAGAGATCAGCCTCCCGGTTTTATGAATGTTAATTCGGTAGTCTTTATCTTGTTGCTCCTGTCTGTGGGCTAGCAAGGTTTTCCACTCACCGCTCTTTACCATAACTCGTGATTCGAATCTTGGAGTTCCTATTTGTTACGCTACATCAAAACTCTCCCTAGCGACTGGAATAGTTATCGTTATCTTTGTATTTTGTGTTTTTCCATGTACTCGGCCCACAACAAGTATCCGGATCGCATGCGCAGTCCGAATTTGTGGGTCAAGTAGTTACCACCTATTTGTATCGCGACAGCCTCTCATTTCAGACTCTTTACGAGAATATATCTACTTTCGTTTTAGATGTCTGATACAGGCTTGTAATCTCCCGGTGTTCACTTCATTAACCACTTAATTTCAGTCTGCAACATAAACCCATGTAGTACGTGAAGAAGGTCCTTCTAATTTGATAGTAAGGAAAACGGTGACAGGCAGAACTCATTTATTTCTTTCATTTCGATCCCTCCGAAGTCCAAGGTAGTGTTATAGGCCCTTTGTTGTTCCTTATCTATATAAATGATTTTGGAGACAATCTGAGCAGCCGTATTCGGTTGTTTGCAGATGACGCTGTCGTTTATCGACTAATAAAGTCATGAGAAGACCAAAACAAACTGCAAAACGATTTAGAAAAGATATCTGAATGGTTCGAAAAGTGGTAGTTGACCCTAAATAACGAAAAGTATGACGTCATCCACATGAGTGCTAAAAGGAACTCGTTAAACTTCGGTTACACGATAAATCTGTCTAATCGAAAAGCCGTAAATTCAACTAAATACTTAGGTATTGCAATAACGAACAACTTAAATTGGAAGGAACACACAGAAAATGTTGTGGGGAAGGCTCACCAAAGACTGCGTTTTATTGGCAGGAGACATAGAAAATGTAACAGACCTACTAAGGAGATTGCCTATACTACGCTTGTCCGTCCCCTTTAGAATACTGCTGCGCGGTGTGGGATCCTTACCAGATAGGACTGACGGAGTACATCGAAAAACTTCAAACAAACGCAACACGTTTTGTATTATAGCGAAATATGGTAGAGAGTGTCACGGAAATGATACAGGATTTGGGTTGCACATCGTTAAAAGACATGTGTTTTTCGTTGCGACGGAATCTTCTCACGAAATTCCAATCACCAACGGAAAGATACAGGTGTACATTCTTTCCGCGCGCTATACGAGATTGGAATAATAGAGAATTGTGAAGGTGGTTCGATGAACCCTCTGCCAGGCAATTAAATGTGATTTGAAGAGTATCCATGTAGATGTAGAAAAGAAACGAGCGCGCCACTCACTGTTTTATCCTGTGACGCTGCATGTGAATTTTGCAGATAGCTGGATGGGTTACTCCTGCAAGCGATATAGTCACGTATAATCTGGTACATTTGGTGCCTGATGTTGGCATGGTATAACATCGTTGTGTATGTCGGAGTATTTGTCGATTAGCTGTTTTACTATTGTCTACAGGTGCAAGGAATGTTCATGTTGAAATGAAACCGATCATAAAAAAAAAAAAAAAAAAAAAAAAGATACGGAGAATAAAAAGACTGTTTTAAAACTATTGCGGATTTTCTTCAAGGACATTACGTGAATTTTTTCAGTGAATTTTGAATCGCCACATTCGGATGTGAAAGGGTGGAAATGTTTCATTTGGGAAAATTTAGTTTCCAAGGTTATAGCAGTAGAGTATTAAGTTATCTTCATCTAATCAGCTAAGGAAAAATTTTACTTATAGCAGTAGAGTATTAAGTTATCTTCATCTAATCAGCTAAGGAAAAATTTCACTTATAGCAGTAGAGTATTAAGTTATCTTCATCTAATCAGCTAAGGAAAAATTTCACAGTAACTACTTTTCCAAATGGGAGAGCTATTTAGATTTTTGTATCATGTAAGCAACCTTTCTTAGCCTTTAGTAGAAGGCTCATGGTAAGAAATTTGAGTGTTCAAAACGACATCTGCGCCCAGGAACGATATTCAGATATTTATGGAGCAGTCAACTGGTGTATTCTGAGCAGCCAAACCAGACATTCTATGTCGAGCAGTCCGAGTAGCCTGTCATTGCTATCCTGCGGAAAACTGTCTTTATATAGGGTGAAAATTATCTAAACTGACAATCTCTGGAAAGTTTCGCTGGACACCAAAACAAATATTATTCTCTAATGTCACAATTTCCTGTGAGTTTTACTTAATTCAGTAGAGGGCACATTCGCTCATCAGTTGTTGGGCGCGCGCAGCGCTGTGGTGGCGACGGCATCGCTCGCAAAGTTTAGGGACGCCGCCTAGCGCCCGTCGACTTCGTCCGTGCCTCCTGGCGGGTTTTCAAGCTCGTCGGGCTGCGATACCAGAGAATCAACGGAGTCTTCAACACCAGATCACTAGATTTTCAGTCAGACACTCACCATGTACCCACAGGTCTACACTTGCTACTTACTCGTTTTTTTATTATTTACAGTTATATTAGTTCTTTAAAAATGTATTTCTAACTTTTGAAAGTACTGGAAACGAGACATCTTTAGTGTAATCATTAGACCCTCAACCTAAGTATTTTTACAGTTTGTTTCATATGATTTAAAATATTTGGAAAGAAGAGTGGCCCTGTAAATGCTGCCACTAACAGTCTACCCCAGCCACTTGGACCACTCAAATAATAAACATAACAAACTGTTGACGTTCATCTTTCATTCTTGATTTTTAAGTATTATACCTGCACCATCATAACAGACACTAAATAACTACTGCCTACATTAATGTTTTATACGTGTGTTATGGGCAAAGAGTGAGTATGAGGGGTAGATGCAAAATTTTAATTAACACTTCAAAGAAATCAAGCTGTGACCATGTAACAGTGATGCTGTTAATCCTCATTCACATATTCACCATTTAGTGCGAGACATTTTTTGTAACCATACATAGAGTGGTGCAGACCTTGGTCATAGAAGCATGCAGTTCGGCTTTTCAGGAAATGTTTAGCCTCGAAAATCACCTAGTCTTCATATAGAAATATCTGACACTCAGTTGTTTTTCATCGAGAAAACAGGAAGAAGACTTCTGATGCTATGACAGGAAGTAAAGTTTGATATAGTAAAGGAGCAGTATTTATTGCTGTATCCTGTTCAGAATGAGGTGGGTCGTTGTCATGGAGCAAAAATACCCTGTTGGACAACTTCTCGTGAAGCTTTGACAGCCTCCCGTAAACCCGTAAGAGATTTCGGTAGTACGCTCCTGCGACCCTTGTGAGTGTAATGTTAGCGTCACACCAAAGGATTCCCAAAAAACACTTAACATCACCTTGCCCGAAGATGGTTGTGTCTTCATTATTCCGGCGGTGGTGAATCCATATCTTTACACTGCTCGCACTGTTCCTTTGACTCAGTTCCGTAGTGATGCATGCAACACTAGTCCATCTTGATTCGGCATGTATAGGAGTCATCTGGACTGGCCCGACACAACTGCGACACTTCTGCTACCGCCCTTCTTCACGGGACTTTTTGAATGTCTGCAAACAGCCACACAGCTGACGGCGAGCTTTGTATTTTTCGAAATGTGTAAGATGTCGAAATTTGATACATGACTGATTTTCGCTTTTTCTACCATCACCTCGACTGATAGGCCTGTTGCGAGAAGCAGGGCCTCCACTTCTCTTGAGATTCTCGGTTCTTCACTGAGAGATGATCTGTCGCTTCCTTCTTCATCATTTAAACTTGTATGAGCAGAGCGAGCCGTCTGCGCCATCTAACCATTGTGTCATATGATGGTGCATTGTTGCCACATGCCGGCCGGAGTGGCCGAGCGGTTCTAGGCGCTTCAGTCTGGAACCGCGAGACCGCTACAGTCGCAGGTTCGAATCCTGCCTCGGGCATGGATGTGTGTGATGTCCTTAGGTTAGTTAGGTTTAAGTAGTTCCAAGTTCTAGGGGACTGATGACCTCAGATGTTAAGTCCCATAGTGCTCAGAGCCATTTGAACCATTTTTTTGTTGCCACATGCTTCTACCGAATCAGCATTGACTGTTGCAACTTTGTTTCCTTTCAAATTTACCACTCGATACTCCACTCAACCAGGGGGCTATGCCATTTTGTTTTGGTCGCCCTACCGGCGTGCTACGGTACTGTGGCGCTGAGATATCAGTGTACGAGGCTAAATCAAATATAAACCGCATTTTTATTGCTGAGTGTCTGCAGTTGATAGGACTGGGCCAACTGTTCTACGAGGGACGTTCTGTAAGTAATGATCCTTTTTTTTATTGGCCAATTACAAAAGAAAAGAATTTCAAAATAACGTCTGTAAGGGAGGTGCCTTCCATGCAGAAGACTATCACTGAGTTTCCTTTCGCGGAAAACCAGAGCATCGCAGACATTCATACGCGCTTATAGAACATCTAGGGATACCTGGCAGTGAACAAAAGCACAGTGAGTCTCTGGGCGAGACATCTGTCATCATCGTAACGTGGTTGCGCAATCCCGTCCGATCTCTCGCATCCCGCCCAGCCGTACACAGCTGGGCCCTCTGTAATGTGGGAACGTACGAACACCTTCATTCGAGGTGATCTAAGGATCACAATGAAACACCTCTCTGCACAACTGCAAGTCTCTGTTTGTAGTGCTGACGCACTCGTCCACCAGGTCCTCAAAGGTGTGTGTCCGCTGGTTCCGCGCCGCCTAACACAAGACCATAAAGAACAACGAAAGATCATCTGCTCGGAGTTGCTTGCGCTTTACGAGAGTGATCATAACAGTAAGTGGATGATGAGAAAGATATTGATGCAGCAAGACGTTGGCTCTGACTTGGACCAGTGGAATGGTGCCTTGCAGACATACAGTCCTTCCCAGTAAGGTGGCGTAATGCCATCGTACTGAAGGCAGATTAAGTTGAAAAGTAGAGTTTTGTAGGAAAAGAGTGGAGAATAATATGGGGTGTCGGAATCCTGAATAAAACCAAACTGCTTTTATAAGAGAAAAAAAACTTGCCTTACTTATTGAACACCCCTCGTAGTACGCTTTTGGGGGGGGGGGGGGCGATGGTGTCATCAGCAGTGGGGAGAAAGGGCCAGTTCGTGGGCGACACTCATTTCACAAGACGTTCTGCAAACGTTTCGTCATTTTGAGGTCACTCGCAGTATCGACAGTCACAGAAACTGCTATCAACTTTCGTTAGTGTTCGATGCGGGCTTTTCCCGCACAGGTAATAGCTCACTAGACATCGTACACGCTTGATTTTAATTTGACACCACACACAGTGCAGAAGATTTATAGAAACCCTATATTATAATTATCATTGTAATTAAACATCACATAATGACTTACCGACAGTTAAAGCTTTTAATAGTCGTAAGTTACAGCCAGCGTCTAAAATTTCGTATGTCATCGTGATGTAGTGGATACGAGTTTGGAACTGTGTAGTGAGACATTAATAGTTGCTGGTTCGCGTTCTGCTACCTCCATTTTTTCCCCTTTCTAGAAGATTCTGTGACTTCCTTGTTGATTTAATAAAAGTATTATCTGTGAATATCCGATGTTACACACACTGAGGTGATGGAAGTCATCGGATAACGATATGCACATATGAAGACAGCGATAGTATCGGGTACACAGGGTATAAAAGGGCAGTGCATTGCCGGAGCTGTCATTTGTACTCAGGTGATTCATGTGAAAATGTTTCCCACGTGATTATAGCCGTACGACGGGAAATAAGACTTTGAACGCGGAATGGTGGTTGGAGCTAGAAGCATGGACATTCCATTTGCAAAAGTGTTAGGAAATTCAGTAGACCGAGATCCACAGTGCCAACAGCGGGCCGAGAGTACCAACTTT
The DNA here is from genome assembly GCF_021461385.2 of Schistocerca piceifrons. NCBI lineage: Eukaryota > Metazoa > Arthropoda > Insecta > Orthoptera > Acrididae > Schistocerca > Schistocerca piceifrons. Next base: position 325,651,605 of record NC_060144.1, read on the forward strand.
CGTGCATTATCTCTCGCCCACACAACGCAGTAGCCGACAGCTTTCACTTAACGACCGAGACCAGCGACGTTTGCGTGGAATTGTCAGTGCTAACAGACAAACAACACAGCATAAAATAAAGGCAGAAGTCAATGAGGGACGTACGACAAACGTATCCATTAGGACAGTGCAGCAATGTTTTGCGTTAATGCTCTACGGCAGCAGACGAACGACGGGTGTGTCTTTGCTAAGAGCACATCATCTGCAGCGCCTCTCCTGGGCTCGTGACTATGTTTAGTCGACCCTAGACGACTGGAAAAACGAGACTGGTCATATGATTACCCATTTTAGGTGGTAAGAGCTGATACTAGGGTTCGAGGCGCTGACTCCATGAAGCCATGGACCCAAGTTGTCAATAAGGCACTGTGCAAGCTGATGGAAACTGCACAATTGTGTGGGTCGTATTTGCGCAGAACATTGACTGGAAATAATTATGTTCGGCTACTTGGAGACCATTTACAGTTATTCATGAACTTCATGTTCCCAAACAACGATGGAATTTTTATGGATGACAATGCGCCATGTCATCGGACCACATTTGTTCGAGATTGGTTTGAAGAACGTTCTGGACAACTGGTAGCGAATGATTTGGCCACACATGTCGCCAAATATGAATCCCATTGAACTTTTATGGGACATCATCTAAAGGTCAGTTCACGCACAAAATCCTGCACCAGGAACACTTTCGCAGTTATGGACGGCTATAGAGGCAGCACTCCTCATTAATTCTAGAGGGAACTTCCAATGACTTGTTGAGTCCATGCCACGTCGAGTTACCGCACTAAGCCGGGCAAAACGAGGTCCGACACGGTATTTGGAGGTTGCACTAATGTATATATCGGATGTCTCTACAGTGCGTTGTCAGGGGCATTTTCTTTGACGTTGCGACAGATATTTACAATTTCGTTTTATCATCGAGCAGCTAGAGTCAGTCCAAACAAATACCTTACATCACGTAGAATGAGATTTTCACTCTGCAGCGGAGTGTGCGCTGATATAGAACTTACTGGCAAATTAAAACTGTGTGCTGGAGCGAGACTCGAACTCGGGATCTTTGCCTTGCGCGGGCAAGTGCTCTACCGTCTGAGGTACCCAAGCACGACTCACGCCTCGTCCTCACACTTTTACTTCTGCCAGTATCTCGTCTCATACCTTCCAAACTTTACAGAAGGTCTCCTGCGAACCAATAGAGCTTCTGTAAAGTTTGGAGGGTAGGAGACAAGATACTGGCAGAAGTAAAGGTGTGATGGCGGGGCGTGAGTCGTGCTTGGGTAGCTCAGACTCGATCTACCGATCAATGTGGCACCTATTTCTCCATTATTGTACCACGTCGCCAATTGTTTCATAGAACAAAGCTACGTTCGTGCCGATCTTCCAGTCACCCGCCCTCCCCGTACGAAAGATTATTATCGTTTGTTTATGCTGTCCAACCCTTGCGATCCCATGGTGCTCCAGCACCGTGACATTCACTGGCGAACGGTTTGGGGGTGTGTGCATGCACCCTTTCTACCGTCGTCTGTGTCTGCACTCTGGTATGTTTTAGCCTATGGAAAATTCCCAACCAATAGTCGACTTTATCGCATAGGACTGGCCACCTCCACACTCTGCCCTGACTGTCAGCTCGAAGACACCGACGAGCACCATCCTACGTCCCCCTCAAACGAAACGTATGGCTCCTCATCCAACGAATCGTGGGCTTTTACCTCCGTGTCCCGCCAACGACGGTAACCCCAGATTTCTTGTTGGTGCCCCAGACATTTCAATACCCCCTTGCTAAGCACCATACACTCATCTGGTTTCGAGGACAGGCTTTAGAATATCTCTTTCAGAGTGGTCCGCATACTGTCCTTGACTTCTGGTACAAAGTTGTGACCGCGCATAGCACCCTCACCCGAAAACGATCTTACCGACAAACTAGACAGAATATGTTATATTTTGTTATATTTAATTTTATTCTAATATCTTTGTTTAACTAACAATCATTTGTATATGTTTAAATGGTTCCTTGAAGAACTGTTTATATATATATATATATATATATATATATATATATATATATATATATATATATATGTACTGTTAGTTTGTTCAATAAAGATTATTGCACAAAAAAGGACGGTAGAGCACTTGCTCGCGAAAGGCAAAGGTCCTGAGTTCGAGTCTCGGTCCGGCACACAGTATTAATCTGCCAGGAAGTTTCACCTTACATCACGTGTTTCATACGACGTCCAGTGTCGACGAAAAGATAAGTTTGTTTCCCATTATAAACCAAATTAGTTTTAATTCGGAATTTTAAATGACCATTCGATAGAGCGGTCCCAAATTAGTCTAGTATTATTCGTTTTATCGAGTCGTATCAGGAGGAAAGGTTAAATAGGAAGAATAATCAGACCTTTAGCAGAGACAGAGCAGCGCTTCTGCATGGCGACAGAAGCCAGCGAGGGCCAGAGTGGTGCTGTCGCCGCTGAAACACTGCTCCTTTCGCCACAGCGGGTGTGTGATAAATTCCTTGCAGTTACGAACTGGTTAATATTGGTACCACGAAGAGTTGTTAATATTTGTCTAGTTGAAAGCGAGAGTAGCTGCCGCCTGGGGCATACGGATAAATCGGCCTTAGTGTAACATGTTTACTTACCAAACAAAATTCTGTGAGACGAGCGTCATATCGAAAACATTGCAGTATCATGCTCGCATGTGTAGAGAAGCTATTAAGGTGTAAACCACCGTAATCATTTTAACAGAAAAGAGAAAGTTGTCAAATACATAAAATTTGGATGTCAACGTTGTCCCTTCAGAATGACGATTACTTTCAGTCGAGAATGTTGGCATTACCAAAGACAACCCGTAGCCGAAGTCGTGTAATGGACCGTGGTGCCATTTACTCTGCCTATATATTCGGCACCCCCTCGAGTTCTCGTTGAAGTTTGCCGCTTTACATCTGAAGATGTCTCCCGCAGACAGAAACGAGACGTTGAGAGGAAGTTTTACGTATCGACCACGGCGTATCAGCCCGTACGTTTCAAGTGAAGTACTGATTATTCTTCGTGTTTTACTGTCCCTGTTGAGACACTGAGACACATCGATAAAACGAATACCGCGTTAGACTAATCTGGGACAGCTCTGTTGAATGGAGATGTAAAATTGCACTTTAAAAATCATTTTATTTGTAACTGGAAACAAACCGACGCTATCCGTCGACTCTCGGTGTAGTATAAATATGTTGAAAATTATTTGTTTGGACTGACTCCATCAACACTTTACAAAAACGAAATTGCAGATATCAGCCGGAAGAGAGATAATTTACAAATTAAGCACGAAACATGCAAATGCGAGTAAATGTTCAAAAGACGTTGGGCATGTAGTAAAACAAAGTGCCACTCAGAATAAAAACCATAGACTGACACATTTGCAAAAGAATTAAGATGTAATTTTGTCCCAGATGTCTATAAAGTTTAAAAGAAAATTTACGAGCTAGTTCCTGTAGCTTAATTCTTCTCCAAACAAGAATGTCTTGAGTTAAATTATATCTTTAACCACCAATACGACACTTTTCGTTATTTTACTATAACAGACTGTACCAATACGACGCGATTTCGAGTGATCCTCAAAGTGCTGGTGTTTTGGAACGGTATTTATTCAAAAGAATGTAAGTTAAATGAGTTTCCGCGTTAATACGTTTGCTGGAAAGCATATCCACCCTTTTTTATTACAAACCAACACTTAAAACCGTTTCCAGACTTTCTGAAACTAAACTTACGTTGTTGAGACACCTTGACGAGTAGTGTTGTACATATACGTTAAATAAGTTCAGTCCTGCCTGGCTTGCGCTTCTTTTTTGCTTCTAAATCAACAACTCATCTCACATTGGGCGTTGGTGAAGACGTATTAGGAAGTGCATTTCGGAACTAATTCTTGCGAACGCTTTAATCTCTCCCTTATCCACAGCCAAGCCCACACAAATGCAGAGCTTTACACACGTAACTTCTATGATAAGACAGGATAGTCAAGTAAATTCCAGGGCATTTCTTTGAGTTTTGAGATCGTTAGACCTGGAGTGTGGGGCCTGGCGTTGTCTTGGAGCAGGGTAACTCCTCGAATCGGTGAGTCTCTTCTTTTGGAGCTGTATTATTCTCATCTGCTCTGCAGTTTTGCATACACTCACCCGTCGATCTTGTTCAAGAGTATCTCGAATCACGCGTTGGTGAAGACGTATTAGGAAGTGCATTTCGGAACTAATTCTTGCGAACGCTTTAATCTCTCCCTTATCCACAGCCAAGCCCACACAAATGCAGAGCTTTACACAAGTAACTTCTATGATAAGGTACCCTGCAGTAAAGAAAAATGTAGCCTCCAGTTCTCTCTAATTGAGGTGAATTTTAGTGTTTTGAACCTCATGTTATGAACAGTCGATCACGAAAGTCGAAACGCAGCTCTTTCCGTCTTCGACATTGCGTGTTACGTCAAAATGACGTCACATTTGCAGGAAGTCTTGTGAGATGGGTGTTACCCACATTCCACACTCCTTACTAGTTGTTCATTAGAGCTCATAACGTAAGAACAACAGGTTCACCCGTCCACTGCTCAACGCGTAATTATAAAATTGCTTGCTCCTACAACAGTTCAAGAGAGGGAAATTTTTCAGAGACTGACTGCACGGTTCGGAGACCAAATATTGTCAAGGACTCGCATGTTTTCTTGACAAAACGACTTCAAGGAAGAACGAGAACGAGTGGAACACCAGGAACACGTCCGCACTCCTCGGACCAGCATTATGGACGGAAACATTCGCGTGATTCGAGATACTCTTGAACAAGATCGACGGGTGAGTGTAACCAAAACTGCAGAACAGATGAGAATAATACAGCTCCAAAAGAAGAGACTCACCGATTCGAGGAGTTACCCTGCTCCACGACAACGCCAGGCCCCACACTCCAGGTCTAACGATCTCAAAACTTAAAGAAATGCCCTGGAATTTACTTGATTATCCTGTCTACAACGCAGATCTAACGACCAGAGATTTTTATTTCTTTGGGCTGTCTAAAGAAGCTCTAGGAGGGTAACGACTTGAAGATGATCAGGGCGTCGAGGAATTCGTGCACGATTATCTCGTGAGAAAACCAACTACATTCTAAGAAGCTGCATTAAAAAAACCTTCCATCTCAATGGAAAAAATATATTTCTAAAGGAGGAAACTATGAAGAAATATTAAATGTATTCGCCTTTTGTTTTTAAATAAAAATATTTTTTAAATATAGTCTTGTTTCTGTTCGTACTTGCCGGCTGTTGTGACCGAGCGGTTCCAGGCGCTTCAGTCCGGAGCCGCGCTGCTGCTACGGTCGCAGGTTCGAATCCTGCCTCGGTCATGGATGTAGGTGCTGTCCTTAGGTTAGTTAGGTTTAAGTAGTTCTAAGTTTAGGGGACTGATGACCTCAGATATTAAGTCCCAAAGTGCTCAGAGCCATTTGAGCCATTTGTTCGTACTTGACTTGCTGACGTGACAACGAATCGCAATTGCTAATTATGAATGGATATAAGTCCTGAACTCCATTTCCCCTCTCTCTGCCGATTTCCACCTCTCCATCTATGTCCATTTTCTCCCCACCCCCTCCCTCCCTGTCCTCTTACCCTTCTCTGACCCTGAGCCCTGTCCATCGTTAATGCAAACCAAACGTTGATTGCTCACTGTAATCGCTTAATACGGATGGTTAAATCGACTGGGATCATTCGTTTATGGGATATGAGAGAGACCTCTGCAGATGTTGGCTCTGTGAGAATAGTAGCTTCAGTGGCGGTATTTCGCATAGGTTTAACCTGCGAATGAGTAGGATTACGAAGTTTCGGGCCACTCAAATTCCGTATTAGTATTCTAATTCAATTTTTGTTCGAAATTGTGTTTAAGGAGGAAGAATAGATATGTGTGAAACAATTTGTCTAATGCTTTACATGCCAGGCTACCGTAGTTGAAATTGATTGAGAGAAAGCAAACAGAACCGCACTTTTTTACGGTATAATACAGCAATTTATTTCTCGCAGTCGGTTTCAACAGTATATTACATATTACATTACCGTTTTAAAAATAGATAACCGTGTCTGTACAAATGTTCATTAGATTATTGGGATGAAATTACAAGTAAATCGGTCATTGACTTGACAAATTTCAGTGTCAAAATTTTGTTTTTATACAGGATGAACATAAATGAAAGCGACAAACTGCAGGGACGGATTCCTGACTGAAAATGGAGGATGAAAGATCGTATTAACATGTGTCCGGATATATACCGTTGCCACGGTAGATGGGGATGACGATTGACAGTTCATCTGACCATGTGCCGTGTGTTCTCCTGTGCTGCAGGCTGTGTGATTGACGTATCGTACTGTAAACAGAAGATTGGTCCGGTATTCATATTGGGAATCTGACCACGTGCCGTGTGTTCTCCTGTGCTGCAGGCTGTGTGATTGACGTATCGTACTGTAAACAGAAGATTGGTCCGGTATTCATATTGGGAAGAAGCCGAGTTAGTGTTTGTGTACGACCAAGCAGATGGAAACGGTCGAGAGGCAGCATGGCTGTACCAAAACTAGTTCCCTCACCGACATCACACAATATTTCAAGCCCTTTTTGGGCGTTTGTCTTATCATGTGTCCTTTCTGACAGACGAACGTACAAGGAGGTGGCGGACTGAGCGTTCACCAGATCTGGAGGACCGGCTTCTACAAGATATTCAGACGAACCCTAATACAAGTTACAGGCAAGTGGTCCGCCAAAATTGTGTGTTTCCTACATGACAGCCGCCACTATCCCCATCACCTGCAATCCCATGGAGGCAACATTGAATATCTGTTGTGACACGGATGCGATGCAGCTCTATACTTGACCATCGTGTAATAATTTGAAGTAGATCTGTCATTAACTTATCGAGATTTTTGGCAACAACATTTCCGTTTTATATATTGCATATTTATTTATAAAATACTTATATAATTAAAAAAATATTTAGTCTACTTTTTTCCGGATAGTCACTAGACTACCATGTACAAAATGTAAATCGGTCACATATTCTTCAAGATTTTTGTTAACAAATTTAAACAACAAGTTGTCTTTATATAGTAGTATAGATTTATGGAGACATATGTCTGCAAACGAACAACAAATTAACTACGTTACCTTGTTTTTTCGGTGTGATAATAAAAAATTCATTATTATTCCTCGTAGAATTTTTATTATAATGGGTAGTTTCGCTACCACATTGTGATCAAAAAGAGACGGTAAATACGCAGAGAAATAAGCTTTAATGTCGAATGGCTATGGGTTCTCTCTCGGCGCTGTGAGCGATAGTAGTTTGAAGCGGAAGTTGAAGACCTCGGCCAAGCATAGGCTTTGCGGCGAGCCGAAGCAAATAAATCTTTTGATAGCCTTAGCATGGCAATGCGGCAGCAGACAACCAGTCGGAAGAGATACAGTGGGTGGCGGAGAAGTCCGGGCGCAGCTAGGGATCTTTAGTGTAACAGCCTGTGGCGTGGCGGCGGACTTCCAGCAGCGAGAAGAAGGACGCTCTCACTTATGACATTATGCCAAAACAGAGCCAACAAGTCAGAATCCTGCATGTGTAAAATTAGAGGAGTACTTTCATGGGGACAACACCGGCAAATAGAGTCTGCACCTGTCCTAGTCATTTGGAGATTCACTAAGTCTGCAATACATACAAACCGTGGAGAAACGGGAGTACAGTGGAAGAGGGGGAGCGATTAAAATCGACATCATCCAGGCGATACACGATACTAAATTCAGTATTTTGAGATAAGAAAGCAATGGTTGGATATTAAGGCTGTACAAGGTTTTGAATAGGTGATCGATGTAACTGTTCCACCGCTCTTTCAATCATTCCTTTGATTCGTGTTTTGTCTGCCACAAATTCCTCTTAATGCAGGTTAGCACGTGCACCCGATGTATCAATTGTTGTTTATTGGCTACATTCCCATCTATGTCTTCCTCTACAGTTTTTACCCTCCACGGCTCCCTCTTATACCGTGGATGTCATTCCCTGATGTCTTACCACACTGGCAGATGTGCAAGTATATCACATTGTACCATCCACGTTAACAGGACGTTATTAAAAACCTAACACAAAGTTTATTTTGACTGTCCTGTGATAGCACACAGGGCACGTGCCCTGCGTAAAGTGCTGAAGATAACAGTGCTGGAGATGGCAGTAAACAGATGGAAATACAAGGGAAATTCACACCACTTATTCAGACCACCACAATAAAAGGAAATTGATGAAGTTTGTAATCAAAGATTGCCTTTACTGAAAACAGCAGATAGCATGAAAGTTCTTAAGAACTGTAAGAAAATGTATTGTAAATACCCATGAGCAAGGAACAGGCTGGCTAAAGACAGAAGTTATAGCAGTACGAGTGATCTGGGTGGGGTAGGCTTAGCAACTTCACACACAAGTGTGAGTTTTGTACAAAATGCATGTGGTGAGGGGGAACCATTACACAGATCCAGATCTCTGTGGTTACTGGCATCAGACAGGTAGCGTTCATAGGTGAGAGCCAGGATCAAGCATCCCAATGTGATAATTGTTGAAACAACAGAAGAACCCAAATAATGATTAATAATGAAAAGGAAAGTATGGGTAGCTTATTTCATGACAGTATTAGGAGACTGAGAAATAAGTAAAAGAAGCTCTTGTCCCTTCTGAAAATTTAGAGGTCTCTGGAAAGATTGACATCCTGTACCTAAATGAGCATGAGATAGCCACAAGCTTAGAGAAATTAAATATAAAAGATTACGTTCTAGGATCTTATTCACGTGAAAGTAACATGGGAAATGGATGAGTAGTTAAATAGGACACATAAGCAAGGGCACTGAAAAATGTTGATATTGAAGTGATCAGCACATAGAAGTATATGCTGATGAATTATTATTAAAAATAAGTCACTTTCAATTGTAATTGTGTACAGATGCCAACTGAGAAAATTTTGAACTGTATATGAAGCATATGGCTGGTCATCTGCCAGACAACAGCAGGTAGTTAACAGCCTGTAGTGATTCCAGTGTAAGATGTCTAAAGGATTCTTGTAGGGAAAACGATCTCAAACCATTTTTCGTATCCTGTAATTTGATCTCAGTGAGTTTCCAAAATGAGTTTCTCCATTGTAATGTGGTGAATACTACTGTTGTGCCTGTATCAGTTGATGTACGTGGACAAGCCAGTAAGTTGTGGTAGTCATGTATTAGTGAATGATGTTGAAGTAAATATTCTAGTAATGAATTGGTTATTAGTGAGTTTCACCCCCAGACGTGGTGGAGACAGATTTTGTTAATGAAGGTGGAGGTCATATAGTTCTGGATAAAGGTGTCGATAGTGACTAAAATCAGAAGGAGCGAGAAGAGTATGGTGTAAATGATTGGGTGTCTTATTGAAAGGCTATAAAATGTTAATTACAATAAGTATTTAATAAATTAAAACTAAAAGTTCCTAGGAATATTGAGGAATTACGTGGTGGGAAGGTGGAATATTTAATTGCATGTTCCAGAGAGATGTAGAAATTTAATGTGGGAATGTGTATAACAATGTATCTGTTATAAAAGGAAAAGTAGCTTTAGCTGTAGCTAATTTATTGACAGTAACTAATTTAAACTGGTCATACATAGAGAAAGTTCATCCAGTTATTGTAGTGGAAGTGGGGGAAGTAGAAAAAAATTCAGTGGATCTAATTCATTAGCTGTGTCTGAACATTTATGATGGCAAATAAGAATCTGCAAGATGGCATCTGCTAGAACTACTTCTAACTGTTGTTAAAATAATAACAGCATCTGGGACATGCATTGAGCTAATAAAAAGGGGAACATTGTTAAAGTAGATTGTAAGATTAAGCATCACAGTTGCAATGTAAGTGGTTTCATTTTTCTGGTTTGTCGATAAATATTACTTTAGCACTAGATTTTTTGTATTAGTATGAATCAAATATTATTGTTACAAACACGATTCTGGAATTTGATGCTGGGAACACAGAAAAGGAACAAAATTTAAAAAGAAGTTGACAGGGACATCTTAATGGCAGATCTAAAGAGGGAAACGGAAGACAATGAGAAAATGTAATCTCCAGAGCAATTACCTACTAAAGGAGGTGTGATACAACATTTATGAGCAGAAAAGATGTCACAGTTTGTTGACATATAATGTAAATACAACAACATGTTTTCTGTTAAACCTGGGGATGTGGTTAAGTTTGGTATTCTTTAAAAGTGGTGTCACATGAAGTTGTTAAATTTAAATCCTTTCTTATTGTAATGGCAGACAAGGAAGCAGTTAGGGACAGAATTCAAAAAATGATAGATTGAAAGATGATAGACAGGAGTGAATACTGCAGTCCAGTTGTGATTCTTAAAAAGAAAGATGGAGGTATGAGCATTGTATTGGATACCAAGAAACCTAACAAAATAATTAAAAAGAACAACAAAATATATATTACTTCTAGATTTTAGTAATGTAAAGACTGTCTAGGGCAGACTTTTGGGTTCCGAAGACACTTTTAGTTGAGGAAAATTGAAATTACACAGCTTTCCTTTTTGAAGAAAGTACATATATGTTTAGGGCGGTTCCACTCAGATTTTTGTCGTCATTAGCTGTGTTCAACAGGGTATCAAATCATGTTTTTGGGTCTGAGTTGTTGAGAAAATTGATTGGGTATGATTGTGACATATTAGTAACCAGCAACACATGGTACTCATATGAACACTGGCAAATGTTAGAGGAGGTGTCCAAAGCATTGAATAGTGGAGGCATGAACTCTAAGCTTCACAAGAGTGAATTCATAGTCCCACAATTAACATTTTAGTACATCAGTTAACTTTCACTAGTAGAAAATAAATGCATTTGCTGTTTGTCATTTCTTGGATTATATACCTTCTACCAGCAAGTTCATCAATGACTGTGGTTTAAACCCATGTAACCTGCAGAGATTATTGAAAAAGAATGTTACCTGAAGATGGACGTGTGAATGTAATGAGGAATTTGAAGCCATGAAGAGCTGCTTATGCAGTAGTAAAGTGCTATATTATCCTGACATATCGTTACATTTTGGTATTGATCCTGACATGTCAGGTTATTATGTGTGAATGGTATTGTTTGAACTGAAAGTAATAAAACTTGTGATGCAGCCTAGGACCACAGTTTCTGCCAGTTGGATGCTATCTAAGCATTAAGTTATGACTGGTATTTTGGAAAAGAGCTATTGGCTTTGTTTTTTCGATTCCATGATTTTAGGATTTATCTGGAAGATAGGGAGAAAGTTGTCTTCACAGACCACCAATATTTCAGCTACCGTCAAGAATTCAAGTTGCTGAGAGGTTGATTTATCTAATTGGCTACGTTTCTTCAACAATTTAGGTATAATACCATGTACAACAAAGGAACGGAGAACAATGTTGTAGATGCTCTGACTCATTTACCAGTAGATGAGGAAGAGTGTGAGAAAGAAATAGGGAAGAAGGGATTTCATGTAGAGTATATAAAAGGTGTTGGGAAGATAAGGAGGTCAAATCAGACTGCAAGGATATATACAAACTGCAAAAAGGGGGATACATCAAAATTCATTAACTTAATTCTGAATGCAAGGTGTATGATAAAATTCAGGAATATTATAAAATTTATAAGGGTTTACAATTTACCCAAAAAACATTTGTTAACGAGGACCGACAGTTGTTTTTCCCAAATGATCGTGTAGAGTCGTTAATTAAGTTTATTGGTCGAAATTATGGACACTATGGGGTACAAAAGTGCTTGAAAGTAAAACAAGAATATTCAGTCATTAATAACAAGCCTAGGAGAATAAGAAGACAGTTGATAACTTGTGACAGACATCAACGGCAAAAATTTAACACAGAGGTAATTCAGGGAGAAATGCTGACTATCATCCCCATTGGAACAGTAGAGTTACTGGCAGATGAGCTATCTGAACCACCACCAGAAAGTTACGGTGGGCTAAAACGGCTTTTGTTAACAGAAGATGTTTTCTCAAAGTATGTCTCTTTGTAACTGTTGAGGGTAACCACAAGTAAGTGTTTTACTAATAATCCAGAAAAGACTACATGGTGAACATAAAAATGCCAGAAAAGATCATGTCAGATCGTGGAGCACAACAACTTGTCTCTGGAATATGGGACAAATTCGTAGAGAGGACAGATATTAGACAGACTCGATACATGGATCTTCGTGTACCAATCAGCAAGCATTTCTGCTGAGAGGTACATACATGTAAAAACTGGATAGGTTGTGCAGAACCTACTGCATTTGTGCAGAACCTACTGCAACAAGCACCATGACTGGTTGGGGTATGCGTGCTTGTAGACATTGTAAACACAGTTGAAAGTAGTGTCACCAGTTTCATTCAGTGTGAAATTGTGGAAGACTACAAACTTAATAGAAGGTGTAGAATTTGCTCCAGCATTTTCATTGGACAATCAGGAAAGAGAGTTGTTAGTTAAGCAACAGACAGTAAAGAAGGGTCTTGCAGGAAAGAAACGGCATGGTGGCCTATACATAATGATAAAGTTTAAATGGGGGGATAAAGTATTACTCAGAATCAAACAAAACTGAAGTGACATGGATGAGGAAATTAAGAAATTATTTGAGTGCAAAAACAGGCCATTTGAAATTGCTGAGCACTAACACCCTAATGCCTGTAGATTGGTCAACTTGATATCTGAGAAACCTTCCTGTCTGCAGAACATAACCGACCTGTGATTGTACATTGATGAAAAAATGTAAAACTGTTTTCACTCAAGTTTCCATTTATTATATATCTCATTTTGGTGTTACTTTGCCCTTTGTCATAATCATTGGACCTACATCACTAATATCGAGTAAACAAGGTACTATGCATTCATAATGTGTGAAGAACCATCTAGAAGATAGTGAGTTCCATGAAAGAATTCTGTGTTGGCACCACTGGACTCAGTGTTGACCATAGAAATTTTAATAGTTATTATGTCCCAACAACTTCTGCCTCGAGGGTTCATGTCAGTTAATCTAAAAATCAGGTGAGTGTAATTTTGCATTCTGTTGGTATTAGGTAATAAGCTGAGAAACTGTCGTTTGTATGCAATACAATTTAGATAATATTTTCAACACTGCTTGCCCTTTTAACCTTGTTTGTAAACATGGTGTGATAAAATTTATATATGTTTTAATTATAATAGTCTGTGAAAATTAATTACAACTGTACTAGACATGCAACGTGAACATATGATATTTCATATAAAAGCTGACGAGGTCAGTAATAACCACAACACATTAATTTACAATCAGGAGTGTATAAATATGCAATTGTAAACAATTTACTAAATTTATACGCAAAATGTGTCATTACTACGCATTCTCCTTATGTGTAAATAGTATGAGATTGGCACGAGTGTCTCGGACCATCACCCAATAAACCCTGATATTTAAACAACCATAGTTCAATATTTTAAGATATATTTGTAAATTGTGGACAAATTACAGTGTCGGATGTGATGAGGTATTCATGCCTTTATCCGTAATAACAGTAAATGTGTGCAAAATATTAAATGTGAGGTCACAAACTGACAATAATATCCTTTCGTAAGAGCGTGCAAAAAATGTAACCGGGCATAGAGAATGCTTCACTGAACATTGTCTCGAATGAAAAACAGCCCACAGTTGCACTAATTATGTTTATTTTGAACCTTGACCATGGTTTCTGCTATAATAATGTAGCCTTCTTCAGAAGTCATAAGCTTTTAAAAATGAAAAATGTCTTAGCCTAGCGGCTGCGTCAAGATCAATAAAATAAAATAACTTCAACAGACGTGAGCCTGTTTCGATCATAAGTAAAATTACATATGGCACCGTATGTCCTCCACCATTACATCTGTTATAACTTGCTCCAGCTTTGTCTAGCATTACCGTTTTCCACCTTATTTAAAACTAACAAGCGTACAAGGTAACACATACTGTGCTGTTTATTTACATGTACATTCTTTTTTCCTGCAATGAGACAAGGACAAGCCTGATTACTAGGAACTCATGATGCTATTTTGTTTACCTGTCCATAAGGCATCTCTGTTGTGTCGCATTTACATTGTCCCATGACAGAACGTGCTATGGCTCAATGACACGCCTGTTCGTTACACGGTGCTATTCAGTGACGGTACAGTACAAACGATGGTCTAGTACCAGCAGAGTTCCGCAGAACTCACTCACGTGCACCTTGTGTATGGGGAAGTACGTTGCAATAGTCTTGCTGCTGCAAGGCTGTACATGGGACGAATTACTAACAGGCATCATTCGTCACGATGAGCGTTTATGTCTCTCTATTGGCGAATGCGGCCGACTGTTTCATTGGAAAGAAGAAACGACGGACCTGGCAAGATGAGGAACACTCGCACACCCGATATTGAAGAGGAGTTGCTGGAACGTGTTGCACTGGACCACACTACAAGTACTCGTCGTCATCATCATCATCATCAGCCAATTCGATCATTAGATGATGTGGCCTCTTCGAGTCGTGGATTCAGGTAGGCTTTCAGAAGTCTTCTCCAAGTGGGACGGTCTTGGGCAGTTCTCTGCCAGGTGTTACCAGCGATCTTCTTGATGTCTTTGTCCCATCTGTCTGGTGGTCTTCCTCTAGGCCTCCGGTGCTCTCTCGGACTCCACTCCAGTACTAGCTTCGTCCATCTGTTGTCTTTTCTTCTTGCGACGTGGCCAGCCCACTGCCATTTCAAGGAACCTACTCTCTCTAAGATGTCATAAACCTTCGTCACAGACCGGATATCATCTGCCCTTTTCCTGTCCTTTCTTGTATAGCCCAGCATTGATATCTCCATGGCTCTCTGTGCTGTCCTAAGTTTCCCTTTTGTGAATGAGTTCAGTGTCCATGTCTCGCATCCGTACGTCATCACAGGAAGAATGCATTGATCAAATACTGCTTTCTTCAGATTTACTGGCATTTTTGATCTGAATACTTTTGAATTCTTCCCAAATGCTTGCCAGCCAAGCTTGATGCGTCGATAGATTTCTGGTCTTATGTCTCCCTTCATATTTACAATCTGGCCAAGGTAGACATATTCACTGACCTCTTCTACTTGACTGTCCTTGACTTTCACATCTCCAGCTGGGACCCATTTGTTGGATATTACTTTTGTTTTGGAAAGGTTCATGTTCAAGCCAACCAGCTGACATTCCGATGCAAGATCTGTAACTAAGTTTTGGAGCTCTGCGAAGTCTTTGGCCAGCAAGGCAATATCATCAGCAAATCTCAAGTTGGTAAGCCTTCTTCCATTAATTCTAATTCCCTTACCTTCCCAGCTCAGCTTTGACATAGCCATTTCCAATACAGCAGAGAACAGTTTTGGGGAGATGGGATCGCCTTGCTTGACACCCCTCATGATGCGGAATTCTTCAGTTGATTCGCCGATGTTAACATAAGCTGAAGAATTCTCGTAGATTTTCCTGAGCACTTCAATGTATGCTGCTCCCACTCCTTGCTCACTCAAAGCTTGGAGGACAGCTACATGGCTAACAGAGTCAAATCGCTTTTCAAAGTCAATAAAGGCAACGCAGAGAGGCAGTTGGTATTCATTCGCTCTGCTTATCACTTCACTAACGGTCAGAATGTGGTCAATAGTGCTAAAATTGCTCCGGAATCCAGCTTGTTCTATAGGTTGGGCTGAGTCTAGGGTGGAACTAATTCGGTTTAACAAGATCTTTGTAAAAATTTTGTACAAAATTGAGAGCAAGCTGATAGGACGGTAGTTTTTAATATTGTGAATACTTCCTTTCTTGTGTATCAAAATAATCTTAGCCTTGTTCCACGATAGTGGGATTGAAGCATAGTGCAGGCAGGACGTAAATACTTTTGCCAAGTGATTTAGTGTTACCTCTCCTGCCAGTTTGAGGATGTCAACGCTGAGCTCATCATCACCCGGCACTGTTCCCTTCTTCATGCTATCTAGAGCACACTTGACTTCCGATGGGAGTATATCTGGAACACTAGATATATCATTTAAATTAGATACACTCAAATTTTCCCTGGATTGCTATACAAATTGCTATAAAAGTCTCTGATGAACTTCAAAACCGCCTCCTTTTCAGTGATTCGACTGTCATTTCCATCGAGTGAGATAATCTGCTTTTTACCTATTGTGAGTTTGCGTTTGGCTGACTTTAAACTTGTCTTGTTCTCCAAGCTTGCTCGTAAGGTGTCTTCAGTGAATTTCTGTATGTCCGTTTTCATTTCTCTTCGCACTGCCTTACATAGTTCGGAATACGCCACCATGTCACGATCGGTTTGGATTTTCATTTCTCTCCTCTGTTGTAAAAGGGTTTCAGTTTTGGCACTGAATTTCTTTGGTTGTTTATTTTTTTTTGGCATAGGCCACCGACTTCTTGTGCACTTGAAACAATCATTTCCGCCAAATCACAATCTTTAGTTACGTGGAACTTGCTTTGGAGGACTTCTTGGAATTTCGAGGAATGTTCTTCCAGGTTTTTGAGGTTGATTACCCTTCTCTTCCCTTTCATAAGTTTACTCCTTTCATTTCTTACATTGAGTTCGACCCTTGCTCTCACAAGACGGTGATCACTGCCAGTGTTGAACGGATTTAGCACTGATACGTCTTTTACAATCTGCGGAATATTTGACAGAATAAAGTCTATCTCATTTTTGACACTGAAATTTGGGCTCCTCCAAGTCCATTTTCGGTCAGGGTGCTTCTTAAAAAACGTATTCATGATGGACATACTGGTGTACTCAGCGAACTGGACTAATCTCTCACCTCTATCGTTTCGGTCGTCAATCCCATAGTTGCCCACCACTGTGTCGCCTTGTTTCTTGGTGCCAACTTTTGCATTGAAATCTCCAATGACCATCTGGAAGTGACAATCGCTACCTTTTTTACAGGTGTTATCCAGGCTTTCGTAAAAGATTCAATTTCTTCGTCAGGGTGACTTGAGGTGGGAGCGTACACCTGAACAATCTGTATTTTAT
Source organism: Schistocerca piceifrons (assembly GCF_021461385.2). Taxonomy (NCBI): domain Eukaryota; kingdom Metazoa; phylum Arthropoda; class Insecta; order Orthoptera; family Acrididae; genus Schistocerca; species Schistocerca piceifrons. The sequence goes on from NC_060144.1 coordinate 325,668,663, forward strand.
ACCTATTCGACACCTTCAGGACCATTCGAGCTGTCCTGCTGGAAGTTCCTTCTAAGACAGATACTCTATCAGCAATATTCTTGTTGATTAAGAACCCAACTCCATTGAGTTTTCCTTCTGGATCGCCACAAAAGTAAAACAAGTTGCCAGAGCGCAAACGGAGACAGTCTTCCCCTTTTCGGCGAACTTCGCTTAAACCAACAATACTCCAGTTGATTTTTGTAAGCTCTTTCTCGATATCTTCTAGTCTGTCGTTGCCTATTAGAGAGCGACAGTAATATGTACAGACGTGAAGAGTCTGTATCTTCTTCTCAGCACCACTTGGTGTTTGGGACATCAAAGTTGCTCCCACCCGGAGATCCGACTGTGGGGCTATTACTCCGGAAAATTTAACATTAATGTCACACAACATAACTCGAAGGTGAGAAGCATAATCGCCACGTTTGCTTCAGAACGGATTGGCGATATAATTACCAGGCCGCCCCTGACATGGGGTACAGACACCTTTGGTAGGCCGCTCCACTAGAGTACAGACGCCACCACACTGCTAGTTTTGGTCCACCCCGGGTATTTCATTTCCCCGGTGCCATCCATATCTGGGAGGCTTTCCCCTATCCGCCACCTGGGGAGGCGCCCGATGGGGGACTAGCAACCCCACACGGGGTTGCCATGTGTACTCGTCGTATTGCACGTGAAATGGGTGGTGCACATACCAACGTGTGGCGAGTACTCCACGGACAACAATTACATCTATATGATTCACAACGAGTCCATGGAATGCTTGTGACTGAATTTGCACCAATGGTGGCATTATGTCAGAGGTTGCTCCAACAGTGGATTGATTGATCAGATTTTCTCCAAATGGTGCTGTTTAATGACGAGACCTGATTTGATCATGATGGTATTTCGTACAGCCTGAATAGCCATGTGTAGGATGAGGGAAGCCCTCATGCTGTAGTAGCATCACACCATCAAGTACGTATTGCTGCGAATATCTGGGTCAGCATTGTAGGTGACAGTATCATTGTGACATAACTTCTACCTGGCCATCTGAATGGTACTTAAGGTTCATGCAAAAAGTTTTACTTGAGTTGTTGGAGAGCGTACCCTTGGCTGTACGTCAGAGGATGTGGATACAACGTGATGACGCTCCGCCACACTTTAGTGTGGATGTCTGCAAACGTCTTAGTGCTGTATTTCCTGCTTGCTCGATTGGATGGGGACGTCCTGCAGGGTCACCTGACATTAATCTCCTTGGTTACCTCTTATGGCGTTATCTAAAGTCAATTGTGTATGAAACCCCAGTCGATAGGAGATGGAATTAGTTGCGAGAATTGTAGCTGCCTGTGATATGATTCGGAACACCCCAGGGATATTTGTCAGGCTGCATCAGAAAATTGTTTTCGGATGTCATGCTTCCATTGAGGTTGATGGCCGTCAGTTTCAGGACAGTTTGTAAGATACTGTACAAATGCTACGTTCAGTGTGTCAATGATATTTCCAGTCAACTGTAACTTATGTAAATTAAAAAGTACGCGGTAATATGATTTTATTCCCCGCAACAGGCCTCCCGGCCAATGACGCCAAACACTCATTTCCATTTCCATTCCTATTATCTCCTCATGCTGGCTTCTCCGACCGCACGTTCGCTACCTCAAATTGTTCAGCGGAGTATCCTCTACGTATTGATAAATTGTTACACGCTCTTGCAGAAACATCATATATATAGGGTGGTACATTGATCGTGACCGGGCCAAATATCTCATGAAATAAGAGACAAACGAAAAAACTACAAAGAACGAAACTCGTCTCCCTTGAAGGGGGAAACCAGATGGCACTATGGTTGGCACGCTAGATGGCGCTGCCATAGGTTAAACGGATATCAACTGCGTTTTTTTAAATAGGAACCCCCATTTTTTATTACATATTCGTGTAGTACGCAAAGAAATATGAATGTTTTAGTTGGACAACTTTTTTCGTTTTGTGATAGATGGTGCTGTAATACTCACAAACGTATAAGTACGTGGTATCACGTAACATTCCGCCAGTATTTGCCTCGTGATACATTACCCGTGTTACAATGGACCGTTTACCAATTGCGGAAAAGGTCGATATCGTGTTGATGTATAGCTATTGTGATCAAAATGCCCAACGGGCGTGTGCTATGTATGCTGCTAGGTATCCTGGACGACATCATCCAAGTGTCCGGACCGTTCGCCGAATAGTTACGTTGTTTAAGGAAACAGGAAGTGTTCAGCCACATGTGAAACATCAACCACGACCTGCAACAAATGATGATGGCCAAGTAGGTGTTTTAGCTGCTGTCGCGGCTAATCTGCACATCAGTAGCAGACAAATTGCGCGAGAATCGGGAATCTCAAAATTGTCGGTGTTGAGAATGTTACATCATCATCGATTGCACCATATTTCTACGCGCCAGGAATTGCATGGCGACGACTTTGAACGTCGTGTACAGTTCTGCCACTGAGCACAAGAGAAATTACGGGACGATGACAGATTTTTTGCACGCGTTCTATTTAGCGACGAAACGTCATTCACCAACAGCGGTAACGTAAACCGGCATAATATGCACTATTGGGCAACGGAAAATCCACGATGGCTGCGAGAAGTGGAACATCAGCGACCTTGGCGGGTTAATGTATGGTGCGACATTATGGGCGGCAGGATAAATGGCCCCCATTTTATCGATGGCAATCTAAATGGTGCAATGTATGCTGATTTCCTACGTAATGTTCTACCGATGTTAGTACAAGATGTTTCACTGCGTGACAGAATGGCGATGTACTTCCAACATGATGGATGTCCGGCACATAGTTCGCGTGCAGTTGAAGCGGTAATGAATAGCATATTTCATGACAAGTGGATTCATCGTCGAAGCACCATACCATGGCCCGCACGTTCACCGGATCTGACGTCCCCGGATTTCTTTCTGTGGTGAAAGTTGAAGGATATTTGCTATCGTGATCCACCGACAAAGCCTTACAACATGCGCCAGCGCATTGCCAATGCATGTGCGAACATAATGGAAGACGAACTACTCGCTGTTGAGAGGAATGTCGTTACACGTATTGCCAAATGCATTGAGGTTGACGGACATTATTTTGAGCATTTATTGCATTAATGTGGTATTTACAGATAATCACGCTATAACAGCATGCGTTCTCAGAAATGATAACTTCACAAAGGTACGTGTATCACACTGGAACAACTGAAATAAAGTGTCCAAACGTACCTACGTTCTGTATTTTAATTTAAAAAACCTACCTGTTACCATCTGTTCGTCCAAAATTGTGAGCCATATGTTTGTGACTATTACAGCGCCATCTATCACAAAGCGAAACAAGTTGTCCAACTAAAACATTCATATTTCTTTACTTACTACACGAATATGTAATAAAAATGAGAGTTCCTATTTAAAAAACGCAGTTTATATCCGTTCGACCTATGGCAGCACCATCTAGCGGGCCAACGATAGCGCCATCTGGTTTCCCCTTCAAGCTAGAAAAGTTTCGTCCTTTGTAGTTTCTTCGTTTGTCGCTTATTTCGTGAGATATTTGGCCCGGTCACGATCAATGGACCAACCTATATATATATATATATATATATATATATACATATGGTGATTATAATTAATGTTAAACTTTCAGACCGCTTTAGAAATAACACCACTAGTCAAAATGACGTCTAATTGCAACGGAATATTATCGGGGAAGGGGAAAAGTATGGTAGAAGCAAAATAAACATTTACAGAATGTAGCAATAGATGGCGCTATAAACATCATAATTTAATAGTGGTCGACCTGCAAATGAAAAATGAATCATTCAACATTGCCTAAGGTGTAAGTTTGGCGTTAAACAAACTGTACTACTCAGTGGGCATTGGCGTACAGGTGTGATACATTTAGTTAGGTAAATCCATCCACCACGGCAAGTCATATCACATTGGATGGGATAAAACGGTTTTTAAGTGTCCCGAGACCAAAAACCGCATAAAAACATCACTAATGTCGGTTTTTAACTGTCCTGAGGCAAAAACACGCATAAAAAGCATCAATCAAAGTCAAATCGGACTATTAATTTCAGCGTGACTGGCACAAAACATATTCGGTATGCTGTCCACCGCTTTCTGCAATAATTTGAAATCGAGAAAGAGCATGTTTCCCAACTGATCGAAGTGTTTCCGGGATCACGTTGAGAATGTGTTGCGCAATGCGTGTTTTCAATGCAGCTAAGTTTTCAATCGGAACACTGAACACAACATCTTTCAGAAGATGGCGAACGTCGCAGAAGCGAATGGAGGAAAAGTCGTGTACTCAGCGTGTTTATACCAACTTCAAAGGGTCGTCCGCATGACAAAAATGGTTCAAATGGCTCTGAGCACTATGGGACTTAACTTGTAAGGTCATCAGTCCCCTAGAACTTAGAACTACTTAAACCTAACTAACCTAAGGACATCACACACATCCATGCCCGAGGCAGGATTCGAACCTGCGACCGTAACGGCGCATGACAAGTGCTTTCATTTACGTATTCTGACACATACAGTGCCATCAATTTTCACACTATTTTTTTTCTTCTGCCATACCTTTTCCGATAATATTCGGTTGCAATTTGATCTCATTCTCACCAGTGGTGTTATTTCTACAGAGTTTTGAAAGTTTAATTATAATCACCCTATATATGGATTGGAAGAATATATATATATATATATATATATAAATCATTCATTTCGTATAGACCGTCTTTGAACACGTTGTTTCAGCTGTCTTGCTTTACGTGTTCGTATGTTTGCCCAGTGCTCCCCAATTCGTTCTCGGTGTTGCTCCTTTCTCTCCTGGGTCCAAGCTTTTCCTGCTTTTAGTTTCGGCTTTCCTTGGAAACACTACCACGCCATAAATTTCTGTTTGAGTGGAACACGCTCCAAGATGCCATCATGGGTGATCCCCACTTCTTTAAGATCTTCCTCCACCTCTGTGAACCACGCCCATTTTGTTTTCTTCTCCTGAAAGTGTGTGATCATACGATTGATGAGTCTTCCAGGGCTCATTCGTGTCATATGTCCATAAAACACAATCCTTCTTTCCCGGATGGCATTGGTTATCTTCTCTATATGGGAATACAGTTCATGATTATGACGTCTTCTATATTCCCCATTCTCCTCGATGGGACCTAAAATCTTCCTCAAAATCTTCCTTTCCTTGGCCTCCAGTTTTTCGATTAGGCCTTTCTTGTTCATTACTAGACACCCAGAATCGTACAAGACCTCCGGACGGATAACACTGCAGTAATGCCTTAACTTCGCATTGAACGATACTGATCTTTTGTTGTAGATGTTTTTGGTTAAATAGAATGCCATTTCCATTTTGTTCATGCGTCATATGGAGGCTTCTTTCTTTGATAAGGTGACTGTTATCCATTCTCCGAGATATTTAAACTTTTCAACTCGCTTAATTTTGCCTTGACCCACTACAAGCTCCCTTCGTGGTGAATTTATGTTCGTTGTAAACTCGGTTTTCTCAAATGAAATTTCGAAGCCAGTCTTCTCTGCTTGTACGTTATGCTTATTAATCTGTCTTTCAGCTGTTTCCATGGAATCATAAAATATTGAAGGATCATCTGAAAAAGCGAGACAATCGGTTTCAAGATTTTGTTTCTTGTAACCCAGCCTGACACCATTTTTAATTCCACGTTTCTCCAGTTCTTTGCGCCACTCACGAATCACCATCTCGAGAGCACAATTGAAGAGCAGAGGTGAGAGCCCATCTCCTTGCCTCACTCCAGTCTTTATTTCAAAAGCTTCTGATGTTTCTCCTCTAAATTTCACTTTTGAGACTGTGTTGGTTAGTGTCTGCTGGATTATCGCTTTGGTCTTCTTGTCTTCTTGCCAAGTTCTTCTAGAATTCTGATCAGGGTTTTACGATCAATCGAGTCTATTCCTTTTTGGAATCCACTGTATATACACTCCTGGAAATTGAAATAAGAACACCGTGAATTCATTGTCCCAGGAAGGGGAAACTTTATTGACACATTCCTGGGGTCAGATACATCACATGATCACACTCACAGAACCACAGGCACATAGACACAGGCAACAGAGCATGCGCAATGTCGGCACTAGTACAGTGTATACCACCTTTCGCAGCAATGCAGGCTGCTATTTTCCCATGGAGACGATCGTAGAGATGCTGGATGTAGTCCTGTGGAACGGCTTGCCATGCCATTTCCACCTGGCGCCTCAGTTGGACCAGCGTTCGTGCTGGACGTGCAGACCGCGTGAGACGACGCTTCATCCAGTCCCAAACATGCTCAATGGGGGACAGATCCGGAGATCTTGCTGGCCAGGGTAGTTGACTTACACCTTCTAGAGGACGTTGGGTGGCACGGGATACACGCGGACGTGCATTGTCCTGTTGGAACAGCAAGTTCCCTTGCCGGTCTAGGAATGGTAGAACGATGGGTTCGATGACGGTTTGGATGTACCGTGCACTATTCAGTGTCCCCTCGACGATCACCAGTGGTGTACGGCCAGTGTAGGAGATCGCTCCCCACACCATGATGCCGGGTGTTGGCCCTGTGTGCCTCGGTCGTATGCAGTCCTGATTGTGGCGCTCACCTGCACGGCGCCAAACACGCATACGACCATCATTGGCACCAAGGCAGAAGCGACTCTCATCGCTGAAGACGACACGTCTCCATTCGTCCCTCCATTCACGCCTGTCGCGACACCACTGGAGGCGGGCTGCACGATGTTGGGGCGTGAGCGGAAGACGGCCTAACGGTGTGCGGGACCGTAGCCCAGCTTCATGGAGACGGTTGCGAATGGTCCTCGCCGATACCCCAGGAGCAACAGTGTCCCTAATTTGCTGGGAAGTGGCGGTGTGGTCCCCTACGGCACTGCGTAGGATCCTACGGTCTTGGCGTGCATCCGTGCGTCGCTGCGGTCCGGTCCCAGGTCGACGGGCACGTGCACCTTCCGCCGACCACTGGCGACAACATCGATGTACTGTGGAGACCTCACGCCCCACGTGTTGAGCAATTCGGCGGTACGTCCACCCGGCCTCCCGCATGCCCACTATACGCCCTCGCTCAAAGTCCGTCAACTGCACATACGGTTCACGTCCACGCTGTCGCGGCATGCTACCAGTGCTAAAGACTGCGATGGAGCTCCGTATGCCACGGCAAACTGGCTGACACTGACGGCGGCGGTGCACAAATGCTGCGCAGCTAGCGCCATTCGACGGCCAACACCGCGGTTCCTGGTGTGTCCGCTGTGCCGTGCGTGTGATCATTGCTTGTACAGCCCTCTCGCAGTGTCCGGAGCAAGTATGGTGGGTCTGACACACCGGTGTCAATGTGTTCTTTTTTCCATTTCCAGGAGTATATATATATATATATATATATATATATATATATGTGTGTGTGTGTGTGTGTGTGTGTGTGTGTGTGTGTGTGTGTGTGTGTGTGTGTTTATAATTGAATGGTGGCCATTTTATAAATACTTCTCTTATATTAATAATGTAACTAAAAGGTCAAAGTACAATGCACAGATGGGCTCGCGGTCTTTTGCTAGCGAGAATTCAGCGTGAGAGGATTCCATCGCGAGTCAGATTTGTGTGGCTTTCAGTGACTGTTGTAGTCTGATCACTCGGACTTTATTGCTGTTTCTGCAGTTTAAGGCAGCTGCGAAATGTAGTTTTTCTGTTATTAATAGACATAAAGTCGTGGACTGTCTACGACTGTAATTTCTAGGTTAGGTACTAGTAATTAATAACATTCCATCATCAGTCACAAATTTTATTTTTAAATTGCTTCCCACCGAGTTTCAGAGCTGCAACTTCACTTTCACGGACTGTGTGGATGTACTGGGCATTACATTTGTTTCAATTTTCATCTACGCTTAACCACATGACTTTCTTCTTCTGAACTAGTGAAAAACTTTCACATTTGCACTTATATTTGACACTATTTGAGTTGGGTATTGTAGTACTATAATAAATATGTTAAATAGTTTAAAAATCCTGAGCCCTTGCATTTTACTTTAAAGATTTTATAGCTTCCTAATGCTTTTAAACATATGACATTCCATGTTCCGACCGGTACAGTGTCACCCTTTCGTTGGTTATTCAATTTCTATCTCACAGTTTCTTCTCTCTTGACAGGCCCTTCGGGAAATACAAACGCGGGACTCATCATGAACTTTATACTAATGGAGAGGTCACCATGATACTTTTTTCAGTTACAGGCCACGTATACTATGGATACACTTTATGTGATTTTAATGCAATGGTTTTCATTGTCTTCTACATCCTCACACCATTGAACACCGCCGACTCTTCCTCTTTTTAGTGGTTACTTACAACCCTAGGCACCAACGTGTTCCCGGAAACAATAACTACCCTACCACATAACTGTGCTCTTTGTCTAATTGGTTGCTTAAGACGCAGTTCATACATTAACAAGAAATCTTCGATGGATAGTTAAAGGATACGGCACGAAGAGAGGAACGATAGCTCGGTAATTATTGCTGTTAGTGTAAGACAGAACTGACACTGTCAGAATAACACAGTCTGTATCAACCCAGACTACACTCTCTTAGACAGGAGAAGAAGAACAGAATAGGTCTTAACGACACTGCAGTAGAGTCAGGAACAACAGGGAAGGGTTGAAAATAACTGCGGCGACATGCATTACTATCACCCAGCAGAGTTTCACCTGCAGACCGAGTGGTCATACGTCGCGTCTCGTCAGTGGAGTGAAGTAACCATGTCATTTAGAAAATTGTTCTAATCCTCCTTGTGTGCTAACGAATTCCCATGCATTGAGACTGAAGGAGGCGGGCTTGATCCTCGTTATTGGCACCACCATTATAAAGGTGGCACGACAGAAAACTACACGTACATATATTTACTTAACTCTCTTCTCATACCATCAAAAAATACTAGGAATCATGGACACTTGTTCGTTAACTTTGAGAAAGTAAGTAGCTACTAACAGGTTTTGTGGAGACAATACCTATTTTCACCTATACATCTAAATAGTAGTGAACGAAGTAGAAGCACAACCAAACTTGTAACGTGAAACTGCTCAGCTGCAAGTACTCGTAACCAAATCCACTGTACTTAATTCAATGAGAAAATAATGTGCACCACTGTAGTCAAAGAAATTGACAATATACTCATCTGTTAGTAAATCCCAGCAACTAACGAGCCAAAAGGGAAAAACTTATCACTAAAAGAGTACACACTTATAAAAAGCACTTAAAACTGTAAATTAGCCAGCTTCCAAATTAGTCATTGAGGGGGAGATATATAACCTGTACATCACTTCCTTCTAGCTTTCCACATATCTGTCACCAGACTTACTTAAACTTCTAAAGTAGAAATGTAGAAGTTCAGCAAAGTGTTAAAACAACACATTGAAATACGTAAGTATAAGCGGCGTAATAACTGGAGCAGTGCTACGAGCCGTTAGCTCATCATTATGCACTAGTATCAATCATAAGATCTCTTCCCACTGAACATAATAACCACAATGTTACTTCTCACAAATTGATGGTGAAAAACTGTATATTACACTTATTTTCGTGTCACTAATGTTTTCAGTACCGCTGCCTTACGCAAATGAAGACGTGAGTGATAACCAGTCGCGTTATAAATAAATTAGTATACTATTTTGCAAAGAAGCCCCGCCAGAGCCAGGCTCTGTCAGTCACAAGCCAGAACAAAATGGTTCAAATGGCTCTGAGCACTATGGGACTTAACATCTGAGGTCATCGGTCCCCTAGAACTTAGAACTACTTAAACCTAACTACCCTAAGGACATCACACACATCCATGTCCGAGGCAGGACTCGAACCTGCGACCGTAGCAGTCGCGCGGTTCCGGACTCAAGCGCCTTGAACCGCTCGGTCACAGTGGCCGGCCTAGAACAAAGGGGGAGTAATAGAGGAGTAACACCTAAGAAATCTTGGTTCAGCTGGCTCGGCTGATAGTACCTTGTGAGGGCCCCTGGCAGGGTTACGGTAAAGATGGTCAACGGTTTTGAAGGCGGAAGACGACAAACATGTCCCAACGGTGGATAAAGCGGACGAAATACCTTCATTTAGCAGCGTCTGTTCTTCAGAGAAGCGGCCGCGAAGGGCGTCTGACTCCAGAGGAGCGGCCTATTATCAAGGTCCGGGGCTTACAACATCGGTTCTATTACTGGGAAGGATTTGCCTGACCCACACTAGTTTGAACAACCAAGCATCATGGAATGTCGTCATAAAAAGGACACTACCCCAGGTAGTACCTCTTTGAGGGATCTACCACTCTTAGGAGTGCAAACAGGCATATGGATTCTGAGGAGCCTGAATCTAGATGCTTTGAAGATATGACAACGCATACGAAATTCAAGACAAAATAGAATTACTATTTTGGGGCTTTGAACGTGAATTCTCTGTTGAAAGTTGAGAAACACAAAGAGTTGACGATGATGATGGACAAACATGACATAACTATCTTGGCCATTCGAGAAACCAGATACCTAGATGCAGACACAATGCACATTGAATGTTACAGGACTTATAAAGGCAAACGAGCAGTCAAAATAGGTAAGAACATGCCTGTACTAGGCACAGCTTTTATTGACAGTGAGAAGGTTGTCAGTTCAATCGCAGAGTTCTTCAGCCCTTCTGAGAGACTTCCTGTCCTGACTCAGCTGTGGTAACAAAGATACGCACTGATCAATGCGCATGCACCATTCAATGAAGATAACAGTCGTAATCCCAAGAAAGTTGAGCAGTTTTGGGACCTGCTTGAAGAAAGGTTAGAGAAAATACCATCTAAGAAGATAAAGATCCTACTAGGTGATTTTAACGCTCATCTGGGAATAGAAGCGCAATTAAGATCAAAAATTTTAAAGTACCCTGTTTGCAAGGTGACTAACAGAAATGGTACAATACTCGTCAATCTGTGTCGATCCTTCGATCTTCAGATACTGTCAACATTTTACAAACACAAGCCAAGTAAACAGAAGTCTTGGCGATCACCAGGCAATTGTGCAATTGTGTGGAGTGAAACAGATTGATCATGTAGCAATCTGTAGGCGAGGAGTTAAGGAAATAATGAATATTGAAGTACAGAGAGGTTCCCAATTTCACTCGGATCATTACCTCTTCAAGATCAAAATCAATTTCATCCCTCTCAATAAGGCCTTAAAAACAGGAAATGTAATTCATAAACATGACGTTGCGAAGCTGAAAGTCAATGAAAATGTATTGGAACAATGCCACCAGTAACTGACATTTGAACCTCATAAATGGACGGACATCGCCTCCAAGATCCAACAAGCAGCTAATACTGCAATCCTGACAACTAAAAAGAGAAAGCATAGATGTGGCAAGAGGTTCCTGATGAGGTGGTAACCGAAAGCACAAACGCCTGGAAAAAGTGGAAGTCGACCAGAAGGCCTTCAGATTTTGATGTATTCCGAGAAGTTCGAAAATATGCAGCCAGAACTTTACGAAGAGCTAAGCGATTGTATGAGAAACAGCACTCAGAACAGATCGACCAGGATAAGCAATGCCCGAGACTTCTATCAGACGTTCAAGTCCGATATGAAAGGATACCAAGACCCTAGTCTTTGTTTTAGAGACGAGAATGGAAAGCTCGGCCGGACCAACAAAGAAAACTGCACGACCACGTCTCGTTACTTTGAAAAACTACTTAATTGTGATGAACCGAAATAAAGATTACCTGTATGTGTCCCGGTACACAAACTACCCAACTCATCTCCACCTGGTAAAGAGGAGATCAAAGAGATCATCAAAAAATCTTAAGAATACGAGCAATAAGGCAGTTGCAGAGGATTCAATAGTGATGAGACTACTGAAACTGGCAAATAATGAAACTCTAGATGTACTAGTCTAACTTTTTGAGGAGATCTGGAGAACTGGGATGATACCAACTGAATGGCAGTCAGCTCTAATCAATCCTCTACAAGAAAAAGGCGATAAAAAGAATGTCAATAACTATAGGGACATCTCATTAGTTTCTGTTCCATATAAGATTCTCTCCAAAGCAATACAGAACAGAATAGGTCATCTTGACCAACTGATTGGAGAATATCAAGCTGATTTCTAAAAGGGCCGTTCTTGCCCAGAACAGTTCTTTAACCTGAAGAACATCATCGCCCCATCGACAGAGAGGCATTAATGGCTGGCTCTGAGCACTATGGGACTTAACTTCTGAGGTCATCAGTCCCCTAGAACTTAGAACTACTTAAACCTAGCTAACCTAAGGACATCACACACATCCATGCCCGAGGCAGGATTCGAACCTGCGACCGTAGCGGTCGCGCGGTTGCAGACTGTAGCGCCCAGAACCTATCGGCCACAGCGGCTGGTAGAGGCATTAATGAACATTTTGGAAGAATTTAGGGTGGATGATACATCAAGAAATCTGATCAAACAAACTCTCACTAACACAATGTCAAAAATACGATTTATGGGTGAGATTTCAGAACCCCTTACAATCAGAACAGGTGTAAGACAAGGAAATGGACTGTCCCCATTCCTATTCAACTGCGACTTGGAAAAAATCATTCGAGAGTGGAGAAAGTTGTTAGCCCAAGAAGAAACAAATGAAGAGCGGTTCAGACTTGGTCCTAAGAGCAAAGAGTTGTACATTGACTGCTAGGCCTTTTCGGATGACCTGGCCATTTTTGCTAACAACATAGAATCAGCAGTCAACGAGATCAATAGGCTGTCAAAAATTGCTGAAAAAGTTGGACTCTAGATATCTATTCAAAAGACAAAATATATGAGAATCATCTGTGATAAACCTGAATAGATGATCACCAACCTGCGAAAAATCGGACGAGTTAAGAATTTTAGGTATCTCAGTGAAGTCATCCAAGAGAATGGATTAGAAGAAGAAGCAATTAATGTTAGGATGAGGAAGTTACACCAGGCATACCAACTCACAAAGAATACGTATAATAAAAATTCTATTAGTATATGGGCCAAGTTCCGACATTATAATGCAGTTGTAAAACCTGCGGGCTTACATGGGTCCCAAACTTTGACCATGAATAGACAAGGCCAAGCTGAGCGACTGGAAAAGCGAGAGCGTGGAATATTAAGTAAAATCCTAGATAATAGAAGGGTTGATGGAAAATGGCAAATGAGAGCAAATGAGGACTTGTACAGCAAGACAGAACCTATCACAGCATCCATTAAGAAGAGATGATTTTTACTTTACGGTCATCTCATGAGGATGAACGGTGACCGACTAGCAAAAAGAATATGGAGTTTCATCCAATCTAAGAAAACAAAGCCAAGATAGTACGAAGAATGTGAAAAAGCTCTTAGGCAGATTGGTATCCCAGAGAGAGAAATTCTTGACAGGAGCAAATTTAGAAATTGGTGAACAACTACCACGGTTTTTAAATGGCATCAACGTCCAAACGTCGGAGAGGACCTTTGCCCGAAGTACATAAACAGGCACTTCTTGGTGGGCTCAGAAGATGCTGGCAGGAAGTCAAAGCTGGAACAAGAACAAGACCTAGGCACTAAAAGGAAATTGGTTGTTACCAATCATTCCCCAGAGGCTCAACTCGATATAAAAAGAAATAAAAACAAAAAATTTTCAAAGAACAGTACTGCCTAGATAAGAGACCTGTGTGAGCCCAGATGTGTCAACACGAACTTTTGTGAACCAGTTATTGCCAGTGGAGCTACGAACGCGCACAACTCTGGCCCGTCTTCCACTCACGCCACAGCATCAGCTTGCTCGCCTCACTGGTGGCGTCAGAGGATTACTTGGAAGGTGGGATGGCGCGTCGTGGTCTTCAGCGATGAAAGCAGATTCTGCCTGCACGCAAGTGATGGTCGTTTGCGCTTACGACGTAGACCTGGTGATCGCTGTCTCGTACAGTGCATTCGTCCAAGACACGTTGACCGCACACCAGGCCGTAAGCTACAATAGTTTTGGTGTTGGAAGCGATGATAACTATCACTCGGTAGTTGCAGAATGTTGTTAAACGCGTTCTTTTGCAGTTCTTGCAACACGAAGGTGATGTATTGTTCCAACAGAAAACACTCCCCTACACAATGCCCATAAATCTCGACATGCGCTGTCAGAAGCAGCAAATTGCCTGTCCGCCACTATCTCCAGACTAGTCTCCAATCGTGCATGTGTGGGATATGATAGGACGAGAAGTGATGTTCTCGACTAGTCAACCTACAACCCTTACAGAACTACCTCAAACAGAAGGCCGAAATTCTAAACCTAGCTCGTTTACAGTAGAGGACCGCAGCACCATTCCCTATTTAAGTTATCGAACAAACGCAAGGATGGCTGACATAGTGTTTAGTGTATCTTGGATTGTAAAACAGTTAAGATCCTTAGACGCCAGGAAGGCATCTGGCCCAGTCGATATAACCGTAAGATTTTATGTTGACTATGCTACACATATAGCATCATTCTTATCCACTATCTATCAGAGATCATTGGAACAGCGGGAAGTTCCACGGGACTAGAAGAAGGCCCAGACCATAGCAATCTATAAAAAGGCTAGAAAATCTGACGCACATAATTACCGGCCAATTTCACTGACATAGATTTGTTGTAGAATCATGGAACATATTTTGTGTTCAGACATAATGACCTTTCTAGACTCTTGAGATGCTCATCTGCAGAAACCAAAACGGTTTTAGGAAACAGCGGTCATGCAAGAAACAGCTGGCTCTCCTTGTGCATGATATACAACAGCCTCTAGATACCGGCTCCTAGGATGATGGCATATTCCTCGACTTTCGAAAGGCGTTCGACTCAGTTCCGCACGGTCGCTTGCTCCAAAAAGGGCGCGCTTACGGTCTATCCGATGACATATGCGTTTGGATAGATAGTTTTCTAACAGACAGAGAGCAGTATGTCGTTCTGAATGGGGAAACTTCAACAGAAACAGGCGTAATATCAGGTGTATCCAGGGCAGTGTAATAGATACCCCTCTTTTTACGATTTTCATAAGCGATATGGTTGATGGTATTGACAGTCGCATTAGACTGTTTGCCGATGATGCTGTAGTCTACAGGTTCAAATGACTCTGAGCACTATGGGACTTAACTGCTGAGGTCATCAGTCCCCTAGAACTTAGAACTACTTAAACGTAACTTACCTAAGGACATCACACACATCCAAGCCCGAGGCAGGATTCGAACCTGCAACCGTAGCGGTCGCGCGATTCCAGACTGAAGCGCCTAGAACCGCTCGGACACTCCGGCCGGCGTAGTCTACAGGAACGAGTATCACACGAAAGTTGTGAACAAATCAGTGAGGATTTGCAGAAAATAAATACGTGGTGTAATGACTGGCACTTATCTCTCATTACTAGTAAGCGTAACCAACTGCGTATAACAAAGCGAAAATCCTCAATAATATAAGAGTACAAAATAAATGCCCAGTCTTTGAAAGCAGTAACGTCCGTCAAGTATCTGGGAGTGACTATTCGAAATGATCTCAAATGGTGCGATCAGATTACAGAAGTAACGAGTAAGGCGAACTCTAGTTTGCGGTTTACTGGTAGAATCCTGAAGCGATGCAGTCCTTCAGAAAAGGAAATTGTTTATAATACTTTAGTTCATCAAGTTTTAGAGTATTGTTCGTCTGTATGAGACCCTTACCAGTTGGGTCTGATTCAAGAGATTGAGAAGGTCCAAAAAAGAGCGGCAAGATTCGTGACTGGTACATTTAGCCATCGCGAGAGCGTTACAAATCTCACAGAAAATTTGAAGTGGGACACACTTGCAGATAGACGACGCGCTAAACGGAAGGGGCTGCTCACCAAATTCCAAAATCCGATCTTCCCTGAGGACGTAGAGCTGATATTATTACCAGCAACTTTCAAATCGCGCAATGATCACCATTCAAAGATAAGGAAAATTAGAGTTCGTACTGAGGCTTTGAGAAGTCGTTTTTCTCTCGCGCTATCCACAAGTGGAACAGAGGGGGGAAATATGACTTTGGCGCGAACAGTGCCCTCCGCCACTCACCGCTTGGTGGCTAGTGAAGTACATACGTACATGTAGATGAACTATGTGAACTGGTCGAGCAGTCATGGCATAATGTATCCCAGAACAGTATTCGCCAACTGTACGATCAATTGGATACTAGAACATGCACCTGCAATACCGCAAGTTGAGGCTGCACGACGTAATAATATGGGTGTTTCAGCACGCTGCCTGGTACCTCAGAACCGCTTGTGCTATTGGGCTGTAAATGTAATAATTTCATGTACTCCATATGCACTGTTGCAACAATAAATCACGAGTGAATTGCAAACCTCTAAAAGCATGCACTAATTTTTATCCGGCAGTATAATATTTGGCAAAGATTGTAGTTGTAATTTGTCATCAGAATCGTACTTGTTCACACTGACCAACTAATTGAGTGGAAAACCGTTCTCATGTGAGTGCGTGGTTTCAGGTTTGCGTGCTAGTGATAAAAGATTACGCAGTGCAGTTTACAATATCGTTAAGCGTCTTTCCTGTGAAACAGTCACCCACATACAAAGTAAGTTTCTTCCAAAACCTACGAAATTAGTAGTAACCATTACGTAAGAGAACTTGTACCGGTAAATGATACAATGTCAGCTGAATAGTACACTGGGCAAAGGTTATTATGAGACGCAGATGTTTGAACTAAATGGCTCTGAGCACTATGGGACTTAATTTCTAAGGTCATCAGTCCCCTAGAACTTAGAACTACTTAAACCGAACTAACCTAAGGACATCACACATATCCATGCCCGAGGCAGAATTCGAACCTGCGGCCGTAGCGGTCGCGCGGTTCCAGACTGTAGCGCCTAGAACTGCTCGGTCACCCCGGCCGGCAAATGTTGGAACTGAATGGACAGCGTCTTAACAGTAGTCTACAGTATCGGGCTGAGAAACCGCGCTCACGTTATCAGCGGAAAAGAATGCGCCACATAGTGTAGCCCAGCTCAGCTGTGGGCATCACATCACTAAGTCTGTAGACTGGCCTGTACCAAAGAGGAAAAGTACCTTCAGTTACATAGATAAAAAGGAGGCAAGACTCAACCACGATTGTTGTAAATCACACTCAGTCATCTTACCAAGAAGTCTATAAGACACACAAGACTGCAAGAGCGAGTGAATAACTGACTATTCGTCATAAGTAAACGAAATGTCAGAAATCAGCATGGGCTGTAGAAACATATACATCATGTGGAAAGCTGTAGTTTTAGTGGAACATCGGTTAATTGTGTACGGGTGTACCACACACACATACTCACACACACACACACACACACACACACACACACACACACACACACACACACACATTGCGTAATTGTACTTAAATAGGACTTAAAGACATAGTATTTACCAAAAGATTCTTGTTCTTATGCCTTAAGTTCCACTTTCATTGCATCCAAAACCTGTTAAAGTAGATGTGGCACTTTGCATTGAACTTTCGTTCATCTTAGAAACATTAAGTGACCAAAATCACAAACAGCACATATACATCTCAATGCTTCTACTGACTTAAGCAAGACAATACCACAGATCTACTTTCGCTCAAGTACAGCAAATACTGCTTCATGCAAACCACGTATGTTTACAACACTCTAATGCTTTAAAAATACTCTCTTTGATGACTCTCAAACTCTTAATTTTAACGTACCAACACGAAACACAGTGAGTACTGATGCACTATCACTATTGTATTCTAAGACTGGAATGCCAAGACAGAATGTGCCAAACTTAGCAGTCAACTGCTTCTCGGTGTATGTCACTTCGGACAACAGTTTCTCCGACTCTACCTCAATGAGCCCCACCTTCGTATCTCACCATACATTCTGAATTTCTATTATAACTCTGAGGTAATTGTCATCTCCTATCACAACATTAACACACATAGACCCGTTTGTGGTTAAATGGTACGTACTGATGAACAGTAATATCAGTTCGACAGTTCACTAATGCATAGTCACTGTCTACCAACCATGTGAGTCCACATCTGTTTTATTACGTGGCTGATGTGCGAAGCAAAAGCACCTTGTGGATGCTGCTAGGATGATATAGGTTTGCGTATTCCATTCGAATTCGTGGAAAAGACGACGTATTTCTTCTGGAAACGTAAGGGTCGATTAGGATACGTATAGGGTATATAGATAATCATTTTTTATTTTATGTGACTGAAGGGTAATCGATGCTACTGGTGCGATGTACCGCCTACCATTCACTGTGCAGCGGCTTGTGGCGTATTTGTTTTAGATGTAGGACGTTCGCAGGCTACAGAATTGTTTACAAGCAGGCGGGAAGACCTGTGGTAGGGCTGGTAGTCGACCTGAACGTAACTAAATCTATTGCACATTAATGGGACTAGAAATCAAGTACACTGTCATCTGAACCATCAACTGCATTAAAACACCTATCACTAAGTGTCTAGAGTGAGCAGAAGTAGAATGCTTATTTTTGGCTCAGATTCATTTGGAGAAATCTTAAGGGAAGTAACACAAACACTAAGAACTGACAGATTGACTTACTGTGGCAGGCCAGCAGCCGCAAATCCGGTCCACATGTCACCTAACTAACATTACAACTGCGACCAACGTGAACAATACTGGTGGGTTTATTTCTGAAAAAAAAAATTAAGTACCACTACACGTAAGCTCACTGCCCACTGCTCTAGCCAGAATACAGCATCATGGTCGGCCCCCACTCGATTAGTGTATGGGGGAAAAAATGAACAATTCTGTGATTAAAACATAAATCTTTCCCCTACTCATAAAGTAGCCCTGAGTTGTGCTAGGCTTTGTGGAGCAGCTGCACGAATGTAAATGACTCAATGGATAATGTGCGTTCAAAGCTCTTTGACACTGTCAGAACAGCATTATGTCGGCAGGTCTCACTTGAAGAACCGATCATGTACTTCTCACAAAACAATGCATTCAATAAACACTTTGATACCATTAGGTCGTCGTATGTCTATCATATCGATCATAAGAGTACGATAAAGGAGATTGGGACACATACAGGGACACATTTATAGACAATCATTTCATATCTATCAATTGCAAGCGTTATGCCTCGGAATATCTTTGTGCAGTGCTCATAAACTAAAGGTGCAGCAGTAACGCTTCTTTGGTCATTAAAAACCTATTTCAGGCGTAGCAGTCATAGGGAAGATTTGGGTATTACAGAAGCATACATACAACCGTTTTTACCCGATTGTTACGTATGTGAGTAGAATACGAATGAAAAACTCGATAATACTGCCACGACATACTCCACACCGTGCACTGTACAGTGGTTTGTGGAATATGTATTTCGATGTAGGCTCCTGTCTACAGCATGGTTGCCACACTGGTAGGCTATATCGATTTTCAGATGACTTGGTATTGAAAATCCAATATAGACAGTCACAACCACAATAAACTTCTTTTTATTTTTTATATAAGGTTACTTGTTTTGATCTATTTTAGACCTTCTTCAAACCCCCACCATGATGTAGATGTGGCTGTGAACTCAGTAGGCACTACACATCCACGCACGCTAATGCTCCTGGAAGTTAGCGTTCATGAGGGTGTAACGCCTGTTCAGTTCACAGCCACCATCTACATCCTGGTGGGGGTTGAAGATGGTCTAAAACAGACCGAAATTGGTGACCTTACATAAAAAAATTAAAAAATATTTATCGCAGATGTGACTGTTTGTATTCAATTTTAAATAAATAATAAACCGCTGTACTCCATGTTCTGAAAAATTACTGATTCAGGATTGGATGGAGATTGGAGCCGAATGTAGATAAATGTAACTATTGAATCTAAAGTAGCCAAAGAGGCCTGCTACTGTCCCACTACGTCATAATACCAATAGCAAAATATCAGGATATAAGCATCCAGGTAGAGAGATAGATAGCCTTCTAACTAATGGACCAGTTCTGTCGCAGTGTGATGGGATTTCGAGGGAATTAGTAGGACTCTGTGTCTTGGCTTGGGACATCTAGAGCCAGCCTTACTGGTCAAATTCAGGTAGACGCAAATGCTGTATGTTGAATTCCGAGAGATTCATGAGAATATGATGGCAAGCGATAAACGGCGGGTGTCTGATATCTTGTTTCTTTGCCGCTACTTCTAAATGTTGTGAGAAAACATATTACTCTCTCCCATATATATCTTTTGAAGTGACTATACCGAGAAAATAAGAGATAATGCGAAGGTTCTTCCTCGAGAGACGTTAAGTAGTAGAAGTTCCATCTTTTGTTCCCTCAGCTTTTATAAAAGGAGGGGGGGGGGGGGGGCGAGTGCGCTGCTGCTGGCTGCTGGTGAAACATCATTAGACACACACATGCTCTGGGATGTGCAGTGTAGTGAAAACGGTGTGTTCTGCAGTGTGATAGGATCACAGTGCACAGTGCTGAAATCTCTTGTACATGTCTTTAATGGGCCATTACTCCAGGACTCAGAAGAGCAGTTGAAAGGAATGGACAATGTCTTGAAAGGAGGATTTAACATAAACATCAATGGAAACAAAACAAGGTTAATAGAATGTAGTCGAATTAAATCAGTTGATGCTTAGGGAATCATATTAGGAAACGAGGTACTTAAGGCGGTAAACGAGTCTTGCTGTTTGGACAACGAAATAGCTGAGGATAGCCGAAGTAGAGAGGATATAAAATGCAGATTGACAATGGCAAGAAAATCATTTCTGAAGGGGAGAAATTTGTTAACGACGAATATAGATTTAAGTGCTAGAAAGTCTGTTCTGAAAGTATTTGTCTGGAGTGTAGACATGTATGGAAGTGAAACGTGGATAATAAACAGCTTAGACAAAAGGAGAATTGAAGCTTTCGAAATGTGGTGTTAAAGATGAATGCTGAATATTAGATGGTTAGATCACGTAAGTAATGAGGAGGTACCGAATAGAATTTTGGAACCTGACCAAAAGAAGGGATCGGTTGATAAGTCACATTTTGAGACATGAAGATATCACCAACTTGTATAGAAGGGAGGGGGTGTTCCGTCTTGTTGGAAGATTAAACTCTCGAAATCAGAAGTTAGTTGTGGAAACACAGCTGCAACATGTGAAGGTAAGAGGTATCCGTCAGAGTATTCTCACAGGAGAGAAATGGCCCATACAACTTCGTCTGTGACATTACACCGAAAACATTATCCTTTACCAAATCTCTTCAAGCGCAACTATTGCGTGATGATGTTCAGTACCACATACTGCCAAATTGTGGCGATTAACGTTCACAGATAAATGGATGGTTACTTCGTCGCTGAATACCAGC
Source organism: Schistocerca piceifrons (assembly GCF_021461385.2). Taxonomy (NCBI): domain Eukaryota; kingdom Metazoa; phylum Arthropoda; class Insecta; order Orthoptera; family Acrididae; genus Schistocerca; species Schistocerca piceifrons. Next base: position 325,689,986 of record NC_060144.1, read on the forward strand.
TTGAAGGCGAAATATTCATTCTCAAATGACTCCTGCATTGTTATGCAAAATTTAAGACACCGACCATAATGTTCAGGTTTTAAATGTTACACGAGCTGCAGACGACACGGTTTTAAATGCAACCAAAGTCGCAAAATCTTCCACACGGTTTCCTGCGATGTTCCAAGTACGCGGCTTGCGAGCACCGATGATTTTTTTGGCCTGCTTCAGAACCTTCCTCTCACCTTCAACCTCCTTTTATAAAGAAAAAATCAGTGTCCCTAAATTGTCGATACAAACGTAAAACGCTCTTTTTAGATGGCGGCTGTTTTTCATTACTCCTTCTGAGCGAACGCTGAACAGATAAAAATCTCGTATATTCCAACACACAGAAAAGCGTTTCTTGCTTTGTTGCCATTATGTCAAGGCACCAGACTTGTACCGCCATCTGGAGGCGCACAATTCAGACTCAGTGGGTTTGTTGTTCTGTTCATGCCTCAGTCATATTTTCTATAATGATAGAAGCTGACGTAATGGATTAAGATGTCGCCAGGAAAATGTAATTTATTAAATCGTATTTGTACATGTAATACTGTGAAACATATGTAACTCTAAATACAAATGATACATTTACCGTACCTCTGTATTTTCCTTACATGACCCGCTAGACATTCGAGTACTTATTTTTTGTTTTCTTGTTGTTGCTCCTATTTTCCGCATCTATAGGAACAACAATAAGCAGAATAGAATGTAAGAGCATCTAACGAGTAATGTACTGTACATATACAGCTCGTAAAACGCAGTAGGTAACAAAATTACAGGTTTCATGGAAGTATGTTCCGTATTTGCAACTAACTGAAAGGCAATTTGTATTTTACGACAAACGTCTCGCTTCTTTTATTTATAAAGTGTCTTCAGTGGCATGTAATACAGGATTCTTTTAATACATATAAGACATGTATTATGTAATAGTTACAAGTACACTGAAGAGCCATAAAAACTGGTACATCTGCCAAATATCGTGCAGGGTCCTCGCGAGCACGCGTAAGTGCCGCAACACGACATGGCATCGACACGACTAATTTCTGAAATAGTGCTAGAGGGAAATGACACGATGAATCCTGCGGTGCTGTCCTTTAATCTGTAAGTGTGCGAGGCGGTGGAGATCTCTTCTGAACAGCACGTTGCAAGACATCCCAGACATGCTCAATAATGTTCATGTCTGGGGAGTTCGTTGGCCAGAGAAAGCGCTTAAACTCAGAAGAGTGTTCCTGGTGCCACTATGTAGCAATTCTGGACGTGTGGAGTGTCGCGTTGTCCTGCTGGGATTGCCCAAGTCCGTCGAAATGCACAATGAGCATGAACAGATGCAGGATGTTTACCTAAGTGGCACCTATGGGAGTCGTATTTAGACGGATGAGGGGTCCCATATCATTGCAATTACACACGCCCCACACCATTACAGACATCTACCTGCTTGGACAGTCCCCTGCTGACATGCAGGTCCATGGATTTATGAAGTTGTCTCCATACCCGTTCACGTCCATCTGTTCGATACAATTTTAAACGAGACTAATCCGACCAGACTACGCGTCATCAACAGCCCAATGCCGGTGTTGACGGGCCCACGAGAGGCGTAAAGGTTCGTGTCGTGAAGTCATGAAGGGTATACGAGTGGGCCTTCGGCTCTGATGTTGCCGACCGCAGCGACGTATTCTGCCTGTTTACATATCTCTGTATATTTGAATACGCATGTCTATACCAGTTTCTATGTAGCTTCAGTGTGTATTGCTATTTACTATTTCTCATGTGTTTCCTCTTGTTTTTTTTGGTTACAAGCAACTTTTGTATCAGAAGTCTCGTGAGGTTAAATTGTCGTTTGGTGCTACGATTTCCAATGTTGTTAGTCCGTGTGTGTGTGGTCTTGGAGATGGTTTCATTCCTTCCCCATATTCCAGCTGGCCCACATCTGTTACCACGCATCAATTGCAATTTTCATTGTGTGTGTTTACAGAGTGTAGTGTTGCCAACTGTCACTCTGACTTTACCTTTCGTTTTTTGTTTGTGTTCAGATAGAGAGAGAGCGGGGAGGCAGAAAATGTTGTTCTTTGAGCAACATTTGATCCCTATTTCCTTAGCAGATTTACTATCCTGTGTGTTGATTTGTGTTTTTGTGTTAAAGCGTACCGTTTTTTTTTTTTTCTGTTAGTCATGTCATGAGTGTTACAGTTTTGTCTTTCTATGTGTGCTGTAGTCTCTGTGGGCTTCTTTGGTGTTTGTGTTCTCTTCTCGTTTTCATTTTTCTTTAGTCGTGTTTTTGAGTCTATGTACTACATGGGTGTTGCAATCATTGTTTGTTGCTATCTGTAGTGTTGTTTTTAATTCCTTTTGGCACTTTTCTTTGCTCAGTGGGATATTATTTAGTCCGTGTAACATGTGTCATAGGGCCAGTAACTTTGATTTTACAGGTGGTTGGATGAAGCATGTATAAATGTCCTAAGGCTGTAGACTTTCTGAAGATGCTTATTATTCCCTCTCTTTATTGTTATAGCGAAAAATGCTTTTGTTTTTGTATTTCTTTTTCCATGGCGAATTGAATATTTCTGTGTATATTTTTTTATATCGGTATGTTCTCTGCTGGCAAGTTTACCATGCAGATTAGGTCACCCACATATCAGTACCAGTAAACAATTCTATATCATTTCTTTGTGATGACTGTAACAAAGATTGTGTCTCCTATGTGGTTGACGAATATGTTTGACATTGTTCTTGCTACTAGGGATGTTATTAGATGACCATCACTTTGTAAGTAAAATTCCTTTTCAAATTGGAAATAATTTTGTGATGTGATTGTTTTCACGGATTTTGTTATTTCATTAATATGAAATATTGTTTTACATCAATAAGTTTTCTTCAAACAGCCATTCTACCTTGGCTGAACACCTGATTAAACGTGGACATGAACTATCCAACATGGAACAAAACATGTAAATTATTAAAGTGAACAATCAAAACAAAAATGGCCTAACATTATAGGACAACTTTCATATACAACGAGCCCTCCAGATGAAAACGAAAGTAATTAATGACCAAATCAATATAAGCAATAGCTCACTGATCATGTTAGCCATTAAAACAATAACAAACAGAAAGCTGAAACACAACCAGAATAAATAATTAATGCAATTTTGGTAAACATTTTTTGGAATACAGTGATCAATAGATTATTATATTATGACTAAGGTTCAGTCTTGATCACACCATTTATGTTTCAATGACATAGGTAACCAGTTTCGGTTATTTTTACATAACCATCATCAGACCTGTGGATTAATTTTAGGAAATACTAGAAACCAATCTTTAAATAAAATGAAAGTGTCTAATGATGTCAAAATTTAACAAGACAAAATAAAATTAATTATACCCATGGCTCCCTTAGGATGGTAGGCAGAGCTCTCCTCAGCTGCTACGAAGTCAACTGATGGTTATGAGTGCTGAGCACGAGCTTAAATATGCAGAGGCTCCGCCTACTTCCTGTCACATTACTTCACAACTGCCAGTCAGCGGTCATAATATGACGCTATCGTCAAAGTATAAAAGTAGGAAATACACTAATAACATCAAATTGATTCATTTAAAATGTCTAATTAACGGATAGTTAGTATGTGTACAGCGTATTTATATTTTAGATAAAAACAGTAAACAACGATGTGTAATAGTTGTGTCCTCTATGGGCAACCTTAATACGAGGGCAGTTCAATAAGTAATGCAACACATTTTTTTTTCTGAAACAGGGGTTGTTTTATTCAGCATTGAAATACACCAGGTTATTCCCCAATCTTTTAGCTACACAACACTATTTTTCAACGTAATCTCCATTCAATGCTACGGCCTTACGCCACCTTGAAATGAGGGCCTGTATGCCTGCACGGTACCATTCCACTGGTCGATGTCGGAGCCAACATCGTACTGCATCAATAACTTCTTCATCATCCGCGTAGTGCCTCCCACGGATTGCGTCCTTCATTGGGCCAAACATATGGAAATCCGACGGTGCGAGAGCGGGGCTGTAGGGTGCATGAGGAAGAACAGTCCACTGAAGTTTTGTGAGCTCCTCTCGGGTGCGAAGACTTGTGTGAGGTCTTGCGTTGTCACGAAGAAGGAGAAGTTCGTTCAGATTTTTGTGCCTACGAACACGCTGAAGTCGTTTCTTCAATTTCTGAAGAGTAGCACAATACACTTCAGAGTTGATCGTTTGACCATGGGGAAGGACATCGAACAGAATAACCCCTTCAGCGTCCCAGAAGACTGTAACCATGACTTTACCGGCTGAGGGTATGGCTTTAAACTTTTTCTTGGTAGGGGAGTGGGTGTGGCGCCACTCCATTGATTGCCGTTTTGTTTCAGGTTCGAAGTGATGAACCCATGTTTCATCGCCTGTAACAATCTTTGACAAGAAATTGTCACCCTCAGCCACATGACGAGCAAGCAATTCCGCACAGATGGATCTCCTTTGCTCTTTATGATGTTCGGTTAGACAACGAGGGACCCAGCGGGAACAAACCTTTGAATATCCCAACTGGTGAACAATTGTGACAGCACTACCAACAGAGATGTCAAGTTGAGCACTGAGTTGTTTGATGGTGATCCGTCGATCATCTCGAACGAGTGTGTTCGCACGCTCCGCCATTGCAGGAGTCACAGCTGTGCACGGCCGGCCCGCACGCGGGAGATCAGACAGTCTTGCTTGACCTTGCGGCGATGATGACACACGCTTTGCCCAACGACTCACCGTGCTTTTGTCCACTGCCAGATCACCGTAGACATTCTGCAAGCGCCTATGAATATCTGAGATGCCCTGGTTTTCCGCCAAAAGAAACTCGATCACTGCCCGTTGTTTGCAACGCACATCCGTTACGGACGCCATTTTAACAGCTCCGTGCAGCGCTGCCACCTGTCGGAAGCCAATGATACTATACGAGACGAAGCGGGAATGTTTGAAAATATTCCACAAGAAATTTTCGGTTTTTTAAACCAAAATTGGCCGAGAAAAAATGTGTTGCATTACTTATCGAACTGCCGTCGTACTATTACAGTGTCAGTTACATCAAAAATGTGAAAGTCCTTGGTGTTGTGGTATATATCGGTTATACCGAGTCACCTACATCACAATTGCATCTTTGTTGGATGTTCTAGAATCGTCTTACTTTAACTGTAGTTTTCATAGCAATATTCTTTATAGCAGTAGGGTAGCAGCCAAGAGTACGTTCTGCATTATGTATGTCTGAATAACTGATGAGACCGCTGATTAAATTTTTAGAACTCATCGATCTAATAGTTTTTATAATAATTAATGTCAATTTAATAAAGTGCAACTGATGTGTTGTATCAAATGTGGGTCAAAATATCAGTCAGCTGGAGTACGAGAACGGAATGAACACTTACCCAGGACCACACACATGACTAGCAACAATGGAAATTCTAACACCAAACGGAAATTTAACCACACGAGACTTGTGCTACAGGATTTGTTTCTAATGTGAAAACAAGAGAAAAGCGTGAGAAACAGTAACATAGCAGCATGTGTGTTACCTAATACATTTATCATATATATTAATAGAAAATTGTATTACATGCCGCTGAAGCTGTTTCACGAATATAAGATGCGAAAAGTTTATGACAAAAAAACTGCCTTTCATTTGGACAGAACGGATGTCCATGAATTTAAAAAGAACTAAGAAACTATGGAAAACAGAAAAAATGACATAAATTGCAGTCGATATTTTTAATGATGTGCCAATTGAAGATTTAAATACGTTTGACGCCAATTCAAGATGGTCGAAAGCCAGGAATATATATATATATATATATATATATATATATATATATATATATATACAAATAAAAGGCACAATGTGGCTGGTTATTGTATTTCTTCCAATAACATCACATTTCAGTACTGAAAAGTGCAGAAATCAGATATTACGCAACACTAGCGTAATTCGAAACTATTAATAAAGCAAATAAATCAGTCGGTTCTACTAGGAATTTTGTCTCTGCAGTAGAAGTAATTGGCACAAAGAAATCCTTTAGTCTCCTCTTAAACTGAACTTCATTGGCAGTTAAGCTTTCTGTGGGAGCTGGTAATTTCTATGAACAGAGTTGGTTTGAAAAGACCAATTCCATAGAGGAATAAATATGTTGCTAAGCTGTGTTTAGTAACACCACATCCCAGAAGGGGCCTCTGCAGAACGTTCTTGAGTTCACACCACAAATTATTTGTCTTATGCGGTTTTGGAAAACGGAAGTTCGAAAGTGAAACTCGAACCAGACCTCAAGCCGCCTGGGTTGGGTTGTGTTGGGGGAGGAGACCAAACTGCGAGGTCATCGGTCTCATCGGATTAGGGAAGGAAGTCGGCCGTGCCCTTTTCAAAGGAACCGTCCCGGCATTTGCCTGAAGAGATTTAGGGAAATCACGGAAAACCTAAATCAGGATGGCCGGACGCGGGATTGAACCGTCGTCCTTCCGAATGCGAGTCCAGTGTGCTAACCACTGCGCCACCTCGCTCGGTCAAGCCGCCTGAGATAGAGCCTGTGGATACTGATGGCACACTAAGGTTGAGCACGAAGCGATTCTAAAGAAACTTATAGCTCCTTTATCTGCTTTGCCAGACTCTAATTAATCGTTCCGTCATTCGAATTTAAAGGGCTATCATAGCCATCTGCGAATTTTCTGTCAGTTACTGACAACTCACTGTTCTATCTCCGTGGCTGTTCAGGAGACCTGTCTTTTCGGAAACAAGTTCCCTAATTTTGAAAATAATAGTACCCACTGTAGAAATTGCGCCAGTTCCGATAGTCATACGTTCGTATACCTGCAACAAGCAAGTGCCCCAAAAAATTGCATAGGAGGCTGTGGCAATACATGTCCGTTACAGCACCAGTAAATAATACCTACCCGACCCCAGACAGAGACACACCATACACCATTCCTTCCTTTTCTCTCTCTTCTTATTCATTCTTTTCCTTTCTACTGAACCTGCTGGAACTTTCTCCCTCTTTCTGTCATTCTTTTTTTTCTCTCTTACATACTTTTTTCCTCATTTTCGGTCTTTTCCCACTCTTATGTTCGTTATTTTTGTCACTTACATTCTTTCTTTTCCTGTCTTTCTTTCTTATTTTCTCCTGTTTATTCGATTTCTTCCTCTCTCTTTCATTCTTTTCCTTCTCTCCATTTTTATTTTCCCTCCATCCTTTCATTCATACTTTCCTCTCTCTTTTCATTCGTTCTTTTCCTATCTCTTCTCATTCATTCTTTTTCTCCCTCTTCTCATTAGCTCTTGTCATCTTTCTTTCCATTCCCTCTTTCTCTCTCTCTCCATTCCTTCTTTTTCTCTCTCTCTTTATTCATTCTTTCCCTTTCTCTTTACATTCTTTTCCTGTCTCTTCCTTGAATTTTTTTCTTGCAGTCTTTCTACTTTCCTCACTTTCTTATATTCTTCTTTTTTTATATCTTTCTTTCTTTCTCCCTTTTTTCTCTTTCTACTTTTCCCTCTCTCTCTTACTCTTCGATCACTGTCGTGCTTAGGTGAAAATACTGCTAATTAGAAAGCCTATATGTGCGCTCTAACAACGCAAATGCTGTCCTTCTGTGGATCATTGATTGCAGTTATAATTTTAATTAATATTGTGTTTATACTGGTTGCTGGTGAGGTGGAAAGTTAGTTATTAGTATTTTATTAATAATCTCAATCATAAACAGCCATATCACAGTCATCACAGTCACTCAAGAAAGTTATAATTAAGCTTTATGTGTTTAATCTGAGTCGGACGATGACACTCCTTGTCCACAGTCTCGATGATTGGAAGCGATCTGCAATCCTGTGTAAATAAAATGTCTTGGTTTCCTTGCGTTGCGTAGTCAGTCGGGAAACATCAGATCAAGCGGAAAATTCGCTTTGATAGAGTTTAATTATCTGATGAAATAATGGAGCTCTTGGATCTAATATTTGCAGGTTCATTTCGAGTTCATCGGAAGCTCCCTTCTGATTACCAACGAAACGACACCTCCGTGCAGATTTCCAATTAGAGAATATATATATATATATATATATATATATATATATATATATATATATATATAATGAAATTCCTTACACACCTTTGATGTAAATGCTTAGTATATATTTTCTTGAGTAGCATACAATATATTTTCAATCTCTTTCTTCCAGTAATCTCGATAGCAAAATTACAATTATTCAGTATGGCTATTCGGCACGGAGACGATCCTAGAAGTACCCTCAACACACCAGAGAGAATATTACAAAGAGTAATTTTGCGCTCATGGAATAGTAATAGCACTGTACTACTTTGCACATCGATTCTGCGAGTATATAGATGGTCAAGTAGGAAACGTAATTCACTCATAGAATTGTGCAGGGGCAATTAGTAGAATATAAAAAGATATTACAATTGCCCCTCACAGCGAGCAAAGTTAATGATAATACACTTTGCGAGCTAACAGTAAATTTTGTTGGCTCGTTCATTCAAAAGAGAAATATTTTGAAGATTAGTTTTTTAGAAATTATCACAGAGTGTATGGGTAGCATGTTAAGACTGTATGTTACCAGAATACCTAGTCTGTGACTTTTACATGGACGGGGTGTATCTGCATCCCGCGTACATAACCAGGGCAGATACAAATCAGTATGATGGCGGAAAAGGTCTACCCATTTGGGAGCTGGCCTTCACAGGGAAACCCCAGAAAACCCGGAAGAATAGACCCCAGCTCAGGTATTAAAGACGATAGGAAAGCCTAAACAAAGTGATTTTGAAATGTATAAAAACTTGATAGATGAGGTAGATAGAAAAGCGCCTCATAGCAACAAAAATCTTTACAACAGTGTTTCAAAAACAAAATTTCAAATTTCTTCTTTCGACAGTGTAGGCGGAGATCTCGTAGTGGAGCCGATGAAACAGGAACACTGGGTATGGACAGCAGGTAGGTGACTTACAGCATTTGGTGGAGGTGGTACGCAGGACAGGCGATGAGTGGCAGAACAGGGCAGAAGCTGGTAATGTGCTGTAGAAACAGCAAGATGGTCTTAGGAACAGGTCAGGGACATGAACATGGAACAGGTTTAAAGTGGAATGAGAAAAGGTTCTGACTGAATAAATTCTTGGAAGAGAGTGGATTAAGGCACTGAAGTCCATATTTCATCGTTGAATTCAAAGTCGGAATTGATTCATTTATTCTTCCATCTGTACTAGACTGGAATATCCATCAGTCTTGAAAATCGCGAATTTTATTATCATCCACAATTCTGAAGCTGTTCAGAATCACAACTGCAGATCGTCCAAAGTATTGCAAAATAAACTGTGTTAATTTAATTTTTCTGTAGCATGTACCACGTGTATTCCTCCCAAAAACTTTCTTCATCTAATCTTCGATTTGATATAGTTGAGGTGGAAGTAAGGCACTGAATCTGTCCAAATTTTGTTTTCAAGTACGAAACTATGGATAAAATTCAAGTTCATACATGAGGAAATTTTTAAAATATAGGCATATGACATCGAACACACATAAATTTTCTCTCGCATGACCAGTGAGTCTCTTTAACCATTCGTATCGGTGATATTATCAACTGTAGTTTCACTTCACACTTCACTTGCTTTTACCGCAAACAGCGCGTGCCCTGCCTTCAACGTACTTCCTTACATAATTACTAAGTTTAAAGTTTGACATGCCATGTTCATATGATTATGTCTTGAGAGAATACAGGTCCACTTTAACTACACATTAACACTCCCTATGGCTGTTACTTATAGTCAATACCTACATACTCTAACAAATGCTACAGACTGATACTTATTCTAAAGTTTATACTAAACTATTGTAACAACCCACGCATCACTTACCTGGTTTTGGTGTGTGTTCACCCCAGGTAATTGACTAACAGATCAACAGAGAGTGCAAAACTGCCGCAATATCGGATAATGCAAAGAAAGTAATAAGGCCCTGTGACTCCTGATTGAACTGCGATGGCAGTGTTGACATTAATTGATTCAGAATTGATCCCTTACAATTAAAAAGGGGTGCAGATTGATGTTATATTCAGCCATTGAACAACAGATGCAAGTGTTGAACATAAAATTAATTAAGAAAGTGACTTGGGATTTCAGCTACTTGATTGAAAACATATGCAGTCGATTAGCACAAATTTATTTTAGCTTACGACCTTCAATCATCACATTACATGACTCTCCTAACAGGCAGTGGAAATAAATTGCGTTTATGTTGAGTAAACCGCGATAAATCAAAATTAATTCCTATCTACTGACCCAGGCGTAATGTGAAGTGCAAGAAGAATTCTACAATACACGGCCTGTGAAACCCTCTTGGAAACTTTGCCGACATGATCCAACAAATTAATCAGTGGCCTAACTCAAGCTGGAGCGGGCGCAATATCACCGAATTCAGCATGGCTGGGCGGCGGCGTTGTGGGGATGTCGGTGGGCCTCATGGTGCTGCAAGGCTGCGCTCGTCTATTCACTCCTAGCTATCTTGCTCAGTACATAGCTGAACGAAAACTTTCTATCTCCAAACTCAATTGTTCCATTTGCATAGTCCTAAACTGCAGAGATGCTCACTCTCTCTCAGGCAAGCTGAGTAAAGAACGCCAAGTCTGCACTCTAGGCAAGCTGGGAACAGAAGACCTCTACGGAGACTTCTGCCAGTCCGCTCGTCGCCTCGGTTTCCCGTCCAGCAAAATCACTTACGCCAATTGCAGCACAAGACGCATTAATTATGCATCGCTTCCAAGCGCCGACCAATGCCTGCTCTGGGAAGTGAACAAATTTCCACAAAATTTCCCTTACTCTCAACTTCTGCTATTTAGTTCCTCCCAGGCCACCCATCATGGTTAGTGTCTGCACAAAACACCAATTTTTCCGGAATTCTGACTCCCAGGAGAGTACTTCAAATTCCATGGTCCTACGTTCCCATTGGAGGCCACATATTTAATTCTGTCGCTCTTCACCTGATTTACTTCAGACTCTGCAGACCGTGAATTCAGCATGAAGTTGCTATAGTCATGAACACGCATATTTTGGCCTCTGTTGACCACTCCACTTGCTTTGCACAGCTTTCTTGCTTGTTTCACTGAAAACGGGACCATTCCTATAAATCCCTTCAGTTGTCTCTTATTCCGTGGAGATGGAAAATTTCTAATTGCACTTCTTCTTCTGAGACGGCAGAATACCTTTTGCATCAATCATATGCCCCAAGAACTTAATCTGTGGTAATGCAAAGTGAGACTTCTGTAGGTTTACTGTAATTCCTGTCTTCTTGAAGACATCAAAAATCCTTTCCAGAATATGTAAATGCTCTTCCCATGTCTTCGTGGCTATTAATAAATCGTCAACGAATACGGTTATGCGACTATGCAATTCTGGCCCAAGAGCATAATCCAACACTGAAATGAATATTTCAGCACTGACAACTTTAAATTGGTAACTTCTACATGCATAGATGAATGCCGTATATTTCCTAGATTCTTCATTCATGGGGACTTGCCAATGAGAACTTTTCAGATCGACACTAGTCAAGCACGAAACATCTTGAAAATTTTGAATTAACTCATCAATATTTTCCGGTTGAGTTCTCACGGGTACCATTACTTCCTTGATCTCTCTCGCATCAAGAACTAATCTTATGTTGCCTCTAGGTTTTGAAACAACTAACAACGGGGAACAATATGGACTCGTTGATGGCTTAATCAGGTCCCATTTTAGCATTCTATTTATCTCTTTTTGAACAGATTGTTTTAATCGACAGGGGATCGGATAGTTCGTGTGACAGTAAGTTTGATGTGGCTTTAATTGCAGGTGGCAAATATACCCTCTGATAATTCCCGGTTTCTCATCAAAAATCTCTTCACAAGGCGCTAACAGATGATGAAGTTGCTGCCTTTGTTCTATGGTAAGCTGATTTGATTCACTGGCTTTAAATATTGCTGTTTGATTAAAGTCTTCATACTGCATCGAATTATTTGAAAAATCCTTCCAGCAACCGTTTGTAGTATCAATTAATTAAATGGTGGCACCGCAACAATACTTCTTATGCACCGTCTCCTTTCTATTTAAGTCCAGTGCTATCTCTCCTCCATTTATTCTAAATTTAACTTTCCCTTCCGAAATATCAATCTTACAATCGTACTCCTGCATGCTCTCAATACCAAGAATACAATCCACTAAACAACTTCTCTACTACAAGGAAGTGCATCTTATTGCTACATTTTCATCTTCCTCTCCAATTGGATTTGTACTTTGACATTGGGAGATCGTGCTCCTACAGCTACGATGATTTTACAGTTTTGTGCCGGTAAAATTGGTACCTCCCTCTTCTTAACAATTCTCCTAAAAATATCTCCTGAGATGGCATTAGCGGAAAAGGCGGTATCTAGTATTACATTCGTTGGATTCTCCTCTATTTCGACAAATACCTCCGATACAGGGACACTCGATCTTTCATTCTGACACATTGTTATATCTTTCGTCAACTCTTCAGTTAATAGCTCACCGTCATTATATCGTAACATTTGCACTTTTACTGACTCGCCCCTAACAGATCCCCTATTTGTATCGTCAATTATTTCAGTAATGATCGGTTGTTGTGGTGAGTCGTGATTCCACTCTGTCTGTTGAGGTGAATTTGGTCGGTATTGCATCGATTGGTTCGTGTAGTTATTGTTATTACTCTGCGGCTGTTGGTAGAACTGTCTTGTATTCCCATACATAGGATTAAATCGATTAAAATTTCTGTTGTTCCTGAAACTGCCCCTCGCGGCACTGTTATTGAAATTTCCATTATAATAATAATTGTTGTTTCCATTTAATCCATTTCTGAGTCTTCGCGGATAAGATAGATTGGTCGTGATTATTATCACTGTTACTATTATTGCCATTTCCATTCCTGTTGTAGCTCGGATTTGCTTCAATTGTTCTTATTTGATGCAACATTTCTCTTGACCTTTGACCGTCCTCCTCAATTAAATCAATGTGATCAAGAGTGGTCATAAACGAGTCTAAGTCCTTATCATTTATGTACTAAAGCTGATTCCTTATATATGTGGGTAATCTGGATTTAAGTATTCTGAGTATGTCAGGTAAAGGAATTTGTAGTTCCCAGTATAATGATTTGTTAATATATTTCTCAAACTATTTCTTTAGGGATCCTCTATAGAATGAGAAAGGCTCAGGATATAAAATTTCCTGCCTTAGTCTTTCTTGTATTCCAGCAGACCAGTATCTTAATAGAAAAGCCTGCTCAAATTCTATATATTCTTTACAGGACGATATTTGCTCAGATGCCCACAATGCTCCTGATCCTTGAATATATCCTGACACAAAACTAATCTTTTGCCATTCTGTCGAAGATCGTGGAAATAGACCTCTTAAGCTTCTAATGAAAACTACAGGATGAACATTCCTTTTATCAGGATTTTTCGCGTCTGTTTCACTTTTCGTAAAAACTCTTTTCTATTATTTGCCTTATCATTGCTCGCGTAATAACGCATATACGAAAAGAGCCGCGAAATACGTTTTAGTAATGCTGTGCCATGAATTTCTTTATAATCATTAATTTTCAACAAAACAGAATATATTGGATTCTTATTGTTCTGTATCTGGCTTTCTATTAAAGGAACATTTTCCGTTACTGTAACTCACTATAAAAGTCAAGATATCTTCCCTACTTTATCGTTATTGAAAATGAAAATTACTTTGTTATGAAATACTGATGTTACAGTTCACGAAGATTGTTCAACATCAAAATTTTGCAGTGGATTTTTGTTAAGAGTAAAACACCAATAATTACCACGACCAGCACAAGAACATGAGACTATTGTCGGAGAAAAATACGTTCTTACTATAAGGTTTGCCAGACCAGAACTAAGCACAGCAAAATTCCTATTGTGTTACGAAGGTAAATTATCTTTTTTGTACTGTTAGCAATATATTATCAGCAGCCCGCGTCAACCTGCAAAACACATCATAAAATCTGCTGCGCTGCTCTGCAATCCGGAAGCTGAAAAAGATGATTTTATTTCACTATTACCTTCCCGCTTCTTTGCGGTATGATCGATTTCTTTTAATGCAGTTTGAATGCGCCGCGGCCGCGGCTCGTTCGTTCGTAGCGCAGCTCTGCACCACGGATAATATTTAAATAACTGAAAATTTCTTAAAAGGATGGGATAATATACCAAGCAGCTACTAGAAATAATAATGCAAGGTTTCATTAAATAACTCTATTCAAAACATTCAAATATGTTAACTAATACACACCTTTTACAATGATTACGTAATGGCGTACATCTGTTGACCATGACAAAAGAAGACTACATTAGCATTTACTGCAACGTCACAGGCTATCTTACTCGTACAACTCCAAGAAGAAGACAGAGAAATTAATGTTCGTTCTGTATTATTTATACTAGTGGTATTTTTTCATCTTTGTATGATATTTATCGTCTGTGCGCTTTCAGTACTCGCCGACACAGATATTATCTAAAATAAATAATAATAAAAAAAAAAAACGTAATTCCATACAATAACAAAACATGATACACAATATTTTCTCTTTACTACAAAATATGTCTTTTGCTAATAGACGTTACAATGCCCCTGGCAGCAATTGACTAACGTTAAGAATGTTCGGCAATATGCTGCCACTAACGTCCGTTTTGTCATTGTCTATCACCTTGTTTGAAATATTCACTGTTCACTTCTTTACTCTTTTGCATTATAGTTTTAATTACACTTTTTATAGTTTTTTCACACTTTGCGAGGTGACCGTAAACCTAGTCCCAGGGTCATTACAGTTTTCTGGCTCCCCCATTTGGGCTACGTGCGGTCAGAAAACCTGGGAAAACTGCGCCGGAGCCATGGTCATCTCACCTGGTTTGTCTTAACACGCGGTTTGATTATTCATCAAAAAAGGTTGGACTTTATCCAATGTTCACAGATAACAAAGGTTATTTATTACCCAATGTTAAACTTTTAGTCTCTTTGTTAAAAATGTGCCTTCTACACTCTGTCACATTTGTGTTCTGTGTCACAATGAAAGTCAATCATTAAACAGTTTTATAGCAAGGTAATGGATTGTCTCTACACTTAGTCACGACAAATGTTCTACCATTGTATGGCATTCGTGTCAGTTTGCTTCACTAATATGACGAAAACATATCACATATATCATCGAACAAGTGAATGTTTTGAGTTTATACACAGTAAATTAAAAAAAGGAAAAATGTTTGTCACGTAATTTCGTGTCCAATAAATCATTTTCATATTAGTACATTAACAACGTAGTTGGTAATGTTCGATTGAATGTCAACAATGTCGTCCAGAGCGGGCGGCGCGAAGCAATTGTTGCGTAGCGTCGTCTGGAACGCGGCGTGTCAACGACCGCTGAGGTCGACGACCTGCTCGCAGTAACAGCGACGGCGTGCTGAGGTGGCGCCCGAGCAATCGCGAACCGCGCCGAACCATTCACCAATGTCGGCGTGTTGCAGTGGTTTCCCGCGACCGGCTGGCTGGCGGCACGGCACCCGTCTCTGCTTCTCCGCATGGCTCCCCGTCGTAACGCATGAAACAAATATTCCACAACGGTGTACTGTCTTTAAGGATACAAATTATTAGCTGTGGAAGAAAATGCACTTTGGTTAAAAGCGTTTATTGTTCATTACGCCATCGCTTCGCTGGTATGCACAGGCTGTTTTGGCGTGATAACAGGTTTCTTGCGACACTAGTATTTAGGGTTCGTCACACACACATTGTACTACACACTTTCATTTGTTCTCACGGTCGATTCGCTGCCAGAGCGTCTCTCAACATGTGAAATGTTTCGGTTCACACACACACTAAATGTTTCCGTCGAGCGATGTTAGTTTGTATCGACTCCGAACGGATCACTAACTACCGTTTTTACTCACAGTGTCTTGTTCGTTGAGCACTGCACTATGACAGTTAGTCACTCAACACTTAACTTATACTGACGTATATATTGGTGCAGATACAACAGTCATTTTCTGTCCCTACCACACACAATATTCCGTCCTTTCCTAGATTGTTTATGCACACAGTTTATTTTTAATGCATAACAACTGTTCTTAGCATAATCACTCTCACCTCCATTGAGTCCATTGTGTTTACCTTGTCATTAGACACTTTTAATACTATTACTAGGCATATATATATATATATATATATATATATATATATATATATATATGGCTTTTTTGTAATTATTTAAAGGTGTGTGATTTTTGTTACATAGCTTTCTTTTCCTTTTTTAGTGTAGCTTGCCAGGCTATCACCCATCTAGCAAACAGATTTTACCATGTGCATGACAGCTTGACTTGGGCATATTGTTCAATAAATACTTTATTTAGTACTAGTATTATTTTTAGCGGTTTGTCCTACAGGACTACAGTGCAGTTTCCGCGTAACTTGATTCGCATACCGCGTAATTAATATTCAAGGGCGTGTACCAAGTACACAGGCTTCAATTGAAGCATCGATACATACAAAGCGTAGGTCACACGGAACGGTTTTGTTTTGATTGAATTCTGCTCCAGTGTCGTTCTCAGATCACTATTGGCAGTAATTGCATCACATAATTATTTCGTACTACAAAGTCCATTTTTGGCTAGTAGAGACTCTCTCTCAGGGTTCCTTAATTCTAACACAATTACATCTGTTACATAATTATATGAGATTGCATCATTAATTGTACTTACTTACTACAAATGAAAAATGATTCAAGAAATTAATCATTATTTTGTCAACAAAAAGATTATTCATTGCTTGAAGAGCATATCGTATTTTAATGACACTAACTGTCTGTAAACAAAGTCTTCAATTTGCCTGTTATTGCTCAGTTTACTGACTCTACTTCCTCAAAGTTTTAACTATACACACATTCTTTCATAAAACTAACATACTTATACTCTAAAACACAATTGAAATATTCTTACTACTACTATTTACATCAGACATGTCACTGAATAAATAATTTTACTATACCACTCTAACATATTTCAAATCTCTTTAGCCACTACTTCCCTCCTCGACCAAGGGATGGAGTAAGATGCGCGACAGTATGTTTTATGGGGCATCACCTCTATGTGATAGTGGTACCCTTCGACTATTCCTGGTCGGTCGGTAAATACCATGTTATATTCTGATAACAGCTGCGTCAACTGTTGCTTTTGTATGTTGCTTAAACTTTCAGATTCCTGTACTTTGGTTTGAAATTCATCAACATTTGGTTCAAAATTTCTATCTCCTATACTCGGATAATAGAGATCCGTCACAGGTGAATAATCATTGAAGTGTGGTACCCAGGGGTTCCTACATTTGATATTAATTCGATTGCAACATGGCACAAGTACCTCCTTCGATTTCATCATAGACAACTCAATCCTCCTACCTTTATTAACTATGCTTAGTTTTCCCGAGGAGAGGTCGATCACTGCGTCCCTCTCACGGAGAAAATCTACTCCCAGAATGCAGGCCACCTTTAACCCTTTAACAATGAGGAACGAGCTCACTGTGGCTTCGCCCTCCTTACAAATCTCCACCTGCACCTGGTACTTAACTAACTGGCTCTGTGCAGTTATAGCTCCAGACACGTTGCAATTATTAACCGGGAAAGTCGGTATGCTACGTCCCTTCCCTAGCGCTTTAAACAACTCTGTACTCATTACACTCACTGAGGCACCTGTGTCAATGATTATATTCACTGCAACATCATTGATTTTCGCTTCTATTATGGCTTGCACATTTTCGTTGCTATCTTTCTTACATTCATGCGGTTCGGTCAGTAGATCTTTATCCATACTGATACCGTCGTTGTATCGCAGCATATGTATTCCAGGGATATTATTGTCATTCGTGTTGCTCTCACTCCACCCCTCGGCCAGCGATGGAGAGCATATCGAGGCCGATTCTAGTTTGTTGGATGGCTTGCTTGCGAGGTACTTGGACGGCTATTGTCCGCGACCTCTACTATGTTTACGCTTTGGTTTGTGGGCCGCCACGACTGCGCAATAGTCGCGTTTTGCAGTGGTGGTCTGTTGTTGTCGTACCGGTCATTACCCTGCCGCTCTGGGCTTGGTCGCTGATTCTGATTCCAATTACGATTACCGTCATTGTAATTGCTATGCCACTGACATCGCGCATTTTTCCAGCGGTTGGTCCCTGGCAGTCCGCAATCATACCGGTCGTCAAATCGACGCTTTTTATTATGAGACGGCTGACCATACCCGTTTTGATTTCTACCATTATTACAATTTTGCTAATGCTCTTGCCGCTTGTTACCACTCCCACCATTTCCATGGTTGTGGTTTTGTGCACTATTATTTCTGTCATGTTTACACCCTGATCCATTATTCCGCGAGTGATCACACGCTGCTTTTGCGTCTTCCTGGATTAAGTCTATTGAATCTAGAACAGACAGGAAATGTTCCATGTCGCTTTCTGGTACGTGTATTAATTTCTCTTTGATGTTGTTGTTGTTGTGGTCTTCAGTCCTGAGACTGGTTTGATGCAGCTCTCCATGCTACTCTATCCTGTGCAAGCTTTTTCATCTCCCAGTACCTACTGCATCCTACATCCTTCTGAATCTGCTTAGTGTATTCATCTCTTGGTCTCCCTCTACGATTTTTACCCTCCACGCTGCCCTCCAATACTAAATTGGTGATCCCTTGATGCCTCAGAACATGTCCTACCAACCGATCCCTTCTTCTGGTCAAGTTGTGCCACAAACTTCTCTTCTCCCCAATCCTATTCAATACTTCCTCATTAGTTATGTGATCTACCCATCTAATCTTCAGCATTCTTCTATAGCACCACATTTCGAAAGCTTCTATTCTCTTCTTGTCCAAACTATTTATCGTCCATGTTTCACTTCCATACATGGCTACACTCCATACGAATACTTTCAGAAATGACTTCCTGACACTTAAATCAATACTGGATGTTAACAAATTTCTCTTCTTCAGGAACGCTTTCCTTGCCATTGCCAGCCTACATTTTATATCCTCTCTACTTCGACCATCATCAGTTATTTTGCTCCCCAAATAGCAAAACTCCTTAACTACTTTAAGTGCCTCATTTCCTAATCTAATTCCCTCAGCATCACCCGACTTAATTAGACTACATTCCATTATCCTTGTTTTGCTTTTGTTGACGTTCATCTTATATCCTCCTTTCAAGACACTGTCCATTCCATTCAACTGCTCTTCCAAGTCCTTTGCTGTCTCTGACAGAATTACAATGTCATCGGCGAACCTCAAAGTTTTTATTTCTTCTCCATGAATTTTAATACCTACTCCGAATTTTTCTTTTGTTTCCTTTACTGCTTGCTCAATATACAGATTGAACAACATCGGGGAGAGGCTACAACCCTGTCTTACTCCCTTCCCAACCACTGCTTCCCTTTCATGTCCCTCGACTCTTATAACTGCCATCTGGTTTCTGTACAAATTGTAAATAGCCTTTCGCTCCCTGTATTTTACCCCTGCCACCTTTAGAATTTGAAAGAGAGTATTCCAGTCAACATTGTCAAAAGCTTTCTCTAAGTCTACAAATGCTAGAAACGTAGGTTTGCCTTTCCTTAATCTTTCTTCTAAGATAATTCGTAAGGTCAGTATTGCCTCACGTGTTCCAGTGTTTCTACGGAATCCAAACTGATCTTCCCCGAGGTTGGCTTCTACTAGTTTTTCCATTCGTCTGTAAAGAATTCGTGTTAGTATTTTGCAGCTGTGACTTATTAAGCTGATAGTTCGGTAATTTTCACATCTGTCAACACCTGCTTTCTTTGGGATTGGAATTATCATATTCTTCTTGAAGTCTGAGGGTATTTCGCCTGTTTCATACATCTTGCTCACCAGCTGGTAGAGTTTTGTCAGGACTGGCTCTCCCACGGCCGTCAGTAGTTCCAATGGAATATTGTCTACTCCGGGGGCCTTGTTTCGACTCAGGTCTTTCAGTGCTCTGTCAAACTCTTCACGCAGTATCGTATCTCCCATTTCATCTTCATCTACATCCTCTTCCATTTCCATAATATTGTCCTCAAGTACATCGCCCTTGTATAGACCCTCTATATACTCCTTCCACCTTTCTGCTTTCCCTTCTTTGCTTAGAACTGGGTTTCCATCCGAGCTCTTGATATTCATACAAGTCGTTCTCTTATCTCCAAAGGTCTCTTTAATTTTCCTGTAGGCAGTATCTATCTTACCCCTAGTGAGACAAGCCTCTACATCCTTACATTTGTCCTCTAGCCATCCCTGCTTAGCCATTTTGCACTTCCTGTCGATCTCATTTTTGAGACGTTTGTATTCCTTTTTGCCTGTTTCACTTACTGCATTTTTATATTTTCTCCTTTCATCAATTAAATTCAATATTTCTTCTGTTACCCAAGGATTTCTACTAGCCCTCGTCTTTTTACCTACTTGATCCTCTGCTGCCTTCACTACTTCATCCCTCAAAGCTACCCATTCTTCTTCTACTGTATTTATTTCCCCCATTCCTGTCAATTGCTCCCTTATGCTCTCCCTGAATCTCTGTGCAACCTCTGGTTCTTTTAGTTTATCCAGGTCCCATCTCCTTAAATTCCCACCTTTTTGCAGTTTCTTCAGTTTTAATCTACAGGTCATAACCAATAGATTGTGGTCAGAGTCCACATCTGCCCCTGGAAATGTCTTACAATTTAAAACCTGGTTCCTAAATCTCTGTCTTACCATTATATAATCTATCTGATACCTTTTAGTATCTCCAGGGTTCTTCCATGTATACAACCTTCTTTCATGATTCTTAAACCAAGTGTTAGTTATGATTATGTTGTGCTCTGTGCAAAATTCTACCAGGCGGCTTCCTCTTTCATTTCTGTCCCCCAATCCATATTCACCTACTATGTTTCCTTCTCTCCCTTTTCCTACACTCGAATTCCAGTCACCCATGACTATTAAATTTTCGTCTCCCTTCACAATCTGAATAATTTCTTTTATTTCATCATACATTTCTTCAATTTCTTTGATATGGATGGGTAAATGTGATTTTAGGAGTCTTATTATGTCTCTTGGTGAGATAGGCTCGTTCCAATAACGCGTTTTGTTTATGTACTTCTCGAAATACCGTCTCAGATTCCCAAGACGGGATGAGTACGGTTCGGGATTGTATACTTCTTTCCTTAGCCGCTCTTGTATACAAGGCGACCAGTATTTTGACAAAAACGCCCTCTCGAATTGTTCATATGTCATGCAGCTGTCTGCTACTTCCGTAGCCCACAATGCTGCATCACCCTGAATGTATGACATTACGTATTGAATCTTCTGTGCTTCGTTCCACACACTAGGCAAGATATTTTTAAAGCTTTTTATGAATACTACTGGGTGTACTGACTTCCGTTCAGTAGTAAACGTTTGAAATTGCCTATTTTTTATCAAACTTTCTTCAACTAATATTTTTGGACTATACTGGTTTGCTCCTGGGACATATGCTGTGTGCTCCGAACCGAAGCTACAGCTCTTCGCATTATCGCCTAAAGATTCACCATTGTTGCGTCGCATATAAGTTTGTGCGTTGCCAAAAACATTGGCTGTTGGCGACATAGTTTCGTGTTCAAGATGTTTGCTACTTTGTGCTAAACCCTTTTCCAAGTCGGATATCCGTTTATTAATATTCACTTGCCACTGCGGAATATCCTCACTGAGTATTTGTTTGATGATTTGCACGTCGTTCTGTACCTGAGTATTTATTGCGGTACTGAACGATTCGGAATCTCTATCTGCCATAGCTGCTTGTACCTTAGAATTAATATTTTTTTTGATCTCACTCTCCTTCACTTCTAGCCATGAGTTGAATTCAGTTTCCATTTTAGTTGCTTGTTCGTTCCACTTCTGCTCTACAAGCTGTGTGGAATCTACCTCTAGCTTTTCTAACCGGTTGGCTAAAACACCTATCTCGTCTACCCTGTTAGTGTTTGCTACTTGCAGGTTGTTGACCTGTACAGTCAACTCCTGCACGGCCTTAGGTATCGACTCATAATTCTGTTTCATACAGGCAATGTCTTTTTTCATAATTTCTAACGATTGCACAAGTTGCTGGTCTCGCTCAGCTAGCTGACGATCTCGCTCAGCTAGCTGTGCAAGTAAATTTTCTGCTAACTGGCGATCTCGCTCAGCTTGCTGGCGACCTCGCTCAGCCTGCTGGCGATCTCGCTCAGCCTGCTGTGCAAGAAAGATCTCAATTTTTTCGTCTTTTTCAGCTTGTTGTTGCGCAAATTTTGCCTGATAATCCAGCACGCGCTCTAATATTGCCTGAAGTGAATATCCACCAGGCAGATTACCACTCTCTGGTTCCTGCTTTTCTGGAGGTGGTGTAATTTCTTTATCTACCTCTCCTTGAGCACTGGTGGGCGGTGGAGTCACTTTCTGTGCCCCTGCCCCCACATTTTCGCATGGTATATCCTCAAAGAGAGTACTTGTACTGCTTAATGCACCAGTTTCTACATTTCCTGCACTAACTAATGGCTGTTCCTCAGTATCCATATTGCTTGGACGTCGACTACGCAATTTAACCATATTCATAAATTACCTACTCGAACACAAGACCTGACAGTTTTTTTCACTTGCACACAAAATATGTTAATTTATCTACAATACACTGCACACTAAAAATTTACTATCTACAATCAACTTTGCCCTGTCATAAACACTAACATCAAACTACACACATCACTAGCGATATGAGATCACTTCACTGGAGTTAAGCTTCTACAAACAGGACAACTACACTGTAGTCTTACCTTTAGTTTATCTGATCTCGGGGTTCGTCTGCCCCCGGATTATGTAGTCGTTACAGTTTCTCAGTACTATCAGGATCGTTTTCTCTGACTCGCTTGCAGTGGTGCGTTTTTTCATGAAAAATTTTTGTACATTCATTAATACATGGCATTAATCATGATACACATACATACATTTATCACTATATATATATATATATATATATATATATATATATATATATATATAACAATAGACACTGAAATGAAATTACATAAACATTTATTTTCGTGGCCACTGCAAATTCCAGCCCCGCGTTTTTGGGCGACAGTTTCGCGTCTGTTTCACTTTTCGTAAAAACTCTTTTCTATTATTTGCTTTATCATTGCTCGCGTAATAACGCATATACGAAAAGAGCCGCGAAATACCTTTTAGTAATGCTGTGCCATGAATTTCTTTATAATCATTAATTTTCAACAAAACAGAATATATTGGATTCTTATTGTTCTGTATCTGGCTTTCTATTAAAGGAACATTTTCCGTTACTGTAACTCACTATAAAAGTCAACATATCTTCCCTACTTTATCGTTATTGAAAATGAAAATTACTTTGTTATGAAATACTGATGTTACAGTTCACGAAGATTGTTCAACATCAAAATTTTGCAGTGGATTTTTGTTAAGAGTAAAACACCAATAATTACCACGACCAGCACAAGAACATGAGACTATTGTCGGAGAAAAATACGTTCTTACTATAAGGTTTGCCAGACCAGAACTAAGCACAGCAAAATTCCTATTGTGTTACGAAGGTAAATTATCTTTTTTGTACTGTTAGCAATATATTATCAGCAGCCCGCGTCAACCTGCAAAACACATCATAAAATCTGCTGCTCTGCTCTGCAATCCGGAAGCTGAAAAAGATGATTTTATTTCACTATTACCTTCCCGCTTCTTTGCGGTATGATCGATTTCTTTTAATGCAGTTTGAATGCGCCGCGGCCGCGGCTCGTTCGTTCGTAGCGCAGCTCTGCACCACGGATAATATTTAAATAACTGAAAATTTCTTAAAAGGATGGGATAATATACCAAGCAACTACTAGAAATAATAATGCAAGGTTTCATTAAATAACTCTATTCAAAACATTCAAATATGTTAACTGATACACACCTTTTACAATGATTACGTAATGGCGTACATCTGTTGACCATGACAAAAGAAGACTACATTAGCATTTACTGCAACGTCACAGGCTATCTTACTCGTACAACTCCAAGAAGAAGACAGAAAAATTAATGTTCGTTCTGTATTATTTATACTAGTGGTATTTTTTCATCTTTGTATGATATTTATCGTCTGTGCGCTTTCAGTACTCGCCGACACAGATATTATCTAAAATAAATAATAATAAAAAAAATACGTAATTCCATACAATAACAAAACATGATACACAATATTTTCTCTTTACTACAAAATATGTCTTTTGCTAATAGACATTACAGATTAAAGATTTGGAATTGTCTTTGTTTATTAATCATGTTTTCTTCTACCCCACTACGATTCCAAAAATCATCCTGTTCAAAATCTTCACTGTGACAATCTGATAGATCCACTCTAGCCTGTGACGTTATACTTCTGTCTGCGTCTGAGCTTGACGTTGACGGAATGTCACGCATAGATTGAGAATTTTGTTTCTTGCTTCGCGCGGTTTCCAAATCCTCCTGCGAGAGATTTAACGATCTTTCAATATTCTCCTTCCAACGCGAAAATTCCTCACCAATTTGGTCGCGGACTTCCTTCAACCCTTTGTTAAAGAAATTCTCTTCGGAACTATCAGAAATCGACTGCAAAGCTACTTTCACTGTTTCTTCGAGCTTTTCAGGAGAAACATTCTGCTGTTCTGATGTTATTTCTGAAAATTTTCCGGTAAGTACATTGATTCTATGTTCAACATTCGTCTGGTTTTCCTTGATTTCTTCGAACTGTTTCGTTAGATTGTCTTGTGATTGTATTATTTCAGCTATCATAGCTACGGCACACTGCATGTCCTCTTGTGCTTGTATTAATTGAGGAACAAGTTCGACTTGTTTTTGTATCGTGTCTATCTTGACAGATACATACTCGGTTAGTTCCGCCTTTAATTTACTGGTAGTTTCTTGACATTGCTGACGGACCTGTTCAATTTGAGCAATGAGATTTTGTTCGGTTCTTTCTGCCTGTTTTTTTATTCCCTCTGTCTTGGTATTCAACCTGTGATATAGTTCATTAAAGCTTTCTTGTAATTGATTCTGTAATTCGGTTTGATTTTCACTCAACTTATTATGCAGGTCAGACTATACTGCTGATAATTCTCGTTTCACTTCGGCTTGCCCTTCTGCTAAACTTTCACGTAACTGATTTTGAAGTTCAGCCTGTACAGCTGATTAGTCTCGTTTGACTTCTGTTTGTGCCTTAGCAAGATTGGACACATTTTCTGCTAAGGGGGATAGCTGCTGCATAATCACAATTAACGGGTCAACAACATTTTGATCTGGTGTCGTACGAACATTGTCTGAACCAGTGGGGGTTTCTATATTGCTACCGCTATCCACAACAGTTTCAGCATTGCTCTCTGTGGCCTCTGCTTCGGCGCAAAGAGCTGAAGGCTGTTGCACGTCCTGTTGCTGATGCATGGACATTTTATATGCAGCTCTAGTTAATACCATGAAATAATTATCTATCACAGTTTATAAATCACTGAATATTGTTTCAAAATTAATGTCTTAACTAAGTTTAACGTTCAGATTAATTCACTGAGGTAGTCAAGTTAAATGCGCACACACGAAATAATAATCACACAACATTAAAATTCTACAAGCCAACTACTCTCTGAAAAACTTCTTTCCAAGATACTTCAAATTCTATTTTAACTACAAAATTAAAAATTGGTTTGTTCTGGCCTTTATCTGGAGTGCAATTCCTGTCTAGTGGGTGGAACCTTTCCTGTCAGCAACTTTTACTATCAGCACAGGATGTCTCTGCAGATTAGTTCCAGCTTGTTCTCGTAGTTTATCATAGAAACAGAAAATACATGTATTATAGAGCAATCGAAGAGAGTCTTGTCACACTAGCGCCAATATAATTTTAATTAATATTGTGTTTATACTGATTGCTGGTGAGGAGGAAAGTTAGTTATTAGTCATACAATGAAGGCTTTCACGACCGGGTGGTACTGTTGTTGATAATTCTTCCGGGTTATATGGCCGTGGTCCATGGAATTCTTCTATTCCTAACGTTCCGTCCAATACTACGTTGGACATCCTCATAGGTATGGCTGGTCCTGCTCAGTCCTGCCGACTGACGAGTCGGGCGTCGGAGAGCGGCCTAAATACCGAGGAAAGTGGGCGTGGTCTAGCTTGCACATACACTGTCTCACATCTATCCAGTTTCAGTGGGATGAGGAGTTTTATGAGCAAGTGGATGGTGTTGCCATGGGTAACCCGTTGAGCCCTGCGATTGCCAATTTTTACATGGAGAAATTTGAACAATTAGCTTTGAATAAAGCAAATAAGAAACAATGTTGTTGGTATCATTATGTAGACGACACATTCGTGGTTTGGACACACGGTAAAAAAGCCTTAGATGAATTTTTTGATTATCTTAATAGCATAAACCCTATAATTCAGTTTACCATTGAAGTGGAAAAAGACCACGCTATTTCGTTTCTCGATGTGTTAGTCATGAGACAGACCGATGGCAGTCTAAAACCTTAAGTGTTTCGGAAGAGCACACATACTGATAGATACTTACATAAGAACTCCAATCATCACCCACAATAAAAAAGTGGTGTAATCAAACGTTTAGTGGACAGAGCAAAACGGATTTGTACGCCGGAACATCTGGATACGGAACTGAATCATCTGAAACAGGCCTTCGAAAAGAACGGGTACTCAAACAAAGAAATTAATAGAGTTTTAAGAACTAATTACAGCAGGCCAAAAGACAAGGATGGTACACAGCAATGGAAAAACACGGTGCCTTTACCTTTCATTAGTAAGGTTACAGATCGAATCGCAAAATTTTGCTGAAACATAAAGTGAAACCGGTATTCAAACCTACCAGAAAAATAGGACAAGCACTTCGTTCTGTTAAAGATAGAAGGCCACCATTATCATCTAGCGGTGTGTATAAAATTACGTGTACTTGTGGGAAGGTCTATATCGGTACTACGAAAAGAAGTGTGAATACGAGGGTAAAGGAGCATAAAAGTCTTTGCCGACTGGGAAAAATAGATAAATCGGCCGTTGCGGAACATGCACTTCAGTCAGGTGACCATGTAGTTAAGTTTTCTGAAACTACAGTTTAAAGTGCTACCACGAACTATTATCCACGACTGTACAGGGAGGCTATTGAAATTTATAAACATGAAGATAATTTTAATAGAAAAGAAGAGGCCTTGAAATTAAGCGAGATATGGACAGTGGCGTTACAGAATTGATAAGTGATTTTTATCTATAACGGACTATTATCGATAGTTACATTTTATCTTTGACTAGTTTTCTTTCTGCTACTATGTGCAAGCTAGACCACGCCCACTTTCCTCAATATTTAGGCCGTTCTCCGACGCCCGACTCGTCAGTCGGCAGGACTCAGCAGGACCAGCCATACCTTTGAGGATGTCCAACGTAGTATTGGACGAAACGTTAGGAATAGAAGAATTCCATGGACCACGGCCATATAACCCGGAAGAATTAGTTATTAGTATTTTTTAATGATCTCATTCATAAACAGCCATATCACAGTCGCTCAAGAAAGTTATAATTACGCTTTACTTGTTTAATCAGAATCGGGCGATGACTCTCCTTGTCCGCAGTCCCGATGATTCGAAGCGATCTGCAATCCTGTGTAAATAAAATGTTTTGGATTTCTTGCGTTGCGTAGTCAGTCGGGAAACCTCAGATCAAGCGGAATTATCCGATGAAATGATGGAGCTCTTGGATCTAATAATTGCACGTTCGTTTCCAATTCATCGGAAGTTCCCTTCTGATTACCAACGAAACGACACCTCCGTCCAAATTTCCAATTATATAATAAATATATATATAATGTAATTCCTTACACACCTTTGATGTAAATGCTCAGTATATATTTTCTTGATTAGCATACAATATATTTTCAATCTTTTTCTTCCAGTAATCTCGATAGCATAGTTACAATTATTTAATACGGCTATTCGCCACAGAGGAGATCCTAGAAGTCCCCTCAACACACCAGAGAGAATATTACAAAGAGTAATTATGCGCTCATGGAATAGTAATAGTACTGTACTACTTTGCCCATCGATTCTGCGAATATATAGATGGTCAAGTAGGAAACGTAAGTCACTCATAGAATTGTGCAGGGATAATTAGTAGAATATAAAGAGATATTACCCAGTCAAGAGATTTCGAATGATGGGTACTCCCTCGCAAACTATGATCATGACCTTGTGGTCAAAGCTCCAGCAAAAGAAGAATTTCCTTTTTCATTTAGTGTAATTTTACTGAACCTTCTGGAGGGATAGGAAAGTTTCCTGCAGCCAAGATCACCAGGTATTTTTATTTTATTTCACATTGATGAGTTTCAACAGAATCTTGCTGTCATCATCACATCTTCGGAAAATTCTTATTAACATTCGTACATCACACCAATACAACTCCCACTCATAAGAAACTACACGGCATTGGCTTGTCAAACACACAAAAAAGAACATACAAAATATCCATTACACCAACTGTGACAGAAAGGGCATTCCCATGGCCCAAGCATATCACAGGAAAACTATGATGCAGCTGAGAGTTGTAGCAGCTCCATAACTGAGACTTTCTTTAATATACATTTTACATAAATGGAACGATTATGCTGTGTGTTAACACATACAGACTAATGTGGTTATTTTCAGCACAGCAAACACTTAAGCGGAATTGGAACCAGTAATGAGCCAAAATTCGTGTTGCACTAAATCGGACTTATTGGTAGATGTCGCCCCATCTTACTATCGAAATTTTCTGTTATGAAAAGAAACGAGGGTTCAAGTAGTTGTTTGGAAAGTATTATTACATGTATTTTTGTAAAATGTTCAAAATGTTGTAGAGATTGTGGCCTGAAAATATCTGCTCAGGAGAATCTGGTCAAAGTCAGCGAGTTTACTACGCACAGACTACTGCAGAGTTGCGACTTGCGGCAAAGATAACAAATGCAGCGCAGCTGGCCACCGCTGTTTTCCAATAGCAGCCACAATGAAAAACAATATTGTTAGAACGGAGAATAAACGTCCTATGTTTATTCATCGTAAATAGCTGTTAGATTTTCCGATGAGAAATTCAGTTAGTCGTTGTTTGGTGGTAGCCGGACTAACATCAGCCAAAATCGGGACTAGACTCGGGAGAATTCCTTGAGATTGTTATCGGCTTGTTTGAAAAATATGTACGCCAATCTGTGATAATTTTTTCCTCACTTTGTGGGCAGAAAAGCATTAAGTAAATGATTTCTGTGTGTGATAAACCTTTTGCATTTCTTTTATGTTTTCGTCTTCTTTAAAGGCTAAGAGAGAAGATGAAGCGGTAGCCCATCATAGAGCCTATGCCTACCGTCGTGTATTTTTGATTTTCAGTTGTTAAAAAAGAGAGGAGTTTTTCTTGTACCAGTAGGAGGAAGGAAGGATTCGAGCTCAGCTAGTGAACGAGTGAGAAGCACGCCATTTTAAGCGAGTAATTTTAGACCCCCGTTTTGGGGTCGCTATGATTAAGTGAGAAGTAAGTTTTTCATATATGCACCGCTTAGAAAATACAGTATTGTTTATTAACAGAAAGGTCCTGCGAGTTGTTATTTCAAATAGTACGATAATAACAGGAACTGAAGCCCACCTGTGTACTTTGGAATAGTACGAAGATCCGATAAGCTCAATGGGAACACGGTCAAAACTTCGAAGGTGAACAAGGCGACCAAACGTAGCATTATAAAGAAGGGTAAGCACAAATCTACAGCGGAGAAAGAAACTACTTCCCCCTGCAAAATAATATGAACTAATACGAACTTATTTCCAGGCATAGCTCAGCTTATTGTGCTTGTCATTCATGCCGAAAAATTAATCTCATTAATTCAATACATTTTAAAAAGCCACGCATTTCTACACTTTATTATCACTTAATCCGTTATTTTATTATATTATAAAGGATTTTCCGATGAGAAATTCAGTTAGTCGTTGTTTGGTGGTAGCCGGACCAACATCAGCCAAAATCGGGACTAGACTCGGGAGAATTCCTTGAGATTGTTATCGACTTGTTTGAAAAATATGTACGCCGATCTGTGATTATTTTTTCCTAACTTTGTGGGCAGAAAAGCATTAAGTAAATGATTTCTGTGGGAACTTTAATGAAATTAATAAAAAAAAACAAATATAAAATGAAATGATTTTGATTTGAAAATGTTGGGGGGAATGTAAATGTTACTTTAAATTGTTTTTATTTGCTTCTTTCAGTACGAACTTTGTTGTAGAACCCCTTAATTACGTGTGGTAATAAAAAATCATTTAGACAGAACTAAGCACATTTAAAATTACGTTAACTTAGTCAACCCTCTCATGCTGATAAATTCAAGTTAACTGATTAAGAACATTTAGTTGAAAATTGTATAAATTAAATTTTTTACGTATTTTGGCCTTGGCACACATTTTCTAAATGCAGTGATTTTTTTTTTTTTAAATATTTACTGAATTCTTTCCCGGCGTTAGCTATGGAACACAAGACTGTCTCTGTTAGCAGAAAATGGTTAAATACTGCCAAGCCGACCTGAACGTTGAATTATCATTGATAAAACGCACTTCAGTATACGTTTAAGTTATTTGCTTTAGAAATTGAAAGAACCAACAGATTGTTAAACTTCGACGTTAACTATCCGCCTATGGATGCACAAATGTGAAACCAGTAATAAATTCCGTCAGTCTCAGGATTGCTGCAAAAGAAAAATATTTTCTTAATTCACTGCTAATTTTATCTGCTTTCTATTTACGGGTTTGGTTAATTTTTCTTAGCGGAACAATTTTTCAAATGTGCCGCCGCTGCAAATCGTTCGGTCGCGGCACAGCCCAGAAACAAAAACGATAATCGCTAAAAATGCTGAAAATTCTGTAAAGAAATATTATAGATGACATGGGCAAGCTAATTTACATTAGTAATACACAATTTTGATAAATTATAATGTATTTAGACCACAACAATAATTCAACTTACATTAGCTTGTAATTTCTCCTATAATGGCGGCTAAATCTAGATTCAGACAAAAGAAGTCTACTCATTCATAAAATGCTACATCACGGGTTCCTCCCTCTCTCAGCTCTCGAGGAAGACGACAAAGAATGCACACTATGTATTCCTATTTATACCACTCCCGACCGTTAATGTCTCTTTGCTATCTGCGGCTGTATTTTACATTTTTCTTATCGCAGACATTGACATATTTCGTAATTACATTATGAGTATAGAAATATTACAATCATAAATACATCGAGAATAGTATTACAGAAAATATTACAATAATAACGAATGTCCTTTATACAAAATTAAATAATATTTTTTGTTAAATAATTACAGTATACACAAATTGCTTCATAGCAGCGTATATAGCACAATTAAATTTTATTTTATTAATAGTGTGTGTGCTGCCAGGGAACGTTACAGAACTTGGAATTTTGTGTGAGGAAGTAGTAGTGGCTGCAGTATATAGCATGTAGGACAGGTTGCTCGTGGATGGTGATTTTATGCAAAACAGTTTCTGAACGAAGTCTAGCCTGCAAACAACTCGTTTTTAGGAGATCAATATCTCTGTTACATTGGAGATTTTCTGTTTTGTTATGGGAGGTAAGTGACGTTATCACATGAAGGTGTTATTTGAATTTGAAGGCGGAGAAAGCACGCACTAAGGAAATAATACCTTTGACTTTTTGTATTAGTGGGATTGAAGGTGAACGCAAGTACTTAGGAAATAGTGACTTTGCGATGTTTTGTAATGGCTTATTTTGGGATTCCATGATGAGCGTCGATATATTTTACTTAATGTTTGGAAATCTCTACACAGACACTCTAGTATGATAAAAAAAATTATTATTTTATTTGGTTAAATATATCTCAATTCTTTCAATTTAAATCTGTGTTTCATACTAGAATGTCGTGTTCCCAGTTTGGCACAGCTTTGCCACAGGAGACACGAAAGCGGTCGAAGACGTCCGTCTTCTGGTCGGCTCCTGATCGTTGTCAGAAGGAGGCTAGTTTTTGATTACACAAAGACTTCTATTACTTGGAAGAGAACAACCCGGATTTCTTTACGTAATCAGTATGAATTCTATAATTACCTAAGGGACCTTTAACAGTGGATAGTAAAAAAAAATTGCTTTTGCAAATGAAATCATTAATAAATGGGGCAGCTATGAGCTGTATAGAAGACAAGGAGCGGCCTTCTGTCTACGACCAGGATGCCGCAGTATTCTCTGCAGTAGTAAAGGCTGTTTGACATTTATAAAAATAATATGGCACGGAGGATAAAAAAGTATAAAGGAAAAGAACAGAATAAGAAGTCTGGTAAACACTAAATATATTCAAACAATTCTCACTAGCAAATTAGGGCTTATTTATAAACAATACAACTTACATAATTACTTTTCTAAGAGTAGGGTGCGATCAGATTTCAGCCTGTCCTGTGCTGTCTCCTTGGTTCACGTTTTTGTCACAAATTATAGTCACTACTTTTCTCCTTTCGTTGAAGATAATTCTTGCACTGTTCAACACCTCCGATAACAATAACTTGCTGAATTACAGTCTCGAACATAAATTACTTTAATGTTATTAATTAATAATGTTGTCTGCACGCTGGCAAGACCGCTCACTTTTTTAGCTTAAAGTCGACCTTCTCCACGCTTTCACACCACAAGCAGAAGTACATTAAAATCTGAAGATCTACAAACGTTTTCTACCGTCATCTTTTATTTAGATCGAAGCGCAACGACAGTTCAGCTTCTGTTAAAATGTTTCTTTGACTGCGCAATCGATGTATTAGCGTCCGCGCTAGATGCGCAGCTTTACAGTTGTGTAAATTATACAAAACAAATGTCTTTCAAAGGGTACTCAAAGCTTTCATAGGACGGAAATACCAATAATATTACATCGCTTCCCGCGTGAGGAGTAATGAGTCTGAAAGATCGTTACGACTCACGCGCAATCGTAATATTATTGGATTCACGTACTTAGTGAATGAAGTATTTAAGGATCTCTCCTTGTAGGGAGCAAAACAAACATGACATAAGGCACACAGAATTATATACGTTTCACACTAAGTCGTCAAAACTAATCACAGTTGCTTGATCATTAACAAACTTGGTTGTAGCCTGATGTCATCATAAGTGTTCAAGGATTTAACATAGGTTCCTTTTCTGCGTGTTCTCAAGAATTACTCTCATTCAGTCAATTGAAACATTGAAATACTAACATAGATACAGTACAAATTAAATACACATACAGATACATATATACATAAATATTGACAAGAAGAAAAAAAAATCCTATTACAGTATTGGTGCATTTCCGCCAATTGTGAACAGAACATAAAACTTTTATCAGTCTTTCTCGTAGCGACGCCACTCTTCACTTTGTAGTTGGGAGTATTTCCTACGACTCGGATGATTTTCACAGGGGAATTCTTTCATCACCTGTCACTTTTCACTGCACTAAAACTGGGGATCACCTTTTCACACTCTGGTGGAAAACACTGGGGATTTCACTATGTGAAGCGGGAAGTGATATTTCTTGACTCGACAATCCATCGGGTCATGTCGGGAATCAGGAAAGTTGATGACTGGTTCAATGACGAATGAGTCAGTTTGGTGGCTGTCTTAAACTCATTCCAATTCATGTTTCAGTACATGAAAATACAGAAAAAAAATCTGTATTAGGACTTGCTCATTAACTCGCATCTTAATCTAAGGGAATATAGAGTAAGAATTTAAGACAATAAAAATTACTACATAGACTATGTACATATACATTATATATTATTCATATTTTGTGTCTAGGTTTTACATTCTTTCGTTAGCAAATATTAGCAAAACACGTTTCGTCTTGTACAGGTCTTTCTTAAGCAATGTATTTAGCAATATTGCCGTAGCAATTTTTATAGCCATCATTAGTGTCCTTTAAATGTAAATATAGTAAAATCGTGCGTAGTTTATCAACGTTTTATTATTTTTATGTCCATTTTCATCTCAAATCTGGAGCACGCTTGCGCCCGTTATGGAGAGGAATGCTTATTGTTGAGTACGGGCCGGCGAGCAGTCATTGAATGTTGCCACAGTGCTTCACAGTCACGTGGTAACGAACTGGCGGTTTAACAGCGTTGGCAGTCCGCGTCCTGCACGAGGCAGATAGTTCTGTGGCTGCCAACCTTACTTTTAACTTGTGCATTTTGTTGAATCGTGGGTACTGGAGCAGCTCGTCAAGGCGACATGGTCAACCTGGACGGTAAATTGACTGCACCAGCGACGAAGAACAGTCATCGATGAAAATGACTACTGTCTCCTATTGCAGTAAGTACAATAGCGTGTCTATCCTTTGACTGATAGTCACTGTATCGTCGTTGCAACGTGAGAATACTTGTAATGCTACTTCACACGCGGCACATCACTTGTGTCCATAAGTTTATTACAGTTCTGATTCACACAAGAGATAACTAGTTTCTCGTGCCCATACATGTGTCAAATTACTATTTTACACACGTGTCCATCATTTTGTCACAGAGTCACACGCAGCAATCCATACGTGTCCATATAGGTCTCTCTATACCACAGAGTAGCACAGGTAATGCTAAAATTACTTACCATGAAAGGATCATTTACAAAATATACATAGTTTTTTTGAAATTACTGTCCAAGACCTAACGAAAAACGTGTTTGCTATTCTGAATGGTGCTTCTGAAGCACGTTAGATTTTATATATTTTTTAAATCTGATTCTTTTCCTTTTCTTATTGTTCTATAACAGCTCTTTTTTTTCGGTTACATCAATAATCAGTAAAATATACCCACTTTGGCGTGCCGAACAGTTCACGTTCAAAACTTCATCTAACAGAAATCGGGAAAATTATTCCTATTTCCTAGGATGCTTTTGTTCACAGCAAATCAGATTTACATCACGTTTCGATAAGTAACTGCAGATACGCATCAACCAACGAGCCACGATCGTCAATACACACAACATACACACGTCAAGTCTTTTGAACCAATTTCCAAATTTCTTCCCCTACCGGGTAGGGTAGAAAGGTAAGAACGCTAAAGAAGAAAACTACAATAGGATAGTGCAAGGAAATGAAAGATACGAAGATAGATAATAGGTGAAATAATCAGTTGAGCAAATTCATTCTTCGGCTCCATCGTTTTTAGTGTCATCCACGTGGCATAACTTGACTTCAGTATTAAAATGTCGCACAAATCCGCTTCCAAAGCATCTTCAAATATATCTCAAAATCACGGCATGCGGACATAGCAGAAGAATATAAGCAGGTTATCTCAGTCCTCAACTAGGTGTCTTAATATCGAAGGTTTCTGTATAATACTCGTAACATAGGAATAGTCTCTCTAAGTTTCTCCAATACAGGACCTAATTCTTATTATAAATGCAAATTTCTTAACTGGTTGACTCATAGTAACAAATAAATTAAAGTTGCTCTCCAGTTGCGGGTACCATTATTCATTTCTTTGTACATTAACTATATGTTGCTGCTTATACTCGGTGTAATCTACAGGTTACAATGTATCAGTTTTGCATCGTACATGCTTCTAGCGACTTAAAATATCAATCCTTTGGAAGCTTAACTTAGGTTAATACTTCACATATACGGACATTCTGGTCTGAATGAGGGATTTAAAGAAAACCTTTACTACTTGGTAAAAAGGAGATTTGCCATAAAACTAAAGCAGCAGGTGGCACTTTGGCACATCCCTTACTCAATCCAACGACTGCAGACTTCAATTGCTCAAGAAACTTAAAACTACCTTAAAACTAAAGCAAATCTTATTTTCCAAATACGTAGAGTACCTTCTTCACTCACTTCATATCTTTCAAGCTCCATCATTACTTTGTGTCCACCTCACTCAAATGATTACGTCACCTGCAGAATACATGTACATGCTGTTGATTCACATACTTTCTAAACAGATCACACTCTTGTTTCAAGTTGCAGCTTAACATAATAAATGATATTTTTTTTAATGTTTTTCATGGTACTTCTTCAGGTCTACATGGTGGTAAAGTCCTTTTATTCGTCCACTAACTGGATCTGCCAACACGTAACAACCAATATGTGGCTTCCTGACTATAACAAACGGTCCTTCGTATAAGTGTTGCCACTTACGATTTTTACGTAAGATGAGAGATGGTTTGAAGTGTGTCCCCAGAAGAACACGCTCGTTCAGGCGATACGACAGAACTTTATTGACATGCTTGTCAAATGCCTTTTTTCTTAAATTGGCATGAGTTGTGAGAGAGATCAGGGCTTGTCTTAACTTATTATCTAGGTTGACTTCTGGACCTTCTATCTTGGGGATGGGATCAGTCCATTCATTGCTTTCCCTTTGCCTGGAGATTAGTTCTGAAGGTGTGAAACTAGTCGAAGTGTGTTTTTAGTTTTCCGTATGTTCATTAGATTGAATTTCGCTCACAATTACCTTTGAAGTACCGGGCGGTACGCTCGGTACGAAGTTTGCTTCCGTATTCCACCTAAGTTGCGAGCTATTTGCCGGAATTTCAGTCGAGATGGTGTGTGTTGGCGGGTTTGCTCGGGCATAATAGATGCGAGAATTTTGAGGTTCATGATTTTGACTTTGATAGTTGGTAAAAGGCGGAGGACTATTCCTAAAGTTTGGAGCATACTGTTGTTTGTATTGCTTGGAAGGATCTGGAGGATTTCTCCCTTGAGAACAGTGCTGGAATCTAGGCTGGTTACCATACTGCTGCTGACTGTTGGTGTTAAGCCAACGTCCTTTTCCATTGAAATTATTATTATAGCGATCATTGTAATTAACTGGTGAATTACCGTATTGCTGTTGTGTTGTCTGGTATATGGGGTGGTACCTATTTTGATCCTGGAATTTATGTTTCTGCTTCCCGTTACGGCGATAGTAGTTGTTATTATCGCACGGAACGTCGTGTCCTTTACTGTTGTTGGGTTGGTATGACATACCTGAGTCTGCGCCTACACCGTGCGGCTGTGTAGTGTGCGGGCCAAGATTACAATTACTCCGCGCACTAGCACGCACGTCTTCTTGAATCATGTCAAGGTTGTCAAGTACTGACAGAAAAGCCTCCGTGTCGTCGTCACTGACATTTAATAACTTCTCCCTGATTGATACCGGTAGCTTTGACTTAAGGATCATAATTACGTCCTTCGGGGAAATGGGCGTGTCCCAATATTGTATTTTTCGCAGGTATTTCTCGAAGTACCTACGGAGACCAGCACTTCTCGTATTAAATGGTTCAGCATTATATACCTCCTTTCTAAGGCGTTGTTGTATGCCTGAACTCCAGAATTTGTTCAGAAATTGCTTTTCGAAGTCAGCGTAATTATTACATCTGTCAATTACTTCTGTTCCCCAGACAGAACCCTCTCCTTGAATGTAACCTACTATAAAGCGCATACGTTGCTTGTCATCCCAGCTCTCAGGAAAAACACCATTAAATGACTTCAGAAAAACCATTGGGTGGATGTTGCGTTTCTCTGGCAGAAAAGGCTGGAATACGCGGTGCTTGAGAACGCTTTCTTCTTTCATGACCTCGACAAGAGTTACTTGATCATTCTGGTTGCGTACTAAAGGATTCTTACTACTGTGTCCATGTACAAGTGGAGAGAATTCTACACGAGACACGGGATTA
Organism: Schistocerca piceifrons; assembly: GCF_021461385.2. NCBI lineage: Eukaryota > Metazoa > Arthropoda > Insecta > Orthoptera > Acrididae > Schistocerca > Schistocerca piceifrons. The sequence continues at coordinate 325,727,742 of NC_060144.1, forward strand.
TTATTGTATTCATGTTCTGAAGAAAGCAAGTGTGAATGCTCACTTCTATTGTCATTAGGAAAATCATTGACTTGTCGTTTCAACTGCTCGATTTCCTCAGTGAGGTGTCGTTTCCACTCGGGAAGATCTCGGTGAAAAACTCTACGAATCTCTCCTAATTCAGTGAGAATCGTATCTCCTGATGTACCTGGAGCAGCTAAAACTTCAACTGTGGCTGACTTAACGGCTTCTTTTAAGTCGTGTTGAACCTTGTTTTCTATGTACTGTTCCTTAGTCTCGACCCATTCTACAAATTCTTTTCCTATCGTGGAACGTACGTTGGCTGCAGCATCGTTCACCCTCTTTTCAATGTTTATTTCGGATAGCGCCTGTGTCAGGTCATTGACCTGGCCTTGCAGAGTGACGACATTGTCTGCAAGCTTGTTTACTTTAGCTCCGACCTCAGCGGACTTTTTTGAAACTTCTGTTGTAACTGCCTGGCAACTTTCGATTTGTACTTTGATGTCTTTGTGCACGTTACCTACTGTGCTCTCACATGCATCTACCTTCTGCAGAATACCTTCTGTCCTTTCATTAACTTTAGTACTTAATTCCGAGATATATTCCACCGTGACTGTCCTTATTCTTGCCTCTAAGTTGGCATCAATATTATCTAACCTATTTTTCATTGTACCAATCATGGTATTCAGGTCAAACCATTTTCGCCTTGTCTGCCGTTCCTTTTCCCTTTCTTTTTGTTCCCTTTCATGTCTCTCGTTGTTTTTGTAATTTATAAGCTTCCCTTTCCCGTTTCTCCTGTTCTCTTTCTTGAAAAAAAAATTCTCATCATTTCAACCATCAAATTTTCTCCCGCTTGCTGTGACGATGATTGCTGTGACGATACGTCACGCACACCATCATCGTCTACCGTTGTCTCCATTCGCGATTCGGGTCTGCCTGTTCCCGTTCGCGAACGTAGTGGGTATGACTTGACAACTGTGTCATCACCGTCATCCAGACTGTTTGTCGGCTTTCCTTTGTCATCTGCCATGTTTATTTTCAAGTTTGTGACGTAACTGCTCAAAGAAATATTTCGCGGTACGCCGATCGTCAATTCTCAGATGCGCGCGCTGATAGTCAAACGTCACACCGCGGTAGGTGACAATTGCAGAGCTATACCGGCTAGAAGACAAGATGGCACCTAACTTTGAAAATAAGTGACAAACACCTACTAAACACTGAATCCTGCTATTATGGCATCCATCTTGTGTTCTTAACCGTAGCAACAATGAAGATGCTCATAATACTAACAAATAAACTTTGCATGAAGAGATGATCAGAAATGAATTCTAACTACGTAAATAAGCAACTCTGCAAGGAAATAACAGCGATAGGATAAAATGAAGCAGTAAGGAAAGAAATTCCGGAAATCAGTTATATTATACAAGACGCGAGATTTTATGCGTAATGAAAACCGTACTTACATCAGTCGTTTCGCGCACTGCTGTTATTTTTCGAATTTTTCTCTTTGTTTTTTATACTTCCTCGATTTCGTTCAGTACTTCATTTACGGCTTCCCGATGTCCACCGGATGATGTCATGAAACAATAACAGAACAGATTAAAAATTTTTATCAGGTCCCTGTTCGGGCGCCAGATCTAGTATGATAAAAAAAAATTATTATTTTATTTGGTTAAATATATCTCAATTCTTTCAATTTAAATCTGTGTTTCATACTAGAATGTCGTGTTCCCAGTTTGGCACAGCTTTGCCACAGGAGACACGAAAGCGGTCGAAGACGTCCGTCTTCTGGTCGGCTCCTGATCGTTGTCAGAAGGAGGCTAGTTTTTGATTACGCAAAGACTTCTATTATTTGGAAGAGAACAACCCGGATTTCTTTACGTAATCAGTATGAATTCTATAATTACCTAAGGGACCTTTAACAGTGGATGGTAAAAAAAAAATTGCTTTTGCAAATGAAATCATTAATAAATGGGGCAGCTATGAGCTGTATAGAAGACAAGGAGCGGCCTTCTGTCTACGACCAGGATGCCGCAGTATTCTCTGCTGTAGTAAAGGCTGTTTGACATTTATAAAAATAATATGGCACGGAGGATAAAAAAGTATAAAGGAAAAGAACAGAATAAGAAGTCTGGTAAACACTAAATATATTCAAACAATTCTCACTAGCAAATTAGGGCTTATTTATAAACAATACAACTTACATAATTACTTTTCTAACAGTAGGGTGCGATCAGATTTCAGCCTGTCCTGTGCTGTCTCCTTGGTTCACGTTTTTGTCACAAATTATAGTCACTACTTTTCTCCTTTCGTTGAAGATAATTCTTGCACTGTTCAACACCTCCGATAACAATAACTTGCTGAATTACAGTCTCGAACATAAATTACTTTAATGTTATTAATTAATAATGTTGTCTGCACGCTGGCAAGACCGCTCACTTTTTTAGCTTAAAGTCGACCTTCTCCACGCTTTCACACCACAAGCAGAAGTACATTAAAATCTGAAGATCTACAAACGTTTTCTACCGTCATCTTTTATTTAGATCGAAGCGCGACGACAGTTCAGCTTCTGTTAAAATGTTTCTTTGACTGCGCAATCGATGTATTAGCGTCCGCGCTAGATGCGCATCTTTACAGTTATGTAAATTATACAAAACAAATGTCTTTCAAAGGGTACTCAAAGCTTTCATAGGACGGAAATACCAATAATATTACAACACTTGGACAGTGTTATCTTTGTAAGTAGGAGAACGGTTAACTTACGGTTGTATGTGCTATAGTGAAAACAAATCTAAGTTAGTTGGATATTTGCTCGCTCGGTCTAGAATTTAGTACCTTTTCCTATAAAACCCTAAACGACAAAACAAAAATCATTGTTACTGAGGACACATTAACTGTCTCTCCAATCGTGCGAGTACTGTGCTTTAAATAATTTCAATAGCGGCGCATCTACGGGAAGTTCACATGAAGTAGGATTAATTTCATGTCTGTTTTAAAGTTCAAGCAGTCTGAAAAGTGGCGGTGGTACCCAGCCCTTTTTTCCGCTTAGAGGGATTTGTCTGATTGACCATCACTCGTAAAATCAAAGATGACTTGTATCTGTACATGAAAGAAAACAGACAATAAAGACAAAAAAGTTTCTGTTTTAAAAATAAAAATAATGTCCATAGTTTCATTGGTTCTATATTTAGTATTCAAAGATATTTTAAAAGGGAAGTTCAGTTTTATAGCAAACAAATATTTTGCAAACATCGTCAGGTTAAGTATTAAAAGGAACCAAAGCTTACATACAGAAAAGTCCCCAACGTTATGAAAATCAAAGATAATAATTACAAAAAAAATGAAAAATACTAGTTCAGAGCTGTTAATTTCCAAAGAGAGAAACTGTTTCATATTTCTTAAATTAAAAAAAAAAACTGAAATTATCTCTAGGATTTTATTTCAAGGGAAAGATGATTAATTCTGGAAAGACAAATAATTTACTTTTTTCTGAGAGTAAGAGAATTTTGAAACGAATTAATGCGTTGGAGTTGACGTTCTGTAAGGATATTACCGTGGTGTGTGGTTGCTGCACACAGAAGTTCTCTCTGGTTAATAACGTCAATTAAAAAAGAGAGAAAATTGTATCTCTGAAAGTGCGACGTAAAATAAATATTGTTTAAAACTGCAGATAACCACACTGTAGTTAGCTGGTTCTACGTAATTAGGGTGTAAGTTTCAACTGGAAAGATATTTCTACGGTATTATCGGGACGACAGCACGTATTCTTTTTAAAAAGTAGTTGAGAATTTCTGATACGCCGTTGGATAGCAGGATGCGTTTTCGTGTAGCAGAGTTACCCACTGGAAAAATTTATGTTGGTGACGCCGAGTATCTAATTTTCTATCCAACGTATACTAAAGTGCGCAGTATTTTTCACTGAAGCTGAGATTGTCTTTGATGGTAGTTGTTCGTACGAACCGTGTAGATCGTTTGATAGTTGCATTACTAAAATCAAACCATAAATAGTATCTGTGCACAATATCTTCATAGTGGTATGTAGTGCGTGCTGTATAGAGAGAGTAAATGTCCAAGTAAAAGTGTCTATGTTGTGATCTGGACAGACGGTATTTCCCACAAACAAGTTTACTCTCGCTGGTTATCTTAGGCTAGTCTTACCTGTGAAGTCGGGTGACGTACTTCCACGATACAGCTAACATAGCAGATTCTTGTCTTGTGCTTCTTGACTGTAGCTGAGTGAAACTAAGAAATTGAAGTGCAACATTGCTGTCTCACTATGTGTCACTATGTCTCTGTAGTGTCTAATCGTTTCATTTCAACTATGGTGGTCGTGTCTGTAGGGTGGCGCAGTATAATTCCTCATGCGTACATCGGATAGAACATGAAATTACAACTGACATCAAAAGTTTAGGAACACATTCTATCACACAAACCAAACAATCCAGCAACAAATGTGTTTTCAAAAAACTTTATTAATTTTGACTCAAATTACAGACTCATCACATTACTTTTTGTTCCTAAACGCAGGGAAAGGTGGAGGCCCACGAAGACAAAGAGGAGGATTAGATGCTTTTTTCTTTGTGCAAAGTTTAGGGAAGGCCTGCTTTCTGGGAGGGCCAGTGAGAAGCACGCCCTGTAAAGGTGATGGTGCAACATCGACTAAAGGCACCAACAGAGATACTTCAGGGGTGATCTTGCTGCCGCCAAAGATGGTGAAGGGCAGCTGCTCTTCATCACCAGTTGTTTCACAGCTCCCCAAGATGGTGCGGAGAGGTGTCTCATCTTCGACGGTGTTAGCAGTGCCGCACAGGGTGGTGGGGGATGGCGGCTCTTCTGGAAGGTAGTTGCAACTGCCAGCAGAGATGGTGGGTGCTAGCAGCTCATCGAAATAACGGATCTCGCCACCGTCCAAGGTAGCGGCGGATGGTGGCTCTTCATCAGCTGTGATGTTACCACGGCCTGGGGTGGTGGGTGGCAGTGGGTCAACAGGGGCATCAGCGTCACCGCTGCCAAGGACGGTGGGAGGCAACGGCTCTTCATTACCAATTCCATCACAGATCCCCAAGATGGTGGGGAGCAGTGTCTCATCTGCAATGATGTTAGCAGCACCGCACAAGGTGGTCGGAAGCGGCGGCTCTTCACAAAGGTAATTGCAGCTGCCAGCAGAGATGGTGGGTGCCAGCAGCTCATCGAAATAACTGATCTCGCCACCATCCAAGGTAGTAGGGGATGATGGCTCTTCATCAGCTAGGATTTTACCACTGCCTGGGGTGGTGGGTGGCAGTGGGTCAACAGGGGCATCAGAGTCACCGCTGCCAATGACGGTGGGAGGCAACGGCTCTTCATTACCACTTGCTTCACAGATCCCCAAGATGTTGGGGAGCAGTGTCTCATCTGCAATAGTGTTAGCAGCGCCACACAAGGTGGTGGAGAGTGGCGGCTCCTCAAGGAGGAAGTTGCAGCTGCCAGCAGAGGTGGTGGGTGCTAGCAGCTCATCGAAATAACTGACCTCGCCACCGTCCAAGGTAGTAGGGGATGGTGGCTCTTCATCAGCTAGGATTTTACCACTGCCTGGGGTGGTGGGTGGCAGTGGGTTAACAGGGGCATCAGCGTCACCGCTGCCAATGACGGTGGGAGGCAACGGCTCTTCATTACCATTTGCCTCACAGATCGCCAAGATGGTGGGGAGCAGTGTCTCATCTGCAATGGTGTTAGCAGCGCCACACAAGGTGGTGGAGAGTGGCGGCTCTTCAAGGAGGTAGTTGCAGCTGCCAGCAGAGATGGTGGGAGCCAGCAGCTCATCGAAGTAGCTGATCTCGCCGCCGTCCAAGGTAGCGGGGGACGGTGGCTCTTGATCAGCTGTGATGTCATCGCTGCCTGCGGCGGTGGGCGGCAGCGGTTTCTCTTCAGCAGCGATGTTCTCAACGCCTTGGATCGTGGGAGGGAGCAGTGGCGACGGCGATGGCGGTGATGGCAGTGGAGGCGGCAATGGCTGCTCTTCACCAGTGATAGGGTAGCTGCCGCGCATGGTGTCGGGCATATTACAATCCTGGAAGCAGAAGGATATTTGGTGTTATGACTGACATTCTTGTATGTAGTATTGGTTTTGTAGAAATCATTCGACTGTTATGTGAAAGTCATCAAATATTTTGGATGTACACTGACGGAAAACATCGCAAAACCAAAATATAATTAATTCAGAGTAATGAAATTTCGATAATATATTTGTCTATGTAACATATCTAACTCTTAGACATAACAATTCCGTATTTCTGGATTTCTGGGACGTTTTCGACACTGTACAACACAAGCGCCTTGTAGTGAAATTGCATACTTATGGAATATCGTCTCAGTTATGTGACTGGATTCGTGGTTTCCTGTCACAGGGATCACAGTTCGTAGTAACTGACTGGAAGTCGTCGAGTAAAACAGAAGTGATTTCTGGCGTTCCCCAAGGTAGTTTGATAGGCCCTTTGCTGTTCCTTGCCTAAATAAATGATTTGGGAGAAAATCTGACCACCTGTCTTAGGTTGTTTGCAGATGACGCTGTCTTTTATCGACTAGTAAAGTCATCTGTAGATCAAAAACAAATTGCAAAACGATTTAGAAGAGGTATCTATGTGGTGTGAAAATTGATAATTGAACCTAAATAATGAAAAGTGTGAGGTCATCCACATGAGTGCTAAGAGGAATCTGTTAATCTTTGGTTACACGATAAATCATTCAAATGTATAGGCCATGAATACAACTAAATACCTTGTAAGTACAATTACGAACAGCTTAAATTGAAGGGAACACACAGAAAATGTTGTGGGAAACAGCTAACCAAAGAACATGTAACAGATCTACTAAGGAGATGCCGACACTACGCTTGTCCGTCCTCTCGTAGAATGCTGCTGCACGGTATGGGATCCTTACCAGATAGGACTGACGAAGTACCTTGAAAAGTCCAAGAATGACAGCATGTATTGTACTGTCGTGAAATACGGGACAGTGTCACTACAATGATACAGGATTTGGGATGAACATCATTAAAACAAAGGATTGTTTGCGGAGAAATCTTCTCACAAAGTTTCATTCACCAACAATATTTTGTTGATGCCGACCTAGATAGGGATAAACGATCACTATGATAAAATAAGTAACATCAGAGCTCGTACGGAAAGATATAGGTGTTTGTTCATTCCCCGCGCTATACGAGAGTGGAATAATAGAGAATTGCGAACGTGGTTCGACGAACCCACTGCCAGGCACTTAAATGTGATTTGCAGAGTATCCATTTAGATGTAGATGTACAAGATCACAGAGTAATGTAAGCATGAACACGCTGTAGGAAATGTGAAATGGTGGTACATTAATAACCAGCATAATCACCAGAATTTTTATTACAAACATTCAAACGTGCAAGCATTGTGTTGGATGTTGCCAGATATCAGTTTTTGTGATGGAGCTCCATGTATGTTCCACGTGGTCAGTCAGTATAGGGATGATTACAGCTAACTGTAGATGACGCTGGAATTATAGTCCAGTTATGTCACATATGATCGATTGAGTGCTATTTGAAATTGCACCCCAGACCGTAACTCCAGGTGCAGTTCCAGCGTGTGCGCTAGGTAACAATGAAAGTGCTTCAGCTGTCGTACGAAACTGCAGCCCAGACCATAACTCCAGATGTAGCTGAAGTGTGTTTATCACTCAGACAGGTTGCCTGTAGGCCCCCAGCCGCCAGCCCTCCAATAATCTGCCCCTAGACACCGCAAATGGCGGTGTTTTGGGGCCATTGGATTGCACGCTACATGTCGTCTGGCTCGGAGCTGACCTTGAAGTAGCCGAGTTTTAACAGTTTGTTGTCACCGTGGTGCCCACTGCTGCTGATATTGCTGCTGAAAAATTCAGTAGCACGCGCCAGAGCCATTCGACCAACACGATGTCTTCCATCTCGGTAGTGCCACTTGGCCGTCCAGAGCCCGGTCTTCTTGCGACCGAACATTTTGGTGACCAACGCAATATCGCACAAGGAACATGCAGCTTCTCGTAGCCCTATTATAGGACTCAGTGAGGTGTTGATAATTGCTTCTTTGCCGTTTTAAAGGCATTCTTGGCTTCCATCAACTAACCGCATCCAGTCTCAAAAATAATTAACATTCACCATTTCCGGGCGGGAAGGAGCGCCGGTCCCCTGCACGAATCCGCCCGGCGGATTTGTGTCGAGGTCCGGCGAGCCGGCCAGTCTGTGGATGGTTTTTAGGCGGTTTTCCATCTGCCTCGGCAAATTCGGGCTGGTTCCCCTTATTCCGCCTCAGCTGCACTATGTCAGCGATTGCTGCGCAAACACCTTCTCCACGTACGCGTACACCACCATTACTCTACCGCGCAAACATAGGGGTTACATTCGTCTGTGTGAAACGTTCCATGGGAGGGTCCACGGGGGCCGAACCGCACACTAACCCTGGGTTCGGTGGCGCGCGGCGGAGGGGTGGAGTGGACCGCGGTAGTCGTCGTGCGGTTGTGGACGGCTGCGGCTACGGCGGGGACGGAGCCTCTCCGTCGTTTCTAGGTCCCCGGTTAACATAACATTCACCACCTTACAGCTTGTATTTCAAGTAAACCCGATTTGCGTCCTCATAGTGGTGCTACTAGCGCCACTCCAATGTGACTGGCGCAACAATTTAATAGACATCATTTTTCAGATGCATAAAGACGCCTATCATCTTCCGCTAATGTCATCTAACGCTCACTTGGTGTTGCGATATTTTTAAGTCAGCGTTTTGAGCGGCATGAAAGATTTTAATGTTGTGTGTGACTTCGATTAGTCTGTGCTGTAAAGGATCACCATCCTAAGAGGGGAAAGTTTATTTTATTCACGTCCACTTCCTTCACAATGTGTTTGCGTTGTCCTAAGCGTGGCCCTGTTGCATGTACACAACTGGCCATTAAAATTGCTACACCACGAAGATGACGTGCTACAGACGTGAAATTTAACCGACAGAAAGAAGATGTTTTAATAAGCAAATGATTAGCTTCTCAGAGCATTCACACAAGGTTCGCGCGGGTGGCGACACCTACAACGTGCTGACATGAGGAAAGTTTCCAACCGATTTCTCATACACAAACAGCAGTTGACCGGCATTGCCTGGTGAAACGTTGTTGTGATGCCTCGTGTAAGGAGGAGAAATGCGTACCATCACGTTTCCGACTTTGATAAAGGTCGGATTGTAGCCTATCGCGATTGCGGTTTATCGTATCGCGACATTGCTGCTCGCGTTCTTCCAGATCCAGTCACTGTTAGCAAAATATGGAATCCGGGCGTTCAGGAGGGTAATACGGAAAGCCGTGCTGATCCCAACGGCCTTGTATCACTAATAGTCGAGATGACAGGCATCTTATCCGCATGGCTGTAACGGATCGTGCAGCCTCGTGTCGATCCCTGAGTCAACAGATGGTGACGTTTACAACAACCATCAGCACGAACAGTTCGTCGACGTTTGCAGCAGCATGGACTGTCAGCTCGGAGACCATGGCTGCGGTTACCCTCCACGCTGCATCACAGACTGGAGCACCTGCGATGGTGTACTCAACGACGAACTTGGGTGTACGAATGGCAAAACGTCATTTTTTCGGATGAATCCAGGTTCTGTTTACAGCATCATGATGGTCGGATCCGTGTTTGGCGACATCGCGGTGAACGCGTTTATTCGTCAACGTTATACTGGCGTATCACCCGGCGTGATGGTATGTGGTGCCATCAGTTACACGTCTCGGTCACCTCTTGTTCGCATTGACGGCACTTTGAACAATGGACGTTAGATTTCAGATGTGTTACGACCCGTGGCTCTACCCTTCATTCGATGCCTGCGAAACCCTACATTTCAGCAGGATAATGCACGACCGCATGTTGCAGGTCCTGTACGGGCCTTTCTGGATACAGAAAATGTTCGATTGCTGCCCTGGCCAGCACATTCTCCAGATCTCTCACCAATTGAAAACGTCTGGTCAACGGTGGCCGAGCAACTGGCTCGTCACAATACGCTAGTCACTGCTCTTGATGAACTGTGGTATCGTGTTGAAGCTACATGGGCAGCTGTACCTGCACACGCCATCCAAGCTCTGTTTGACTCCATGCCCAGGCGTATCAAGGCCGTTATTACAGCCAGAGGTGGTAGTTCTGGGTACTGATTTCTCAGGATCTATGCACCCAAATTGGGTGAAAATGTAATCACATGTCAGTTCTAGTATAATATACGAGGGTTATTCCAAAAGTAAGGTCCGATCGGTCGCTAAATGGAAACGACTATGAAAATCCGATAAAGCTTTGCACAGATGTGTTGGGTAGTGTCTCTAGTATAACCCCAGTTAGCATCACGTCGCTCTTCTCATTTCTGAGCTCGCAGTGAGTGCGTAAAGATGTCTAGAAAATAGTGTCTGCCGCCAAGTACGAGGGCCTGGTGAGAAATTTCGCCTGAAGCTATGCAGCCAACATTACATAACTGTCGTGCTGTTTCGTCTTCACGACAATTCTCAGCCGCATTCTGCAGGGGCAATGAAGATGCTCCTGCATCGTTTTCAAATGGAAATGTGAGATTACCCACAATACAGTCCGCAATTGTCTCCCCCTGAGTTTCATCTCTGGTCACATGAACCGCTGTCTTTGAAGACAACATTTTGACACAGACAACGAGGTGTAGGCCAGCGTGGAGAATTGGCGGAAAGCACTGGCGGCTGCCTTCTATGATGAGGCTATTGAAAAGTTGGTACAACGTTATGACAAAAGTCTAAGTCAGAACGGCGACTACGTAGAGAAGTAGCTGAAAGGTGTAGCTAATTGTTACAAGTAAAACATTTCTGATGTTCACTGTGGTTTCAATTTGGCAATCAATCGGACCTTACTTTTGGAATAACCCTCGTATTTGTCCAATGAATACCATTTTATGATCTGCATTTCTTTTTGGTGTGGCAATTTTAATGGCCAGTCGTGTAGAATTGACTCGCGAGAGCCTGTAGAGTGTAATGATTGTTTATACTGTCGATGACGGAGTGACCAAAAGTGGCGAATGTGAGACTAAATATACGATCGGGCCGAGTTGTGGGGCTGGTAGTAGCAAGTCACAAAAAGGGGCCAAATCATCAGCGTCCAGTAAGCGAGATCCCAGCAGTAGCAGTAGTTTGCGCATTGTCCTCTCTGCATCTGCATCAGGACAGGGCCTATTACTTCAGTTGGTTGGCTCAGTCACTCAATCTTTGTTTGATGAATAGCAATGTGCATATCCTGACGCTAGGCAGAATGATTAGACATGTAAATCACTCGGCATATTAAGAAAGACAACCAACTACCAGAAACCAATATGGCAGCTTCCATTAAATATTAACTGTCAGTATATTGCAATGTAAGCGTCGTATGAAAGGTGACTCCTTTGAAAAATCGAGGGCTTCATAAGACATAATAAGTCTGCCTGCTTTTCTCCTACGTCTCGCATAATGATTATACGTGTAACTACCAGATAACTATCAAAGGTTAGCTGCAATAACCGGAGATTATTTAATAGAATAACAGAGAATAAAAAGGTTTAACATCAGTAGATTCATTTCGTAATCAGGTCATTGCAATGAAAGACCAAATTACCTCGAAATGCACTTTTACACATCATGTTTCACTTAGTGTACCACTAATGAAAGGCGGCCCTACCATAATACTGACCTGCCTTCACCTAAGCGTCAAATAGTCTGATGTATACGGGTAGACAGCCTTGCAAACACAATTATCGTATTCCCTGTCCGAGGGTTTAAAACGATCAGTTTTAGCAATAGCAACATCATACGCAAATCCGGCTTTGAAGATATGTATCAAGTTTTTGGATCATGCAACTAAGCTAAGCTACATATAACACAGTGAGTAATATCCTGCGTAGGATAAGATTTGTGTTCCACTGGTGTGAGCTAGAGAGACACTTACCACCTGCGCCTTCTTGTTCTTCTTCGGCTTCTTCCGGTCGCCGCGGTCAACTGCACGCCCACGGATGCAAGGGCACAAATACCGCAACATCTGCGTCAAAGAAGATCCATGTCAAGTAATATGCAGTGGTTGACGCTGTGACAATGCCTACAGTATATCATGCCCTTTTCCCTCCAAACAGCCAAATAAAATGCCACGTCACATGGTATTTACTAGAGAGGAACTCAAGTGCCTCATAATGACTGTCACGAAAGTGGAAGATGATAGACACCAGTTACGTCTGAAACTCAAATGGGCACATCAGTGAGAATACTGAAGTGGTCAAAAACAGCGGCGCGAAACTTCTGCGATTGCATATTCATTTCGACGCACGATGCGTATTCACTGTGACCAAATGCGTACTGGGTGAATGTCAAACGTGATGGAGTAGCTTATATTACAGGGCTATGAATTAGCTTGCCAACTATGATCTACGAATGTCGACGACTATACAAGAGCTCGGGCGCCGTATGACCTGCACTTTCGCCATCCCTGAAATTTCTGATGGATTGCTTTCGGCGAGGACAAGAAGTGATCTGAAACTACCGAAATGAAGACTAAAGTGCTGAATAATTTGTTTCACTGACGACGACAACCCGGACACCTCGTCAGTTCGCGTAATTCCGAAGACCACAGGTAGCGGAGGACTGAGTGGTATCTTATTTCTCCATTTCTGCAAATATTCCATACAGTTCCGAACATTCGTAGACTACAAGGAATATCGGGATCAGCATGCAAGATTTGAAGAATTTAGTTAAATATGTAAGTTAGTAATAATTGCAACACATGGTTAAAATAGAAGTAGAGTAGATTCTACAAAAATATTCTACAAACTCTTAAGGAATGTTACCTGTTCCTCTACCCATTATTAATTGCAAGTTTTCAGTAGCTTTGTTATCCTCTGACACTAATACTGAACCCTCTGTGCCTTTCAAATCGCTCGCATTTCTTCTTCTATTCCGTCAGTATACAGTTCCTCCCCTTGTGGACACATTCAACATATCTTTTCCACTTATCGAGCTCTTTTCTGGGTTCAGCAGTGAAATTTCTTCAGCCTCTTAATGCTGACGCCATTTGCCTTTACTCTGACTTATGCACATGCTAAAAAAAGTCGTTCGGACGGATATTTGCTTTTCGATATCTTCGCATTATTCCTGCGCCTGTTCGCTTTACATTCCCTGAATTCCTGTTCATTTCATTGCTGAGTCAGTTATATAACTGTACTCCTGCCTTTTGCTGAATATATTTGTACCTCTTTCATCAGTTACTTCATGTATATGTCCAGGGTCTCGAAGTAGATTGTAAATGCTGAAACCACTTTAACCGCAATAATCTGCACCACTTACATGTTTCACTTTGCTGGAGAATTTCAGCCCTTTTTCAAATGTGCAACGTACATTATGTGTGTATGCGTCATACTCTAGCTCGCACGGCGATGCAGAGAAACAGATTAATTCTGGGAACTGCAGTAACATCATTTTTATCGAAGTTCATTTTCAGCAGGATGTTCATATACTTTACGACAGAAGTGCTTGCAAAGACTTCAGAGTTGTTTCATCGAGATTCCATTTATTTTGGGCAAAGTATCTACAAATGTATAATGATAGTTGATAGTTCCGATGTGTTGTAACGAACGTGCCTGGTACGCCCTCAGAATCATGCCCCACACCTTATCACCGATGTAGAAGAAATTATGTGTTATTTGACATTGTAGGTAAGTAACTGAAAATGTTACAGATTCGGATTTACCAACTTTATAGCAGTGTCCACTTAACTCACATACACCTCTCGAACTTCCGAGATTCCAAGCTGTATGTTGCGAACTTCCCATTGAGCTTCACTATAGGCTTACTGCGTCTGTTGTCGCACAGTTTCATATCTCAGTCCTCAGAGTCTCATATAATGACTAACAGCATTATTAGACACTGACACGAAATACAATTGAAACTAATGTTTAGAAGTGAGTAGTTGAGAGTGGACACACTGCCGCCCACATTTTTAAATGTGACACACATGTCAACAACGCAGAACAGGGTGGTTCATTGATCGTGACCGGGCCAAATATCTCACGAAATAAGCGTCAAACGAATAAAACTACAAAGACGAAACTTGTCTAGCTTGAAGAGGGAAACCAGATGGCGTTATGGTTGGCCCGCTAGATGGCGCTGCTATAGGTCAAACGGATATCAACCGTATTTTTTTTAAATAGGAACCCCCATTTTTATGACATATTCGTGTAGTACGTAAAGAAATATGAATTTTTTAGTTGGACCATTTTTTTCGTTTTGTGACAGATGGCGCTGTAATAGTCACAAACATATGGCTCATAATTTTAGACGAACAGTTGGTAACAGGAAGGTTTTTTAAATTAAAATACATAACGTAGGTAAGTTTGAACATTTTATTTCGGTTGTTCCAATGTGATACATGTACCATTTGAACCATTTTTGTCATGCGCACGACCCTTTGAAGTTGGTATAAACACGCTGAGTACACGACTTTTCCTCCATTCGCTTCTGCGACGTTCGCCATCTTCTGAAAGATGTTGTGTTCAGTGTTCCGATTGAAAACTTAGCTGCATTGAAAACACGCATTGCGCATCACATTCTCAACGTGATCCCGGAAACACTTCGATCAGTTGGGGAACATGCTCTTTCTCGATTTCAAATTAATGCAGAAAACGGTGGACAGCATACTGAACATGTTTTGTGCCAGTCACACTGATATTAATAGTCCAATTTGACTTTGATTGATGCTTTTTATGCGGTTTTTTGCCTCAGGACAGTTAAAAACCGATGTGAGTGATGCTTTTTATGCGATTTTTGGCCTCAGGACAATTAAAAGCCGACATTAGTGATGTTTTTATGCGGTTTTTGGTCTCGGGACAATTAAAAACCGTTTTATCCCATCCAATGTGATATGACTTGCCGTGGTGGATGGATTTTCCTAACTAAAAGAATCACATCTGTACGCCAATGCCCACTGAGTAGTACAGTTTGTTTAACGCCAAACGTACACCTTAGGCATTGTTGAACGATTCATTTTTCATTTGCAGGTCGACCACTATTAAATTATGATGTTTATAGCGCCATCTATTGCTACATTCTGTAAATGTTTATTTTGCTTCTGCCATACTTTTCCCCTTCCTCGATAATATTCCGTTGCAATTAGACGTCATTTTGACTAGTGGTGTTATTTCTAAAGTGGTTTAAAAGTTTAACATTAATTATAATCACCATATATATATATATATATATATATATATATATATATATATATATATAGGGTGGTCCATTGATCGTGACCGGGCCAAATATCTCACGAAATAAGCGACAAACGAAGAAACTACAAAGACGAAACTTCTCTAGCTTGAAGGGGAAACCAGATTGCGCTATGGTTGGCCCGCTAGATGGTGCTGCCATAGATCAAACGGATATCAACTGCGTTTTTTAAATAGGAACTCCCATTTTTATTACATATTCGTGTAGTAAGTAAAGAATTATGAATGTTTTAGTTGGAAAACTTTTTCCGCTTTGTGATAGATGGCGCTGTATAGTCACAAACATATGGCTCACAATTTTGGACGAACAGTTGGCAACAGGTAGGTTTTTTAAATTAAAATACAGAACGTAGGTACGTTTGAACACTTTATTTCAGTTGTTACAGTGTGATACACGTACCTTTGTGAACTTAACATTTCTGAGAACACATGCTGTTACAGCGTGATTACCTCTAAATACCACATTAATGCAATAAATGCTCAAAATGATGTCCGTCAACCTCAGTGCATTTGACAATACGTGTAACGACATTCCTCTCAACAGCGAGTAGTTCGCATTCCGTAATGTTCCCACATGAATTGACAATGCGCTGACGCATGTTGTCAGGCGATGTCGGTGGATCACGATAACAAATATCCTTCAACTTTCCCAACAGAAAGAAATCCGGGGACGTTAGATCCGATGAACGTGCGGGCCATGCTCCGATGACCGATCCATCTGTCATGAAATATGCTATTCAATATCGCTTGAGCCGTACGCGAGCTATGTGCCGGACATCCTTCATGTTGGAAGTACATCGCCATTCTGTCATGAGTGAAACATCTT
Source organism: Schistocerca piceifrons (assembly GCF_021461385.2). NCBI lineage: Eukaryota > Metazoa > Arthropoda > Insecta > Orthoptera > Acrididae > Schistocerca > Schistocerca piceifrons. Next base: position 325,743,837 of record NC_060144.1, read on the forward strand.
GTAGTAACAACGGTAGAACATTACGTAGGAAATCAGCATACATTGCACCACTTAAGTTGCCATCGCTAAAATGGGGGCCAATTATCCTTCCTTCCATAATGCCACACTATACATTAACCCGCTAAGGTCGCTGATGTACCACTTGTAGTAGCAATCGTGGAATTTCCGTTGCCCAACAGTGCATATTATGCTGGTTTACGTTACCGCTGTTGGTGAATGATGCTTCGTCGCTAAATAGAACGCGTAGAAAAAATCTGTCATCGTTCCGTTATTAATCTTGTGCCCAGTGGCAAAACAGTACACGACGTTCAAAGTCGTCGCCATGCAATTCCTGGTGCATAGAAATGTGGTTCGGGTGCTATCGATGTTGATGTAGCATTCTCAGCACCGACGTTTTTGATATTCCCGATTCTCGCGCAATTTGTCTGCTACTGATGTAAAGAGTAGCCGCGAAAACAGCTAAAACACTTTTTTTGGGCATCTTCATTTGTTGCTGGTCGCGGTTGATGTTTCACATGTGGCTGAACACTTCCTGTTTCCTTAAATAACGTAACTATCCGACGAACAGTCCGGACACTTGGATGATGTCGTCCAGAATACCGAGCAGCATACATAGCACACGCCCGTTGAGCGTTTTGATCATTATCGCCATACATCAACACGTTATTTAACTTATCCGCAATTGATAAACGGTCCATTTTAACACGGGTAATGTATCACGAAGCAAATACCGTCCCCACTGGCGGAATGTTACGTGATCCCACTTACTTATACGTTTGTGACTATTACAGCGCCATCTGTCACAAATCGAAATAAGTGGTCCAACTAAAACATTCATATTTCTTTACGTACTACACGAATATGTAATAAAAAATGGGGGTTCCTATTTAAAAAACGCAGTTGATATTCGTTTGACCTATGGCAGGGCCACCTAGCGGACCAACCATAGTTAAATACATGATATAATAAAAGCAATTTTCGCGATAAAACTGCCAGGCTACAGTGGTTGAAAATAGGTTCCTCTTTCTTTATTTTCTGAACTGAACTATCTCTTCCTTCAACCAAGGTTCCTTCCCACTTACCACTCTCGCATTTATATTTCTTGTGTCTAGCTTCCTTTATTGCCCTTTTAAGAGATGTCCATTCCTCTTCAACAAAACTACCTGCTTCTGTGTATATCTTCCACTGCAGTATCTGATTTCAAAATCCCTGTCTCACTAGGTTGTAATGTAGGTGCTATCTTCTCATATCTCCGAGCCTTTACCAAGTAGAGCTCTTCCACTTGTGATTCTGTAATGGTATATTGCTATTTCCAGCTGAAATTTATTTCAGAACTCAAGGTATCTTTATCGTCTCTCATTCCTAATACCGACACCATATTCTCCAGTGACTCTCTTGTTCCTTTCTCTGCTACAGCATACCAGTCCGCCATGGTTATTAGCTTTACGACTTCCTTTCAATGTCGTCACACACTTTCCCCGTCTCTTCCTCCTATGCTCGTGACTTAACGTGTATACCTGAATTCCTTTTGTTGGTGATACTTTTCTTTCAGTTTTGACGAGATTAACTTTGCCACTGAGCAGTTCACAGTAATTTCACTGCGTGGCCTTCTCTCCTCTTGGAAATGAATCCCACTCCCGTTACCCCATTTTCTACTGCTTTGGATATTATCCTTCATTAGTCAGATCAGAAACCCTGATTTTCTTTCCACTTTACTTCACTGACACAACTTGTGATATTCACTATTTTTGGCTTCATTAAAACAGCAAATAGTTAATACTTTCAGCCAGAAGGCAAATACTTGTTTATAAAGAATGATTAATTTATAATAAGGCGTCGCATAGCGACGGTGGAATTTCCTAAATAATGTAATTCGTCGTCTTTGGGCGGCAATATAAACAGAAAAATACGGACAGATATGCGACCCTTCACTATTTTGTTCGTTGGAGAACAAATGAAGCCTTGAGCGCTAAAGACTTGTACTGTTTTTCTTAAGTAAGATGGACGCAGACTTGTGGCGGTCTGATCTAATTTTTTACTAAAGAAATAAAAACGTGTTCAGTCTAAATTTGAGAGGAGTGTGAAAAGAAGAACTGTTATAACTTATCGTGACGACGCACGAGCGCCTCAAGAGGACAATGGCTATCTATATAAAAGAGCGCTCAATGGACATGAAACGGACATAAAAATATACCGTCATTGTAGTACTAAGCTTAAGGTACGATATAGGTTTTAGTTTTAATAAATATTTGTTCTGGAAAAATTGGATCTTTTAGCAGTGCTCATTCCTATCATCTCCTCAGTATTATTTTCATTTTAATTATGCATTTTGATAAGATTACAGACACCAAGATCAGCAGTCCAATGTGCGTGTTACATTGACAAAACGAAAACTGCTTTATCGTCTTCTTGCATCAGCTTTAATATTGAATTTCCCTTTTGTGCGATGTTATGTTGTTTTTGCGCCCTTAAGAACTTCCTGGTCCCTTAGGAAATTGTTTTGTCATAATAATAACTTCACGACCGGGTATGATCGTATCTACGATCATGAAGTAATTAGAAAGACGATAATGCAATTTCTTAATCAATACCACGCTAGCTGTGACTGCTTCAAGCCACGCGAAACTGCAAGTAAAGACTATTCACATTTCACAATGAAATATTTTATGACAATGGTCAATCCACGATTCTTACGCCAATTGTGATTGATAAAACAGTAAGCGAAATCTCAAATTCCAACTTTTCCATTGAATAACAACATCACTTTTATTTTGTTACATCACATACTATATCTATATGGAGCCTTCGCAGCTCCCTTTTACGTATCTTTCAGCTTCTCTACGACGTTCTGAGGTTCCACATTCCAACTCATAGAGAGTAACGGTATTGTGGTGGTTCGATCATTTACTCATGGCCGCCTACTCTTGGGTAGTCTCTTCTTGGATGTTCGAATGAGAGACCAGTCCTGACTCTGTTTGCCAATGGAGAGACGTTAATGCTGCTTTTCTCAGACAGAGGCCACGTGTCATGTGGATAGACATTATTTCTTTTTAACGCAGTGTTTTGCAACGCCTTGAGCACTTTCATACCGTTGGTCACAGGTGATTATTCCTCTTTACGGTCGGTTTCCTATAACATAGGTCAGAGGTTGCACAAAACCTCTATCCGCTGCTCTGCCGTAACTGACTAGGCTGTTGGAAAATGAGGGTTCCGGAAGTTCTCGGTGCCGTACTTGAGACTTTTACTCAAAATGTATGCCGTAGCTTGGGTCTAACCCGGCACCTAGAGCTTTTTGATCCGTAGTCCAAGAAGCTACCGCTAGACTGACGTGACCTAAAACAGATATTAACATGGATTATTGCGTGGAAATAGGTCCGAGATCTTCTAGCTACGCGATCGGTGACCAGCCTTTGGTGTTCGTAATATCCGCCTAGAATTAGAAGCGATCTGTACGTGTGTCTAGCCGTGAGAAAGACTGATGGCTGTTGAGGATTTATCGGAATGAGTCCAAGTAAATGTTAGTTAATTCATGTTCGACGCACATTGCTTACAAAGCTAATTAGAGTATTTCGTGAACACTGTTCGCTGCCGTGGGCTGTCACAGGGCGGAAGGCAGAAAATATTCAGAGAAGTGTGCAATCTTTACGCTGATAATGCCGTTAACAGTACTCCACAAAACCTAATGGGTAACGCTGCAAAAAGTGCGTTGTGCCATACTTTCAGATTTTCGAGTGACCACATATCACTACGACGTGTAGCTATAAATATGACGTCGCTCTGGAAAGCGAAGCGTCCTTGTTTCATAGAAGACACTCGTTTCCTGCTGCCTCTGTCATCACTTTCATTTTGTATTTGGTAAGGCAAGGTGATACACATAATTTACTGTTGCTCCTACTTGTTTTCATTCATTTCTGCACATTATGCGTGAAACTGCAATACAAGGCCAATTCTAGCTATGCACATTCATGGAAGAAATATAACTTGTAGCCCAGACGTTATACGACAGAATAGTATCTCGTAAACCGTATCAGCGGCACACTTCGAGTGAAATTTATGATCTTCAACGGAGCACGGAATGGAGAGCACCTTGCTGGTTGGAATGTGATGAAAACTACAGTAAATGGTTACTTAAATAATTCGACGCTGATGTTAGACCAGAATTAAAATCCTGGTGTAGGAAGTTCAGATTATTATTACTTTTTGGAAGTTTTCTTCTGGAATTTTCATCTTCTTTGTCACATAGACGCAATTTTGTAGAATATAGAATCTACAGAAAATTATCTTCCATCTGGAATTAAAGCAGTCGCATCTTTTCTGTTTCAATAGTACAGAAATTAATATGGTTCAATTTGAGAATAATCTTCCCACTTGGATGTTACTTTAAAAAATGACCAAAGGCGAGTAGCACTCGCACACCGACGGTTTCGTAGATACTGATTTAGGTGTGTAGACAGCTCATCTAATCCGGAAATCGAGAATCTCGACAATTTTTGCCTGTTATCGACATTGATACTCCCAAGACGTCGGCACCAGTAATTTCAAGACTTTCGTAAATTTTTTCATTTCAAGGTTGAAGTCAGATAACAAAAGAAGAAAACAATTTTTTTCCTGTGATATAATTACAGATTAAGAGTTTGCCGATTTTTTTTCCTTTGCATGTACTGTGAAACCTTGTTTCTTGCCAAATTTCATGGTTCTAGACCAACGGGGTGCACCCCATTGATTTACACGAGTGAGTTTGCGAGAATCGGCATGTGTGACATAAGTGGCCGCACCTTGCGGTTGCATTCGTTAGAATCTTACGTTTACTACACCAGCAAGGGTTCATAGACGTTAGGATGTGACATAAACTTGCAACCTGATGAGTCTACCCGTTCCTGTGAAAAAGGGGACCTGACAGACGGGTGGATATACAAAGTCTGTTAACAAACGAGAAAAAAATCATGTGATATAATTACAGATTAACAATTTTCGGATTTTTTTCCTTTGGTTGTAATGTGAAACTTTTCTTGTTTGAAAACTTCATGATTCGAGATCAACGGGAAATATGCTATAGGTTTTGATACGTGAGTTTGCCAGTATCAAAATATTTGACACAAATGGCCGTATCTTTTGGTAGCACTGATTTAGAACATTCAAGTTATTACATTGTCAAGAGACCGTTATCGTAGAAAGTGCCACAAGTTTAAATACGTCTACTCGTTCCTAAGGAAAAAGGTTTTTAACAGTCGCCCGCGCTGGGTAGCCGTGCGGTCTCAGACGTCCTGCCACGGTTCGCGCGGCTCCCCCCGTCGGAGGTTCGAGTCCTCCCTCCGGCATGGGTGTGTGTGTGTGTGTGTGTGTGTGTGTGTGTGTGTGTGTGTTATCCTTACTGTAAGTTACTGCAAGTTAGATTAAGTAGTGCGTAAGGCTAGGGACCGATGACCTCAGCAGTTTAGTCCCATAGTCCTGACCACAAAAATTTTTAACGGTCGGACATTGCATTGCATCATGAGACAAAGACAAACGGACAAAAAAGTGATCCTAAAAGGGTTCCATTTTTACCTATTGAGGTGCGGAACCCTAAAAATTATGCTCTTTTAAAATCTGTCTACAGCAAAGAATGATGAAAGTACATGCTACGTGCAGCATTCCGCTCTTTTTACAGCTTTGTACAAAGATCATCAATCTTCTATTCCATCTATCATTTCATCTTTCCCTGTTGGGCAGCAAAGATTCATTGAACTCTTCACCTGTTGTGAAAGATAAGAAAGATAAGAAAAGATAAGTTTGCGAATTTCGAGACGGCAGACGTGGAGGAACAACACGACTGCAATAAATTTTCCGTGAAAATCAGGACAGCTTTTACAGAGACACATCAAATGATGCAAGACATTAAGCCGTACTGGGTTTTACGAATGGCTCACACGATTTATAAATGGCCGCACGGAAATCAAAGATGACCCTCGTTCAGGGTCGCCTATCGTTCGTCTACCGACGACGCTCATGTCAAAAACGTCAAGAAACTGTTCGTCCCAATCGAAGAGTGACTGTCCGAGAGATTGCAGAAGAATGCAACATTGCAATTGGATCATGTCGTGAAATCCTGATACAGCATCTTGGAATACATCGTATTGCCGCCAAGTTGGTCCTACGGCACCTGAGTCAAGACCAGAAAGATCTTCGCTTCGCAATCTGTGAAGAGCTTTTAGATCACGCAAATGAGAACGAGATATTCCTTAGGAGAATCACCACTGTTTATGAGACATGGGTCTACGGTTATGATGTTGAGACGCTTAAGAGGACGAAGATTTGTGACGATAGACGAGATAAAAGAAAATTCGCAGACGTCGCTTCGCGCGATCCAGCGAAAGGCGTACCAAGACTGCTTCCGAAAGGGGAAACGGCCTTGGGAGCGGTGTATCGATTGTCGAGGAGGCCGTGCACAATAAGCAAAAGTTTAGCGTAGAAAAATTTTGTGGACGAAGTTCCGGGATTTTTTGAACACACCTCCTAACTTTTCCATACATCTTTATTTCTTTTTCTGTCTTCCCTTGTACATCCTTCCACCCTGAATAAAAATCTCATTCCTTGAGCCTATATTCTACTTTCTTGGTGTCTTGTTGTTGCCCATGCCTCACTTCCATAAGTAAGGGTTGGTAATGCTATTGTTTTATAAAACTACAGTTGGGTTTCTTTCCTGGCTTTATTCTGTAAACTTTTACGATGTTTCCACGTATGGAAGTAAATTTATTTAATTTTTGTCCTCGTTATGGTTATATTCGTAAGTGATGTCGCATCCTAGATATTTAAAATGTTTTACTTGCTCCAAGATTTTATTATTGAAGACTTTGAGGTATTATTGGTTGTCTGCCCTGAAACACCATAACTTTCGTTTTCTCTACCGACGGAGTTAGGTGATAAATTGAAACTGTCTGTTGCAATTTACAGACGCCTATCTGAGGGTGATTTTCATTCTCTATAATCAGAGTCAGATCATGTGCATACAAAGTTACATTTAGCCTAGTGCTACAATCTAAAAGAACTCCACTTGCTGATAACTTAATCCATGAATAGAACATTTACATGTAAATTGAAGAGTGTTGGAGATATACAGCATCCTTGTCGTATCCGTTTGTTTGTGTTAATTGGCGTTGTTGTTATGCTTCCTGCACCTATAACAATTTCGGTGTCTGTGTATAGAGTCTTAATAGTATTTATGAGGTGAGATGGATAACATCTTTCACTCCTAATATTCCATAGTGTTGCTCTAATCACATTATCTAATGCTTTCTCATAATTCACAAAAGCGAGATTGGTTTCCCTATTTAACTCTCGTCTCTTTTCTGTAACTTGTTCCAGTGTAAAAACATGGTCAACAGTCGATCGCCCTTTCCTAAAAGCTCATTTTTCTTCAGATAATAGCTTTTAGATGGCATTTTTAAGTCCTGCACTAAGGATTTTGGTGTATAATTGATAGCACAGGCGTGCGCAAATCGGCTCAATGAGAAATGCTCCAGTTCAGACCGAAAAAGGAGCAGAGCTTGCGCTGTGGCGGAAATTAATCTTACAGCTGCTGGCTCAGTCTGCCGTAACTGGAAAAGGGACGCGTATCAAACCACATGTAAACTTTTAACATTGTTGTGGCGTCTAATGTCGCGTTCTATTCGGTATATTAGATTATGGTGCTAAATAAATACGTTTAATTATGTTCCTCTAGTTGGATTACTCGTAGGAAACAAAAGTAATTACTTGGACATCTAATAACTAAATACTCCTCTGACTACTACCTATAGTCATGAAAATATAGTAGGCCAACATGAAAGCTTATTTAGAATACAATATAACCAATGAACGACAAACTAACTCTAGGCTAAACCCAGAAATAAATAAATGAATAAATATAACTCACCATACACAAAACCTAGGCTTATGTATTGTTATATATTTGAAATTCCATTCAGCAGATGATATGGAGGTGTGCGCCCCTTTTCGCCGAACAAGGCGATTTACATTTGATGCGATCGATCTCGCACTTGCAATTCGCAGAGCTGCATTGAGATGTGCGTCAAAGTGGCTCTTCGTGGAGATCTATTTATCGTCAATAGCGAGAACAGTTCTTCACACAGATATGTTGAGCCGAGCATTGATAGCGCTTTGGCAACCATTTTGTGCATTTGAGAAATCAGTTCGTAAAAAATGTTCATATAACTGTGATAGACCTGTTCGTGATTAATATTTAGCTTTCAATTCACTATCACACCGATTTGTTGTAGTAGTCGAAAATGGTACAGCATGCACTTTCAGATCAATCGACAAATCGTCCAGATCTCTAAATCAGATGCAAAATTCCTTCACAATGGTCGCAAGAATACCTGAAAATTTGTGCAATTAATCTTGAGCTAAACTCGACTACCGCATTGACAGTTTGGGGAAATGGTCTAACTCGGCTTTCAACATCTGATGCTGCCAAAGCTCCAATATTTGCTTGAAAGCAGTAATACTGTCTACAAAATGAGTATTAAGTATGTTGCTTCGCTACAACTTAGGTTTAAGTTTATTCATATGGGATCTGGTGTTGGTGAGAACTACTGACTCATTAATCCATTTAGTATCAATGATTTCATGAACGGGATGCCTCTTTATTTCCATGAATAGAGCTATTTCGTCCAACAAATCAAAAAATCAGTTCAACATATTACTTCTACTGAGCCTAAGAATCTCACAAAAGAACGCAATATCACCAAATTCACACTCAATATTCTTCAGCAGAGCTTTTAATTGTCTGTGATTCAGTCCATGACCCTTAATAAAATTAACTGTTCTCACCACTACGGTCATTACATTTGCCATTGTGACGTTCTTTTCGCACAGGATTTGTTGATGAATCAAACAATGCACAGGTAATGGTTCAAATGGCTCTGAGCGATATGGGACTTAACTACTGAGGTCGTCAGTGGTTGTGGGATTAAAGGGACCAGACTGCGGAGGTCGTCAGTCCCCTAGAACTTAAACCTAACTAACCTAAGGACATCACACACATCCACGCCCGTGGCAGGATTCGAACCTGCGACCGTAACTGTCGCGTGGCTCCAGACTGTAGCGCCTACAACCGCTCGGCCACTCTGGCCGGCATGCACAGGTAAGAACCTCACTTCGTGTTCCACTCGTTTGCTTATCAGACGAGCCATAAGCACTGCTCTACATCCGATCATACAGGGTGCTACATCAGTGCCAACTGAAACGAGCTTTTCTCACGGTAAATAAATACGTCTTCCACGCAATGCAGTACGTCGTCACGTGTCGTGGTGTCTTTCAGCGAACATAAATCAAGGAGTTCCTCCCTTAGCACTAAGTTTGTATCAACACGGGCCGGCTACTGTGGCCGAGCGGTTCTAGGTGGTTCAGTCTGGTACCGCGCAGGTTCGAATCCTGCCTCGGGCATGGATGTGTGTGATGTCCTAAGGTTGGTTAGGTTTAAGTAGTTTTAAGTCCAGGGATCTGATCATCTCAGATGTTAATTCCCGTAGAGATTAGAGCCATTTGAACCATTTTTGTATCAACCCGTCTAATAAATATTGTCTGCTGGTCTGTGTCCGATAAGTCGGTACTCTCATCTAATGTAGTAGAAAACACCAAGACCTTCGAAATGGCATACATTAATTGTTCGACAATATCACCTGACAAACGATCGAGACGACGAGTTATAGTACGCCGCGACAGGTTCAAACTTGGAAAAGAACGTGGTAATTGCGGACACAGTTCGCCTACTACGACTCCCAAATTCTGCTTCGCAAAATCGCCGTCACAAAATGGTCGGGAAAAATGGGCGATCAGCAAAGCCATTCTTTAACTACGATGAACAGCTGCATCGGAAGAGGAGCAACACATTGCTGTGTAAGGAATTAACGGATCTGTCATTCCAAAGGAAAATTTGGTTTATTAGGCAATGCAATTACGTAGTATCGTCCGAAGGTACTTTATAATACATACACCTACTTTAGTTCCTTCCGTAGATTAAGTTTAAATGATAATTAAATCGACACCATAACTGCAAACAGGCGTTTATATACATTATTGGGGACATGTTGAAAATGTGTGCCGCGACCGGGATTGGAACCCGGGAACTTCTGCTTACGTGGCAGAAGCTCTATTTTTTTATTTTTTTATTTAAATCTTATTTCGTTCGTATTCGTTCATTGTATCTGCTAGGGGCGGACGTCGCAATACACCCATTTCAGTTCGTCGTTGATCCATTAACTCGGTTTTTTTATTACAGAGGGCAGCTAACCCTCTGACCAAACACGCTGAGCTACCGTGCCGGCGGATCCTTCTGAGCCACCATGGGCACAGACGATATTGCGCCTGCAGGAACTTGTCCCTCGTACGCTCCCCGTGAGACCCACATTCCCAACATGTCCACAACACTACATTCGTAGTGTGCCTAGTAGATGTTTTCCCATCACACTCATTACTCATGGCAAATTGATCTACCAAGTTCCGTACGAGTTGGGGCACAGTGTGTGCGTTCACACAAGAAGGCCAATGACCGGGTAGCCATATTTTAACTATGTATGAAGGTAGTATCTGTTCCCGAAAGAACAGATACCATTGATGACCGTGCAGCTTCTCTAGAATGAAATGATAATTAAATCGACGCCCTAGGTGCAAACAGATGTTTATCTACATCATTGGGGACATGTTGAAAATGTGCCCCGACCGGGGCGCGTGCAAGGGAAAAGTCCCTGCAGGCGCAGTACCCTCTGTGCCCTCGGTGGCTCAGACGGATAGATTGTCTGCCATGTATGCAGGAGATCCCGGATTCGAGTCCCGGTCGGGGCACACATTTTCAACATGTCATCAATGATGTATATAAACGCCTGTTTGCAGCTATGGTGTCGATTTAATTATCATTTCATTCTAGAGAAGTTGCACGGTCATCAATGGTATCTGTTCTTTCGGGAACAGATACTACCTTCATACACAGATTAAGTCTATTTCACCCTCTACACCTTCATACTGTTGAAATGATGTGTTCTGTAGTGACGTTCTAAATTGCTCTTCTTATGCCTAATATTTTACTACATGCCAAACGTTGTGCTCCTCCTTCGCTTTCGGTAAACTAGTAATCACACTCCCAACTACAGTTGAAATGACAGGCGTCAGCTGTTCTCGGCTCTGCCCGCGCTGATGCAGGTGGCTTCGGGAGCGCCGCTCTCTCGTTGCCTACCTATGGTTTATAGGCTCAGACCAGGAGACTTATACCTCAATAGTTGCTCCATTTATTTTTGTCTCCATTTTCAGAGGTAGATATTACATTGGCTCTCAGCCAGCAATTCGGTACCCTCTTATTTCTCCAACATTGATTAAATGTCTGAAGAAGCCTTAGACGTAGGAATAACCTTCCGCTTTTTCACAGTTCCAAATTAGCATCATCTAAACCAGAGGCTTTCCTTTTTTCGTAGATTTTAGAGCTCCCAACAGTTCTCTCATATCAATATCGTCCAGACCTTTTCTGCCATTTAGTTCAGATGACGTTTGAATTAAAGTTTCATCATGTCACAATTCTTTATAATGAGCTATACATTCGTTCTACCCTATATTATGAACATGTATACGGTAATTTTCTTATCTGTTGAGTGATTTCATCAACATATAAGTGATACGTTGTGTGCCTTGTAAATCAGGCTCTATATTGCTAATAAAGCTTTCCCATGATTCTGCTTGTGCATTCCGAGTTACGTACTTCAATCTGTTTCCACCTCTGGTGTCCAATTCCTTACTGCTCTGCGTTTCCTCTATTTACTTGTCTTCCCTGGAACCCCATTAGCTATATTTGATACGGCTGTTTTTAAGTTTTTCCATTCTTATTCCAGTTGCTGAGCAAAGATAGCGGAGGGAACGTAATGAAATGGTTATTTGGACTCTGGTACCTCACTTATGGTGACACAGAGATCTGCACATCTTCAGTGGGTCAAACGACACAAAATCTTGGCGCTGCCTGGAGGAGGGTAATGTGGTCGAGGCAGTCACGATTTTCCACCTTCCTAAGGATGCAATGCGTCGAGTCACCTGTGGCCAAACGAGGGTTTCACCCTCAGTGAGTGCAGGGTGCAGTTCAAGCTGGAAGTGGTTCTTCGTACCATGACTTGGGCCCACATGCCTGGTCAACCAAAACAGGAGCGACATCGTTTATTTCAACACTCCGGACGAACAGGTGTTGGCATCTCTTCTACATTTTCGTGAAGAGTTTTCTACGGACACTCCCGCCTTCCAAGCTGATGGCAGCCGTGCTCACAGAGTCGCATGCATTAACTCCCGTTCTGAGTGACACCCTGGCTCGCTATTATACTGCGACTGGCATGAAAAATCACTCCATCACAATTACAAGCAAACCGCCAGGAACTGTTTGGAACAGCGGGTGAAATATCCTTGAAATTTGGCACCTCTGTGGGGTATAACGAACGGTGAATGAGTATAGCTGGTTATGGAATGCTGCGAGAATTTTGTGAACTCTTTTTTCCTGCATTGAGAACAATATCAATGTTAGACGCAGTGTGACTCGCTATTAGCGCGAACTTTCCTGGGAGAGAATAATTCTTTGTCTAGCATGCCTTATGGCAGCACGCCTGCGCACGGAGGGTGTGCGAGCTGGTAATTCCCTAGAAGCTTCCGAACGACGTACATCGTAAGACGAAAAAACAACGACCGCCCGGTAGTCATGGCGGGAGACGCGGAAATTGTTTAGTGCGTTGCAAAGGAACATCGTCTAACGTTTACTGTTGTAAATAGGAATGAGTGAAGTCGTTGTAATCTGGCGGAACTTAATTCCTCGATTGCGTAGCGTGCTATGTTGTTTGGATATCTGTTAGGAATATGGATTGCTGCCAAATAACGATTTCAGGAATTGTCTAAATTGTCATGAACACAGCTGTGTAAAACTTTGTAAGAGATGCGACGATGGTGATGTCCCATTTCAAGTGTACTGCACGCGGTGTCAGATAAGGACGTCGATAACGAAAAGCAGATGGTTCCATAATTGTTAAGTTGACCATTGAAGAGAGCATTATTTTAGTCTCGTCCTGGGTAGAGGACTATACCCTGCAAGCGACCATTCCCTAAACCTGAGTTATCGACAAACACCATTTGTGACTAGTGCGGGATCTGTCGAGAAATCTGCAGTCTGAAAATCACAAACGACTGTGTTCCTATAGATGGACAAAGCAAGATAGTTGAAATAGACAAATCGCATACAGCCACTCAGAAATACAAGAAAGGGCGGTAGTTAAAAATTAAATTGAACATATACGAATCTTCGGAGGCAGTGAAAGGGAATTCCTGGAGTGATTAATAGTTCTAGTATATTCGACGGACAATAAAACTTCAGTATCTCTCATGAAGCACTTCATCTTGCCAGGAACCAACGTTATAACAGACGGCTTTAAGTCCCAAAATACCTTGGAGAAAGAAGGATTCCAACATGAAATCGTAAATAATTCTGTGAAATTTGTTTCTTCGGACGATCCATCTCTCCACACAGAATATAGAACTCATGTGGAAATCTATCAGATCGTCGTTTAAAGGATAGAGGAGACAGGGACGAGATGCACTTCATCCAGTACCTGCTCTTTAACAACTTGCAGGTGAGTGGGAATATTGAACCTTCTGAGACTGCTAATATTCCCCAGAAAAATACCTAGAATTTACCTGAGTAGCGGGAAAAGAGGATTGCTTCCGGTGGCGTTTGCAAACTACAGAATAGCCCACGATGAAGACGTGGCTGACGACTAAAGTAAGTAAAATTATTAATTTTCTTTGTAATTAATGTTAAGTTAATGATTATTCGTTCTTTGCCGTTGCCATGGTCACCACAATGAACAGTATCCATATTTGCCGCCACGAGAATCGTGGGGTCGATATAATTTTATATCGGACGGAGCCCGAGCGTTCGACGGGCAACGCTCCTTGGAAATTACCCGCCAGTCCGTAATATCTTGACAAGCAGAGGCAAATTTATACCTTTGCGGTAACTGTTACGTAAAAGGATCATTTAAGTAATGCTCCGCTACGGTCGCAGGTTCGAATCCTGCTTCGTGCATAGATGTGTGTGATGTCCTTAGGTTAGTTGGGTTTAAGTAGTTCTAAGTTCTAGGGGACTGATGACCTCAGCAGATAAGTCCCATAGTGCTCAGAGCCAACTGAACTATTTTCTTAGTAATGCTAAAGTAGACTGAAGGACGTGTCTTTAATATAGTCTGTATAATATTTCCTTTCATATCACAATAAAAAAGTCAGTTGCTTAGCACAACCGTAATACAACAACATCGTTACTTCCAGTAAGCATACATTTCTCGTTTGTTAAACAAACACTTTTTCATAATATGTAATCGGCGTAAATTACTAACACATAAACAGAAGTTTAGCTTTTATTAGGCTGTTTAATGTTGTTAATTGTGTATTATGTTTCGATTTGCAGTTCTGAAGTTGCCAGGTTATTGCAGTTATATGTTTTCATCAACTAGTTTGTTGACAAACTTTGATCAGGATACCAGAGCACCTCAATCGAAAAAGTGTTCTGAAACGCTGTTTCCGAGATGCAGCACTTCCTGGGACTTACGATGTACTGTTCTGCAATGCTAGTAAAACTTATATTGGTCGCCCAAAAAGTCTGGAAAGTGGCATAAAGTTAGCCCCCTCGCAGAACGGAAGCGCTTAAGCCGTATACACTGTAGAAACATTTAAACGATACAGGGAACCTTAATATAGCCTGCTCTAAGATAAAAAAATGCTCTGGCATCAAGAGACAGATATCAAGCTCAAGTCTTTGTCCGGCAAACGCTTTTATCAACACAGAACAGATCGGTCTGCTACCACATCCTTAATAAAGTATTCACCTTCGTTGTACTCGCCATCTCAGAGCCACATAATTTCAGAAACACACCACCCTAGCTCGCACTTCGCTACAGAGCGAGAGATTAATTCCGGGAATGTTTGCTGTAATCATTATATTCACAATTTTCCCATGATACATAGTTTGTAAAAGATGGAGATCTCGAAGTTCATACGTTTTTCGAATGAGGCGCTCAAAAAGACCTGAGGGGTGGGGGGAGGGATTTATCGAGGTTCCATTCATAATGGCCAAATTGTCAGTTTATCCTCTTTCTGATTCTACACAAAAATCAGTGTAGCTCACTTTTTGTACGTACAATGAGGCGAAAAAAGTCGTGGGAACCCTCATAACATTGTGTTGGGTCTCCTTTTGCGATGCATAGCACAGCAATTCGACGTATCGTGAACTCAACATGTCGTTGGAAGTCCCACGCAGAAACATTCAACCATGCTGCCTCCTTAGGCGCCCATAACTGCGAAAGCGTTGCCAGTGGAAGAATTTCGTCATGAACTGATCGCTCGATTAAGTTCCATACATGTTCGATAGAATCCGTGTCGGCGATGTGGGTGGAATAAACACACGCTCGAACTGTCCAGAATGTATTCATGCCAGTCACGTAAATCTGTGGCCATGTGACAATTCCATCGTTGTTTGCGAACATTAAGCCCATGAACGACTGCAGAGTGTCTCCAGTTATCGGAAAATAACCATTTACAGTCAATGATCAGTTCAATTGGACCTGTGAACACCATTATAGAGCCATCCATTAGCTTGCACAGTGCGTTGTTGGCAACTTGGGTCCATGTTTCAGGGGGCTGCACCACACTCGAATTATACCATCAGCTCTCATCAACCGAAACTGGGACTCATCTGACCACGTCAATGCTTTCGAGTCGTCTAGCGCCGAATCTATATGGTCACAAGCCCAAGAGAGGCGATGCAGACGAAGTCGTGTTGTATACAAAGGCACTCGCGTCGGTCGTTTGCTGCCATAGCTCAATAACGCCAGATTAAGCCACACCATCCTAACGGATACCTTCGTCATACGCCCCACATTGATTTCCGCCGTCGTTTCAAGCAGCGTTGCTTGTGTGTTAGCACTGACCACTCTACGCAAACGCTGCTACTCTCGGGCGTTACATGAAGATCGTCGGCTACTGCGTTGTCTGCGGTGATAGGTAATGCCTGAAATTTGTTATAATCGGCACACACTTGTTCAAATGGTTCAAATGGCTCTGAGCACCATTGGAACTTAACATCTGAGGTCGTCAGTCCCCTAGAACGTAGAACTACTTAAACCTAACTAACCTAAGGACATCACACACATCCATTCCCCTAGGCAGGATTCGAACCTGCGATCGTAGCGGTCACGCGGTTCCAGACTGAAGCGCCCGGCGCACACACTTGTCACAGGGATCTCGGAGTACTGAATTCCCTAACGATTTCCGAAATGGAATGTCATATGTGTCTACTTCCAACTACTATTCCTCGTTCTAAGTCTGTTAATTCCCGTAATGTCTACAATAATCACGACGTAAACCCTTCCACATGCATCATGTTGGCAAATGGCAGCTCCGCCAATGTACTGCCCTTTCATACCTTGTCCGCCGTACTACCGCCGTCTGTATATGAGCATGTCGTCATCCCACGACTTCTGTCACCTCAATGCAAAGCATGCTACTGTTAGCTCCGATGCGTTGCAAAGACAATGCCAATATCTTACTACAAATGTACAAGAAATTATACCTGTACAAATTCTTTCCGTTATATGTAAGTAAGCCGGCCGGTGTGGCCGAGCGGTTCTAGGCGCTTCGTCTGGAACCGCGCGACCACTACGTCGCAGGTTCGAATCCTGCCTCGGGCATGGATGTGTGTGATGTCCTTAGGTTAGTTAGATTTAAACAGTTCTAAGTTCTAGGGGACTGCTGACCTCAGATGTAAAGTCCCATAGTGCTCAGAGCCATTTGAACCAATTTCATGGAAGTAACTGAAAATTTTGTGGATTCGTTTTTAACCACATTGTAGCTGCCTCCACTTGATTCATGTACAACTCTCGTTCTGTCGAGATTCTGTATCTTCCGAAATTCCCATAGTGAACCACAGCAGGCCTACACATAAGACTGCGTCTCTTACCGCACTCATTTATATCTCACTCCTCAGATTGTGAATACCAACAATAACTACAAGTCGGCGGTGTAATTAAAGACAGTTGATACTTACGTTGGAAGTTAAGAGTCTTCACAGGACGAATCAACGGTCAATAAAGCTCCGGTAGGCTCTTTACTCGACTGTTCAAATCCTCAGACTGACGCTACGCAACGGCCGTCGGCACCTCCTGCCACTGACTATTGTTGAAGTTTTCGCTAGTCGTCATTGTTAGCAGAGAGTGGTGAGCTTATGTATCCCCAGATACCAACTAATTACTTCAGGTGTTACAGGCTATGCGTAGACGTCACCGCTAGACAATACAGTAACGTAGAATTAGGATAATGTTTGAAACGTAAAATCGAGTGTCGCTTGCTATCATATGTTGTAGTCTGTTGTTGCTCCTACTTGAGTCAACTGTCATAAATGTGGCATTAGATTTGGGAGCACTTCCCTTCCTCAGCAAATTCAGTGGTTCCACACACATTCAACATGACTGTGCATCAGATATTCTTTTAATTTTCGATCATCCTTTGATCCTGTTTAGCAGTTCGACAACATTCTTCGCATCCTGAAACAAGTATTACCGAAAATTTATTAAGCAAAATCAGACAAAATGAACAAACAACCGCGCCTAGAAAACTTGTTGTAACAACTTGAAAAGAATGCTGGACGTATATTACCAATCTATGAGTCTGATGCCGTCAGAACAAAATTAGCTTTCGCTGCTACTCGTAGCTTTTGACGCAGGGTGTCAAAAAAAAAAAAAAAAAAACGAAAAATAAGGAACGATGGGTCACGAAATAGAAATCATAGTGAAAATCAATAATGTTTTATTTGCAACAGCTAGCTACACGTTCCAGCTATGTCTCTACCAAGTTTCCTTTCCGACTTAGACATCTGTCGTAGTGTTGGACCAAGTTTCCTCTACTATCGTCATAGAAGGCAACCTGCTGTGCTTTCCGACAGTATGCTGGACTGCAGGTCGTTGTTTGTGCCAAAATATTCAAATGGTTCAAATGGCTCTGAGCACTATGGGACTTATCATCTAAGGTCATCAGTCCCCTAGAACTTAGAACTACTTAAACCTAACTAACCTAAGGACATCACACACATCCATGCCCGAGGCAGGATTCGAACCTGCGACCGTAGCAGTCACGGGGTTCCGGACTGACGCGCCTAGAACCGCACGGCCACCGCAGCCAGCCAAAATATTCTCTTTGTAACCAGCGCTCCATATGAGCAGAAATGAAAATCAGAGGGAGCTAAGTCCAGGCTGTATGGTGGCTGATCAAACAGTTCCCATCGAAAAAACTGCAGTAATGCCATTGGCCCTGCAGTTTGCGGCCGAGAACTGCCATGAAAGAGGAAATGCATGACAGTTACATTATGTAGAGTCAGTGATATCAGGCGAGATCTCACAGCGGGCATTCACACTACGCCAGAGACACTACTTGGTAGGCATCTTTATGTACTCACTGTGCGCTCAGAACTCAAAAGAGCCTCGTGACGCTCTGTTGGGGCATACTAGAACAGAGAATGCCACTTCGTGCCAAACTTAAGATGTGCAGTGCGTGCGAGTCACGTGCGGGCCAAGGCCCAGCCTGTCGGTAGGCTTTGCTCTGTCCGTCTTGTAAGTATCCGGAACAGCGCGACATTTCATTTAGCACTGCAGTGCATCATTTTTCGATCGACACAACTCTCTGAGCTCGATAGAATCAAGGTGTCAACGTTGTTTGACCTTCACTATTAGTTCGTGATATGAAAGACGTTCACGGGTCCATTGATTTTCACCCAAAAACAGGCAGTCTACAGATCTGTCGACACAATCGTTGAAAGTAAATGAGGTGGACAGAAGACAGAGAGATGAATTCCCAACTCGCGTAAGTAGCAGATAGTGCTTTCATGCTGTGAAATGCCATTACAACGCCATCACAAAGAATATAAAGCGATAATTGACATTGATAGTGCAAAAAATTGCAAAGATGACAGACGGGATTCATTGTTCCGTACATCAGTAAGCCCTTGTGCTCAATTTGGAACTGTGAAGAAACTGCTAGTGTGAACAGTATAATTTCTGAAGCCATACACATTATTGCACTGTCGGATGCAACAGTTTTCAGTGGAACTGAACGAAGAGTATGGAGACTTGGTATATTACTGAAAATTACGTTGGTTAAGTCAAGGGGCATGCCTGGAACGATTTTTCGATTTAAAACTCGCTATTCGTGAATTTATAAAGAAGAATTGAATGCAGAAACGAAAATTAGAGCATCCTGAATGGGTTGTACACATCACATTTTAAGTAGATTTGACTGCACACTGCCCACTGTAGGACATTGAAAGATAACTTCTTTCTGATTTGATGAGGATGCATTTAGAACGATAATCGCGTTGTAGAAGGAACACATTCTGAAAAAGACAGTCCAGTTGTCTAAGATCACTGGCGTTAAAGGAAATGCGAGGTTTCAAGAATTCATCGTGAAATTGAAATTACAAGGATACTTTTATAAAGGTTCAGAAGACACACTCAATCTTACACCTGTATTTGGTCTGTTTTCTAGGCTGTTCGCTGTTTCTGTTGAATGCACCCCCGTGCATGTGCAGATGCAACTCATTGACCGGTAAGGTAATTCAAGTTTTAATGACATACGCTTTTACGTTGAAACTACGTCTACTTTGCTTTCCTCAGGCAGACTTTTCACGTCTCCATAATGAAGATGCAAGTGTGTTACAATATTTCGATCGGCGTATTCGTGTAAAAGACCTTTTTTTCGATATGAAACTAAATAAGTCACTGTTACGTGTCTCCTTGAGTGTAAAACTCTCTGTAATTGTCTGCATCTGTCTGCATGCCCACAGTTTGTACCGGATAAAAATTATGTCTTCAGATCGCCAAAAATAATTAAATAATACTGAAAGTTTCTTTTGTTAGTAGTCCATGTTGCAACTGTAGTGTCATTTAAATGTGGCACGTTCGCAGATTTCCCCACTTCTCCTTCCCTGCATGGCGTGACAGTGCACCGAGGATGAGCGCTTTGACTCTCTTGCTCGGGCACAGCCTGCGAGCCGAAATCTTGGCCACCCCAGTAGTAGAGATACTGCCTCACTGTGCAAAAATTCATTGAATGTTCACTTTGGTTTGCATTTTATGACTGATCGCTGTTACTTTTCGAATAACACTCGTATCTTATGGAAAGTCCGCCGAATCTGCTTCTCAGAGTATCCACTTTCCTTAAAAACAGCCATCGAAAGTGCAAGATCTTGGGTTAAGCTGTCCGCGTAGGACATGGCATATGCTCTGCGTACCAAAGTCCTAAGGACGCACTGCGTTGGTGTGGTGGATGACAACTCTTAGAATGCAGGTACCGATCTGTGCACGTCGGATTTCGGTGAACACTATATCCCAAAGTACCATCTGGTTTTTTGTAAACATAACGTCCAAAATTAGAAGCATCTCATCACTCACAACCACCATGGTAAATTCAATGCAGGGATAAAGACAGCTGAAGTGATGTTCATATCGTTCAAATGGCTCTAAGCGCTATGGGACTTAACATCTGAAGTCATCAGTCCCCTAGACTTAGAACTACTTAAATCTAACTAACCTAAGGACATGACACACATCCATGCCAGAGGCCAGATTCAAACCTGCGACCGTAGCAGCAGCGCGGTTCTGGACTGAAGCGCCTAGAACCGCTCGGCCACAACGGACGGCAGCTGAAGTGTTCCAAAAGTATATTAAGAGCATCACGTCCATGTAGGCAGACGAAGAAAGTACCATTCACGTATCTCCAGAAGCACGTTGGTTGCAGAGCCAAAGTCCTCAGTGGCATATCCTTGAAGTCCTCCAAGTAAATTGGCGACTATAGGTGATAAAGGGCTACCCATGGCCACTCCGTCATTCTGTTCAAAAACGGTGCCGCTAAATAAAAAATACGTGGATGTCAGCACACGACGACAAAGCTTCACCAATTCTTCATCCAGTTTTCCACTAATCAAACAAAGGGCTGTTCCTGAGGGACTCGTGTAAACGGAGATACCACGTCAAAACTCACTAACAGATCTGAAAGACTCAGCCTCAAAGAATTCGCCGGCCGGAGTGGCCGTGCGGTTCTAGGCGCTACAGCCTGGAGCCGAGCGACCGCTACGGTCGCAGGTTCGAATCCTGCCTCGGGCATGGATGTGTGTGATGTCCTTAGGTTGGTTAGGTTTAATTAGTTATAAGTTCTAGGCGACTGGTGACCTCAGAAGTTAAGTCGTATAGTGCTCAGAGCCATTTGAGCCTCAAATAATTCAATAGTCGAATAAAATCCACCGAACTGGAGATATGGGGTTCACACTTGCCAACATGTGGACTGAGAAAAAATGATAAATACTTGGCCATGTTATAAGTGGGTGCATCCAAATTACTAACAACAGGGCGTATAGGAAACCCTTCTATAGTTAATAATATGAGGGTCATTAAAAAAGAAACTAGCCGGAAGATGTCGAATGAAAACCACTAAATGGATCGTAATGCCAATGCCTGCGCAAGATCGCTGAGGCCCCAAACCTGTTGCTTGAGGGACACAGACGCACATCCACGTCACGGCAGAGTGGCCACACGCACGCGTCGACCATCCGCTGCACTGAGTCGTACTGAAAACGGAAAAATTGGGGCTCCAGAAGAAGAGCAAAAGTGTAGTAGTGCGTTTTCTGACGGTGGAGCGAGTCCGGGGAACGGAAATACTTCAACGAATGGATCAGATGTACAAAGAGCATCGTATGTCCATTGCAAGGATCAAGGCGTGGCAGAAGCGATTCGAGGAAGGACGGATTTCGTTGGCCAATGAAACACGGTCTGGAACGCCACACCGAATTACCGACACCATTTTGCAGCATGTGAATGCCCGCACTACTGAAGACTTGCGAGTTTCGGTGGCAGCCATTGTTCTAGAGTCCGAGTTGGACGTCGTAATTGCCACATACTCTCAGTGTTCTCCGTACACTTGCGCCATCCTTCGACGAATTTCCGTTCCCAGCACTAGATTCCTTTTCTCTTCTTTTGAAGCTTCCGTTTCTCTATTGTCGGCTCTAGTGAGTGCCATGGACTTTCGACGAGTGGACGTGACATGGGTGTGCGCCCATGTCCTTCTAGAGGCGAGTCGGGGACCTAGCGCTCTTACAGGGACAAAATCTTCTTCCGCAAGCAACGGCATTACGATCCCGTGAGCGGTTTTCATTTACAGCCTCCAGTCAGTCCCTTTTGAACGACCCTAACAGAAGGAAAGATCAAGGGTAAAAGAGGAACAGAATGAAGAAGAATAAAGCATTGGCAGGATTACAATGTGCAGACCAACTTACCACATACTGCGGTTCATTGGATCATCATGTATATTATTTCTCGAGTCAACATCCCTTTTTTCCTCGCATATTAATTGTGCACGGATGAATGAGGCGTCGTCAGAAAGGTCATTGCAATCCTATTTTGTGTTAAAAATCTAGTCTTTGTGGAAAGTTTTAGCATAAAAGAGACTTTTAATTATCATACACAAAAGGGGATCATGGATGCCCGGCTTC
This sequence comes from Schistocerca piceifrons, assembly GCF_021461385.2. Classification (NCBI taxonomy): domain Eukaryota; kingdom Metazoa; phylum Arthropoda; class Insecta; order Orthoptera; family Acrididae; genus Schistocerca; species Schistocerca piceifrons. The sequence continues at coordinate 325,766,413 of NC_060144.1, forward strand.
ATACCTACATTTTACGAAGCTAGCTTATTAAGAACGAATAGGAGACTCCCTTTTCATATTATCTTATTACAAAAACAATTTTATTTGTTTTAAAGTACTTATTAACTGGATACCTTGTACACAGCATTGTCATAGTTAATAACCGTGACCCCTGGGATAGTCCATTATCTTTGCTCGTCATACAGGTTGACGTTTGTACACGAATATACTTTCCGAAAGGATGAACATATTTAAGATCGTCGCCTCGAATGTGATTTACGTATTGCTACTACAGCCTAACATGCTTACATAAAGTACGAAGTGCAATTAAAATCTTCAAATATAGTTAGAGGTTATTATGGCCTTAGTGATATACCAAATAAGAAGCGAACCTTACCTTCTAACTTACATATTTTGCATTTATTTACTTACTCATACTTCTCATTAAACTTCTCTGCGACAACGGATAAAGGTAAATGCTACGGGCGCTTGTTAGAAATTGCGAGCCACAATGAATGCAAATGTATATACAAGAATGTATAATAAATTCATGGTTATTATTTCGCGTCGTTCTGTTCATTTTTAAAGATTTTCTTCCTTCATTCCCACAACTACCCTTATTCCAACGGCTACACTTATTCCAAATACTGCTATTACAGTATAGCCTCGCTAACCCGACCCCTACGGGATCTGGAGTATGGTCGAAATCGAAAAAAGGTGGTTTACCAGAGGAACGCTTTTATTGACTTATACCACCACAACTACATTTCAACTGGAAATGCTGTCTTAAATATTATTCGATATTAAAACAGTAATAAAACGAAAAGATACCGTTCACACACTACAAAAATCTTACACGAAAGTGTAAAGTACAGCGGTGCCTGTACTATAAAATACCTCTGTATCGTACGGTATGATATTGTTACTGTGAGTGAAAGTTTGACATCCGTTCTCTCGTTCTTACAGCAGGTACGGCCACGCAACTAATTTGAACTTAACGGTTTAAGACATGAGAAACCAGACGGTAAAAATTTTACGTTCTTAAGCAGGGCGAAAAAAGTCTGTAATGTTCGCCGACGCCTACCAGACGACAACTCTGATTTTGTCGCTACGTATACCATCATTTGTTAATTCACAAAGTGTCTATTTGGGTTTAGATTAGATTAGATTAGATTAGTACTTGTTCCAACGATCATGAATACGACACTTCGTTATGATGTGGAACGTGTCAGGTTAATAAAAGGTGTCTATGCAAGATATTACATTATACAAAATATTACATGACACTTAATATTTTTAATTTTTTTTTTTGTGGGAGTCGGAGAAATTATCCACTTACTGTATCCAAAAATTCACCTAATGAGTAGAAGGAGTTGCCATTAAGAAATTCTTTTAATTTCCTTTTAAATGCTATATGGCTGTCAGACTTTTGATGCTATTAGGTAAGTGACCAAAGACTTTTGTGGCAGCATAATTTACCCCCTTCTGAGCCAAAGTTAGATTTAACCTTGAGTAGTAAAGATCATCCTTTCTCCTAGTGTTGTAGCCATGTACACTACTATTACTTTTGAATTCGTTCGGATTGTTAATAACAAATTTCATAAGTGAATTTATATATATTGTGAGGCTGCAGTGAAGATCTCTAGCTCTTTAAATAAGTGTCTGCAGGACGATCTCGGATGAGCTCAGCAATTTTCTGATCACACGCTTTTGTGCAATGAACACTCTTTTACTCAATGATGAGTTATCCAAGAATAAGATGCCATACGAAAGCAGAGAATGAAAATATGCGTGGTATGCTAGTTTACTCAGATGTATATCGCCAAAATTTGCAATGAACCTAACAGCATAAGTAGCTGAACTCAAACGTTTCAGCAGATCCTCAGTGTGTTTTTTCCAGTTCAGCCCCTCATCAATGCATACACCTATAAATTTTGAATATTCTACCTTAGCTACCGATTTCTGATCGAAGTCTATATTTATTAATGGTGTCATTCCATTTACTGTGTGGAATTGTATATACTGTGTTTTGTCAAAGTTTAATGAGAGCCCATTTGGAGAGAACTACTTAATGAATTTCTGAAAAACATCGTTTACAATTTCGCCAGTTAATTCTTGTCTGTTGAGTGTGATAGCTATACTTGCGGCAAAAAGTACCAGCTTTGCATCTTCGTGAATATAGAATGGCAAGTCATTAAAATACCGGGTGATCAAAAAGTCAGTATAAATTTGAAAACTGAATAAATCACACAATAATGTAGATAGAGAGGTACAAATTGGCACACATGCTTGGAATGACGTGGGGTTTTATTAGAACCAAAATAATACAAAAGTTCAAAAAATGTCCGACAGATGGCGCTTCATCTGATCAGGATAGCAATAATTAGCATAACAAAGTAAGACAAAGCAAAGATGATGTTCTTTACAGGAAATGCTCAATATGTACACCATCATTCCTCAACAATAGCTGTAGTCGAGGAATAATGCTGTGAACAGCATTGTAAAGCATGTCCGGAGTTATGGTGAGGCATTGGCGTCGGATGTTGTCTTTCAGCATCCCTAGAGATGTCGGTCGATCACGATACACTTGCGACTTCAGGTAACCCCAAAGCCAATAATCGCATGGACTGAGGTCTGGGGACCTGGGAGGCCAAGCATGACGAAAGTGGCGGCTGAGCACACGATCATCACCAAACGAAGCGCATCTGTCAGACATTGTGAACTTTGTTTGTTTTTGGTTCTAATAAAAAACCGTCATTCTAAGCATGTGTGTCAATTTTTACCTCTCTATCTACATTATTCCGTGGTTTATAAAGTTTTCAAATTTATGCTGACTTTTTGATCACACGGTATATTAAGAACAGCAGAGGAACCAAGACCGAAACTAGCGGCACCCCATTCTTGATTGTTCCCCAGTTTGAGAAATCACCAGTTTTTTGCATATTATGTGAACTGCTTATTTCAACTTTCTGCACTCTTACAGTTAGATATGATTTAAACCATTTGAGCACTGTCCCATTCATACCACTGTACTTGAGCTTATCTGGAAGTATTCCATAATTTACACGATCAAAAGCCTTTGATAGATCGCAAAAAATCCCAACGGGTGACTTCCGGTTACTCACAGCATTTAACATTTCATTAGTGAAAGCATATATAGACGCAGAGCTTTGCTCGATGTAGTGAAGGTTGTCTTCGTTCTCCTTATCATGTTTGTCGTTGTCATTGGTTGTTCGAATTACAGTGAGTTGGACGTCAGTTAATTCTGTTTCCCCTGTGCATTCAGCATCCGCTATACTGATCAACTCATTTACTTCAGTGAGCTCAACGTTCGGCTGTAATGACAGTGTCACATGTTTACATGGAGTTGGTGCAATAGTTTACTTTAACATGTAAAAAAAACACTGTTACTAACTTGTAGAAAAAATTCATGCACAACAGCACTTATTGAGCGTGTTAGAAACAACATATTTCATACTAAAACTGACCGAACTATCGCACCTAACGTCGGTTAATTGCCTACTGATCCATATCGATAACGGTGAGTCCTGACTGTAGCAGCTGCCTGATAAAGATGAATCGTGTGGTCATCAACATCCATTAATGGACAGGAAGAAGAAGAGGAAGAAGATACTACGTGGTATTTAAAGGGGCTCGTGCAAACCGTCTTTCGTACGTCAAGAGGAAAGAAGCAGAAGGGTCAGCTGCTGGGGCTCGTGTATGAGCCACAGCCGTCGTCAAGTGTTTCGGCTCGTGGGCCTCGTCTCCTAGCAACTGCCATGAGACCGCGGCAGCGGTTTGTCTGTCTGCAGCACAACTTCCGAGGGCCCCGGAGCGGGCGCACTCTGTCAATTTCCCGCGCCCTACGCTGTTCCCTGTTCGAGAAACTACAGACCTGCGAGACGTAGTTACCAGAAGACACTCTGGGGTCACTTTAACGGTCCTCTGGTTGCATCGTCTGACAAAAGTATTTGCACACCGGTAGTAATCACAGGCTCATCGACCTGCATCTGCTGCCGGATACAGCGCAGCGTGTCAACAAAAGCGCTGGCAACAAGAAGGTGCAACAAGTTCTGGGCGTGTGTTAATATGTCTAAGCCTTCACTAGTTGTCAAAATCTCTGAAAGTCATCAGTTCTCAGGATAAGTACATGCAGACACGAGGGGCGTTTGAAAAGTCCGGGCAATAATAAAAACTACTTACGTGTTTGGGGTAAACCTTTTTTTTTATTTTTCGGCATGGTCTCCTTTTACACTTACACACTTCATCCAGCGCTGTTCTAATTTGTTGATCCCTTCCGAATAATAGGAATTGTCCAAGTCTGCAAAATAGCTATTAGTTGCTGCAATCACCCCCTCGTTTGAATAAAATCTTTGTCCCGCCAGATATTTCCTCAAATGGGGGAGCAAATAGTAGTCCGAGGGAGCCAAGTCTGGAAAACAGGAGAGATGTGAAACGAGTTGGACTCCTGTTTCCATTAATTTTGTGACCACAACTGCTGAGGTGTGTGCTGGTGCGTTGTCGTGATGGAAAAGGACTTTTTTGTGGTCCAATCGCCGGCGTTTTTCTTGCAGCTCAGTTTTCAAACGGTCCAATAATAGTTATACCCTTTTCCAAATAGTCGATGAGGATTATCCCTTGCGAATCCCAAAATACAGTCGCCGTAACCTTTCCGGCCGAAGGAATGGTCTTCGCCTTTTTTGGTGCAGATTCTCCCTTGGTAACCCGTTGTTTAGATTGTTGTTTGGTTTCAGGAGTATAGTAATGTATCCATGTTTCATCCACAGTGACGAAATGACGCTTAAAATCCTGCGGATTCTTCCTGAACAGCTGCAAACCCTCCTTGCAACACTTCACACGATTTCGTTTTTGGTCAAGAGTGAGCAATCGCAGAACCCATGTTGCGGATAGCTTTTTCATGTCAAATGTTTATGCAAAATATTATGTACCTATTCATTCGAGATGCCCACAGCACTAGAAATCCCACGCACCTTAACTCTTCTGTCATCCATCGCCATATTATGGATTTTACCAATGATTTCTGGAGTCGTAACCTCCACAGGGCGTCCAGAAGGTTCAACATCACTTGTGCCCATATGGCCACACAGAAAATTTTGAAACCACTTAGAAACTGTTCTAATCGAAGGTGCAGAGTCACCGTAATGTTTATCAAGCTTCTCTTTAGTCTCCTGAGGCGTTTTGTCGATAAATAATTACATATTGCATTACTCACATTGTTTCATCAAAAGTGTCCGAATATCCCTATGAAGTGTGGAACTGACCGTTAGATGTCAGGAGAGTCGGAGCCGCCAGTATAAAAGTTCGCAGAGTGTATTGAGTTGTAAGTAGAGAAGCAGTAATGGAAACGCGTTGCAACAACGACAGCTAAACCACAGCCACACAGATCACATGTAGTGACGGACGGTGTCGTCGAATATTGCGGAGGGATGTTCTAAGAGACTCCACGAAATCAGCGTAAGGAATTAATCGTGAGCTCCAAAGTGCTGCCAGCAGTCCAGATATCTCAGTGACTGTGTGTAGCGAGTTAAAAAAGAATGGAGTACGATGGTCGAGCAGCTCCTCATAGGCCACACATTTCTGTAATCAGTGCTACGTGATGCTTGACGTGGTGTAAAACGTGACACCACCGGACCGTGGATGACTGAAAACGAGTGATTTGGAATTATAAGTCATTCTATACTCTGCAGAAATCCAACGGGAGGATCAGGGTTTGATAAATGCCTGCAGAAAGTAACTTGTCATCATTTATAGTGCCAACAGTGAAGTACAGAATAGGTGGTGTAAAGGTATGGGGGTGGGTCCATGGCTAGGATGTGTTCCCCTCATTTTCCATAAGAAATGATAAATTTTGAAGGATATGAACACATTTTATAGCACTGTGTTCTGCGTACAGTAGAGGAATATTTCGGTAGTTACGATTGTTAGTATAATAGATGCCGCGTGGCTAGGGCCTCCAGTCCGGTAGACCGTTCGTCTGGTACAAGTCTTTCGAGTTGACGCAACCTCGGCGACTTGCTCGTCGATGGGGATGAAATGATGATGATAAGGACAACACAACACCCAGACCCTGAGCGGAGAAAATTTCCGATCCAGCCGGGAATCGAACCCGGGCCGTTAGGTATGACATTCAGTTGCGCTGACCAGTCAGCTACCAGGGGCGGACATTGTTAGCATAGTGAGGTGACAAAAGTCATGGGTTAGCGATATGCACATTATACAGATGGCAGTAGTACCGCGTACAAAAGTTATAAAAGGGCAGTACAGTGACAGATGTAGCATTTGTATTCAGGTGGTTCATGCGAAAAGGTTTCCGCTTGATTTTGGTCGCACTTCGGTAATTAAGAGACTTTTAACGCGGAATGGTACTTGCAGCTAGACACGTGAGACGTTCCCTTTGGGTAATCATGCGGGAATTCAGTATACCGAGATCCACAGTGTCAATACAGTGCAGAGGATAACAGACTTTAGTCATTAACTCTCACCACGACAGAGAGCACCGGCGTTTGCGTGGAGTTTTCAGTGCTACAGACAAGCAACACTGCATGAAATAACAGCAAAAATCAGCTGGGACGTACGATCGCCGACATCGTCTACAGCGCCCGTCCTGGACTCGTGACTATCGATTGGATCCTAGACGACCGGAAAACAGCCGACATCGCATACAGTTACAGCGTCCATCCTGGGCTCGTGACCGTGTTGGTTGGACACTAGACGATAGGTAACTGCTGATGGTGCGGTTAAAATGCGGCGCAGACCCCACGAAGTCGTGGGTCTAAATTGTCAACAAGCCACTGTGCAAGCTGATGGTGGCTCCATGATGGGGTGGACTGTGTTTACATGAAATGGATTGGGTCTTCTGGCCAAGCTGAACCGGTCAATGACTGGAAATGATTATTTACTGCTACTTGGAGACCATTTGCAGCCATTCATGGGCTTCATGTTCCCCAGAGATGTCATGTCGCCGGACCACGACTGTTTGCGACTGGTTCGAAGAACATAGTGAACAACTCGAGCGAATAATTTGGACACCCAGACCGTCCGACATGAATCCCATCGAACATTTATGGGATATAATGGAGAGATCAGTTCGTTCACAACAAAGTCCTGCCACGGCAACACTTTCGCAGTAATGCACTGCTATACAGGCAGCATGGCTCAGTATTTCTGCAGGGGACTTCCAACGACTTGTTGGGTCCATACGACATCGAGTTGTTGCACTACGCCGGACAGGAGGAGGTCAGACACAATATTAAGAGGTATCCCGTGACTTCTGTCACCTCAGTGCATAAGCGTGACTGTGTACCCTCTTATAAAATAGAGTCTTTGAGGCAATGGTTTGTGGACAATAACATTCCTGAAATGGACTAGTCTGCGCAGAGTTCCTATCAGAACCCAATAGAAGAACTTTGGGATGAGTTAGAGAGTACTTCGCTCCAGGATGGTTTGTCATCCCTTCAGAGACATTCACACACCTGACTAAATGTGTCCCCAGCAGAGTTAAAGCCGGCATAAAGGCACACCCTATATTAATGTCTATTATTCCGTGGGATGATGCTTTTGATCAGAAATTATATGTTCACAATAGGCATTAGCCCGATACTAGTCCGAAAGTAAAGTAAACTGCTATATAAACTGCTATATACAACAGCTTTGGAGGATATTTTATAGGTAACTAAGTTCTGCAAACAGGAATTAACACATCAATTTAACAAATTCAAACCAGAATCATGTTATTTAAGAATATATCACCTACTGTAGATATGTTTAATGACGAATATATCAACCATTTATGATGCATAGCCATGAAATTTATTAAAAGTGAAACATCGAAACATAGAAGAGCTACAGGAGGATTCCTTGAAAGTTCCTTTTCTTTCCAGTCCGATGCAGTTACTGGAACTGCAAAAAAGTTCCATAAATAATTGAAAAGATACTCACAGGTTTAAAGACCCGTTTAATGAGCGTAGACCACTAGACGGCAAAGAGCATTTTCTTTTTCGCCTTGTCTGTGGACAAGGTCACCCGCTTCTGTCACCAGATGCCACTGGGAATGGTTGAAATACTGTTTTGTCAGCATTTGCTGTTGTGGGCGATGGTCTGCAGCTCTGATGTAGTCATCAAGTAACCTTTGTGAATGTCGAGAATCTTAGTGCACATCGTCATCTCCTACAAAAATTTTCATTATTGCTATCCGTTTCGATTGTTACTAATAATCATTAGGCACAAGATGTTTTTCATTTAGGGCATCTGTGTGGATGTATATATGACGTTCAGTTTCATTTTAATAGGCTAATTTTGAAAACACGGAGTACATTTCAAAACTTCTTGTACCTCATGATTATTAATAACAATCGAAACTGTTAACAATAATAATAATGACTTTCATAGCAGTTGTTGGTGTGCTACATTAGATTAGATTAGATTAGATTCAGTTTTCGTTCCACAGGCCCAAAAATGAGATGATTCTCGTGGGTGTGGAACATGTCAGAAAGTATAACATAAAAACATAAAAGATTTGTGTATAATACTTACTACCCTGATCATTTGTCAGGCGATTGTCGAAATAAGTGAATACAGTGCGGTAAAGTGGAACAGCTAATATTTATAGAATTAACACGTTGTCAGAATGAAACATTGTTATGCAATATTAATAAATTTATCACACACAAGATACCTACTCTTGACTGTTATGACAAAGTGCTGTCAAAACTGAAATCTAATAGACATTTTTACTTAAGCTGGCTTCACGGTCTCTGTTAAAATATTCATGTATAGAGTAGAAGGAGTTGCCTTTCAAAAAGTCTTTCACACTCTGTTTAAACAGTGCTTTATCTAAAACCACGTTTTTAATGGTTGTTGGCAATTTATTGAAAATGTATGTTCCTGAATATTGGATCCCTTTTTGGACCAAGGTAAGTGATTTTAGGTCTTCATGTAGATTGATATTATTCCTGGTGTTACTATGTATTGAGCTATTGTTTGGAAATAGAGATATACTACTTGCAACAAATTTCGTTAAGGAATAAGTATACTGAGAAGCAGTGGCTAGAATACAAAGTTCCTTGAGCAGGTTTCTACATGATGTTCTTGAATTTATACCACAAATGATTCTTATCACATGCTTTTGCACTCTAAAAACATTGGCTCTGTTTGATGAGTTACCCCAGAATATGATCATGTATGACATAATAGAATGAAAGTAAGGAAAGTATTTAAGTTTTTTTATATTTACATCTCCTACATCTGACATATTCTCATTGCAAATACAGACTTGTTTAGGTGCTCAAACAATTCTATGGTATGCCCTTCCCAACCGAATTTATTATCAAGTTGTAATCCCAGAAATTTAACACTGTCAACCACTTCGATCTGCATGTCTTCATATGCTATACACATGCTGGAAGGAAATCTCTTACAGGTTCTGAAATGCATATAGTGGGTCATCTCAAAGGTTAATGACAGTGAATTAGCTTTAAACCATTTATTAATGTCAGTGATAACTTGATTACCAGCTATTTCTAAATCTGTAACTGACTTGCTACTTATTGCAATGTTTGTACAATCTGCAAACAAAACAAACTTAGCATCTGTCAATGTAACAGATGAGTGGTCATTAATGTACACAAGAAAAAGCAGTGGACCCTTGATGGAACTTTGAGGAACACCACATGTAATTAATTCTCAATCAGATGAAGACTGGCTGCTTACTGCACAAGTATTTTCCAACAACATCCTTTGTTTAGTGTTAGATAGATAAGCCTCAAACCATTTCACAGAATTCTAATTTACTTATGAGAATGCTGTCGTTCACACAGTCAAAGGCCTTTCACAGATCAAGAAACGCCAGTAGCCTCTAATTTATTATCTAATGAATTAGGTACATTCTCCCTGTAAGTCTAAATAGCTTTCTCTATATCAGAACCCTAAAGAAATCGAAGCTGTGACTTCAACAATACATTATTTGCAGTCAGATATGTAAGGAGACACAACATTTTCAAATATTTTTGAGAAAGGTGGCCTAAGTGAAATTGGTCGATAGTTTGGTGGTATCTCTTTACCCCCTTCCTGTAAAAATTTTTAACTTCACCATATTTTAGCCAGTCATAAAATTTTCTGCTGATAAGAAATGAGCACTTTTGATTAACTTCGTTGATATGTTATCATACCCACTAGAATACTTATATTTTAAGGATTTTATGATGGGAGCTACTTCTTCGGGAGACGTGAGTGTCATTTCCATCTTACTGAAGTTATTTTTAAAGACTGGTCTCAGATACCCCATTGCACTGTTCACTAAACCTGATAACCCTAAGCTGTCAGTAACAAAAATGAAGTACTTGTTTAAGAGGTGTGTAACACTACTTGCACTTGTTACCAAAGTCTCATTTATTTTTAGAGCTTCTGGTCCTCTTCCTTTTTGGCCCCACCTGTCTCTGTCTTCACTATATCCCATGCAGTTGTTATTTTGTTGCCTGATGTAGTTACCTTCTTCTCCTAATAAAGCTGCTTCGATTTCTGGATTACTTGCTTCAATTTTTTACCATCTTCTTTGTAATGCATTACAGTTCAAACATCATAGCTGTTCCTAGATACTAGATACAGTCTCCTTTTTGTCCCACATGATATCTTTATTCCTTGTGTAATCCACAGTTTACTTTTTGACTTCTGTGTGATTTGAGTTACCTTTAGGAGAAAACAATTTTCAAAAGTGGAAGTAACTTTATTAATGAATGCTTGGTATTTTTCATTGAGTCAGAAGTATTGTAAGCATCTATCCAGTTCATGTCTTTGTGCAGTTTCCTGAATTTCTTAATTTTTGTCTTATTTATTGTCCCCTGTACTCACACTTAAATGATTTTTTATCCTGAGAAGTTTAAACACTTAACACATGATGTTGCATGTCAGGATCAGATAGCCCATTTATTATTGGTTTTGTTATATGACTTTTTTCCCTAGATTTGTCTACAAAGATATTATCAGTAGCAGTCGCCAAGCATTTACGTATCCTAGTTGCAAAGTTCACAGTAAGAACTAAACTGAATGATAGTGTTACTGACTGCAATAATTATTCACTGACAGAGCTTTCCAATAATTCCACATTAAAATCATCAGCAACCACTATTTCCTTGTTTTTCACCATTAGATGAAACAACAGAGCTTCCAGATTTTTTATGAAGAGGTTAAAATTCCCTGAAGGTGATATGTATATACCTACTATTAGAAAGTACTTATTACAAAATACTATTTTCTATTGCACAAGCTTCTAAGTTCTGGTCTGAGAAAAATTTATTAATGTCAATATTCTTGAAATCAAAGCAGTTTCTGACAAATGTGGCAACTTCTCCCTTCTGCATATATTCTCTACAGGAGTAAGAACCTATCATGAAACCTGTGACATTTAACATGTCTATACCAGTGGTCACATGATGTTCAGAGAGGCAGATTATATCAACTGTTTTGCTCAACTCTAATTCTTCAACACAAATAAGCAACTCATTAAGCTTATCCCTTTGTCCTCGGATATTCTGATGCAATAAGGATAAATGATTTTGTGCACTGGCTGAATTACAATTGGATACACCTAATTTTCCTGTCAATTTTTAAGTATCTCTAGTTTCAGTCAGAGGCTGTCTGCATGAATTGTGTACGTTAAAATTTGCTTTCTGGCTGCCTGTTTTATCAACGTGGATGTCTTTTCACCCTGTCTCTGAACATCTTTTGTTTCTGCCCTCCCTAGCCTAAAAAAACTGCTGATGTCTCACTTACAACCACCGGTACTTGTGACAGTGATGACCCCCCCCCCCTTTAAGTTATTTGCTATTAGCCCAGACAGTTTTCACTTCCCTTTCCTGCTGAGGTGAAGGCCATGCCTAGCATAGTGTCACCTGCTGACAGAATCAACAGAAACTACACTGATATGAGACCCCGTACCTGATCCAAGCAGCTGTTCCACCTCTAAATTAACTCTCCTAACAGAAGGGTTTAAAGGAGGCTGGTCATGGCACCTTAGAACAGACACAAACCCAATACCAGTATATCTCGCTGCTGAAGCTATCTTTACCAGGTCACTCTCAACTGAGTAATTAGGATCTCTGCCTATGCTGTTGCCCACCCTACTCACTATTATGAAGGTGTCTTCCTTTGTGAAGTCTTTGCAAAATGAACTTACATTCTCTATCACCTTATCCAGACTTGCACTAGGTTTAAAGAAACTTGTGACATTGTTGTACATGGAAAAACCTGACAACGAACAGAATAATACGTAATAAATATATACATTAAATATGTTCCGCTTCGGAAACCATTCGGAGTAGGTTATATGTATATATGAAGCTTTTTGCTTCAAATTATTTTTGCTGGCATATCCCCAAATTTTGATCATTCCTTCTAGGACGCCCCGTACACAAGATGTCAGCTGTTCCCCACCTATCGTTTTTTATAGACTTGGTTCCTTTGTTTCCTTGTTACTTCTTCCCCAAGATGAAAATCAACTAAAAGGAGCGAAGATATGATATAGTAGAGAAGGTTCAAGTGGAATCACAGAGGATACTAAACACCCCAGCAAAGACAGATTTTAATGACGCACTTCAAACGTGACAGTAATGTTTGCCTCAGTTTACTCGTTCCCTGGAGACTGTCTTGTATTTGGGGAACCTCGTAGAAACAGTGTAACGCTATACTTGATTATTTTTCCGTCAGACCTTACTGCACAACATGTGCGAAACGGGTTTGTCAGGTAAGGGATCAAGTTTCCTCTGAGTTATTGCAACGGCATCTCAGAAACGCATATTATATGAACCTTCTTTGTTTTGTAAGTCAAGAAGTTAATTCTACTTATCTGGAGCCATGACTTCATAAATGTGCTGGAAACTTCTTCTAGATGTTCGAGAGTCCGTTACAGATTGAAAATAGTCCAGTACGGCATGCTGCGTCTGTACACAGAATTGTATTCTTTTTTTACTTGTTTTGTACTGGGTGGTTATACTTACATTGCAGTGCGGGCTACATACAATGCAGGACGCTGAGACATCGTAGGTATGTTCATTAATCGGTGCGCTCACGGATCATGCTGAAAAACATAATAGTTGCTCTTTCTGCCACCAGGTGGAAATATGGCGCTGTAAGCAGTCAGAATGTATTATAAGTGGAGGAAAATGGGAGGAACAATCAAACACATAATAACGGAGGATCTCATGCGTTTATTAGGATATGGTCACAAGCTACAACGTGTTCTATATGGTTTCCCGACTCAGTAGTGTGCTGTATCCGTTACATGGTATGGTCGACAGTTGCTCGCAGCATATACAGTGTAATGAGAGCAGTACGTCGTCGTTTGCTATCCTTCAGATCAGGAAGAGTCCGGATACATCCTAGACAGCACGATGTTCCGCATATCCCCCCAATTAGAAGTCGAATGGATTTGGGTCAGGGGATCAGGAAGCCCACACACCTTGAAATTGCCTAGAGATGATGGTTTAGTTACAGAAAGTTTCTGTAAGCAAACATTTCACCTGGTAAGCGACGTGCGCTGTCGCCCCATCTTACCTGAAAGTAGTGGTGTCGACATAGTTACTTTCTTGCTTAGCTGGAATCAATTGTTGCACAAGGGGTTCCTTATAACGTGCATGCGTCACCCTACACCTAACAGGCTCAAAAAGTATCATCTCCTCGAAGAAAAACGGACTGAGAATGACGGCGTTTGTGAAACCACACCACACAGTCACATCATCTGAATGCAGTGGATATTTATGCACAACATGTAGCAGAGTACAACACCATGAGCGAAAGTTCTGTGCTTTCATGGCTCCATGCAGGGTAAAATGTGCCTCATCTGTCCAAAGACTATTCCCCAGTCACATGTCATCCATTTCCATGCCTGCCAAAATACGAATGGCGTCACAGGGTTGTAGCCCACTCTGACTTTTACACCGATATATTTTCTCCTTGTGGCAGTAAGTGGAACTTTTTTTCAGCATACCAGCGATGTCTCAGCGTCCTGCAATATATACAGTCCACTGTGCAGCACTCGGAACACCGTCAGATTAATTGTAACTATTCGCTTACGATAACACTCAAAGTTGGCAAGAAATTCGCGATAGTGAAAATCGTAGGAATTACACTGAAGGTCAAGTAAACCTCCTATTACCAGAACTTTTTCATTTTACCACAAGGGTCATAAAGACCTCAAGTAATTTACTCGGAATATATTGACAGTATGTCATTTATTTTAATGAACTGACATAAAACATACATTACTGAACTGAAAACAGGAAAACTATATGTATAAGCACTTTTAGATGTTATCTTCGTCGTCCGTCTTAAACATCATTACCTTCAAAACAAAGCAACTCTGAACGTCGTTTACAGACAAAATAGAAACATCTTTTACACTTTTCGGAATGTTTTCTATCCATTGAACGATCACATAGGAGGAACAGTCCAGGTTTAGCCCTCTTTTGTTCTTGTGCTCAAGGAAGAGGTGAAACTAAGCTGGGTCAACCTACGTGTTTCTTTACTGTACATGTTTCCGTCTAAAAAAGATATTCTCTTCTTTCGTAGCTGGTTTATTTCTTCCAGTCAGGATATAAAACCAGCCAAATTGTGAAAGCATTGAGGGCACAAATATCAAAAACATTTTAAAAAATCTTGGGCCATCTAATTGTCATACGTTTTGTAGTGTAGGTACTGAATAAGTTGGCCATTGTGTAACACCCCACCCATCACTTATCTGGTTTTGGTGTGTGTTCACCACAGGTAATTAACTAACAGATCAACAGAGAGTGAAAAACTGCCGCAATGTTGGATAATGCAAAGAAATTAATAAGGCCCTGTGACTCCTAATTGAACTGCGGTGGCAGTGTTGACATTGATTGATTCAGAATTGATCCCTTTTAATTAAAAAGGGATGCACATTGGTGTTATATTCAGCTAATGAACACCAGATGCAAATGTTGAACATAAAATTAATTAACAAAGTGACTTGGGATTCCAATTACTTGATTGAAAACAGATCCAGTCGATTAGCACAGATTTATTTTAACTCACGACCTTCAATCATCACATTACATGACTCTCCTAACAGGCAGTGGTAATAAATTGCGTTTGCGTGGAGTAAAGAGCGATAAATCAAAAGTAATTCCTATCGACTGACCCAGGCTTAATGCGAAGTGTGAGAAGAATTCTACAATACACGGCCCATGAAACTCTTGTGGAAACTTTGCTGACGTAATCCAACAAATTAATCAGTGGCCGGAGCGGGCGCAATATCACCGAATTCAGCATGGCGGGGCGTCGTCGTTATGCGGACTTCGGCTGACCTCTTGGTGCTGCAAGGCTGCGCTCGTCTGTTCACTTCTAGCTATCTTGCTCAGTACATAGCTGAACAAAAACTTTCTATCTCCAAACTTAGTTGTTCCATTTGCATAGTCCTAAACTGCAGAGATGCTCACTCTCTCTCAGCCAAGCTGAGTAAAGAACGCCAAGTCCGCACTCTAGGCAAGCTGGGAACAGAAGACCTCTACGGAGACTTCTGCCAGTCCGCTCTTCGCCTCGGTTTCCCCTCCAGCAAGAACACTTACGCCAATTGCAGTGCCAGTCACGTTAATTATGCGTCGCTTCCCAGCGCCGACCAATGCCTGCTCTGGGAAGTGAACAAATTCCCATAAAATTTCCCTTCCTCTCAACTTCTGCTATTTAGCTCCTCCCAGGCCATCTATCAAGGTTAGCGTCTGCACAAAACACCAATTTTTCCGGAATTCTGACTCCCAGGAGAGTACTTCAGATTCCTTGGTCCTACATTCCCATTGGAGGCCGACGTATTTCGTTCTGTCGCTCTTCACCTGCTTCAGACTCTGCGGACCGTGAATTCAGCATGAAGTTGCTATAGTCACGAACACGCATAGTTTGGCCTCTGTTGACCGCTCCACCGTAGCTTTGCATGGCTTTCTCGCATGTTTCACTGAAAACGGGACGACGGACATTTATCAACAGGTGTACAAGTTCTCCATCTGCTTACCAGTACACCAGCATGGGGCCAACCACCCACTCACTGTCACCCATCTTAAAGCAGCTGGTGGCCGCGCCCCGTTACCGCTTTCTCAGAGCTTCAGCCGCCATAAGCTGCCTATTGTCGCTTCCCTTCGCCGCTCCCCAGCCGGCCACGGTCACTCGAATACTTCCCTGGGATAAACTAGCCTCCAGTAAATCGATGCGTTTCCACAAAGTTTTCATGTCATGTGAATTACTTTAAAACCGTCACCCGACATTAATTATTCCAATACGTCCATACTATACCCTCTACAAGATGCATTGTGCCTTGTCAGTCATTCCTGTTCAGCTCTACTGTTCGGTCAAAGTGAGTTAGGTGATCTTTAATGACTTCATGTAAGGGGCATAGTTCTTGCCATCTTACAATTGTATCAACACATTACTCAATTGCATTATGCTATACGATTATAACATATTTTTCCGTGACATAGTGACCAGTGCTGTCACATCCAGCCCTTATCTTGATTCCATATTTTCTGGATTTGAGGGGATATATTGGCGAAAAAGGGCGCCCTAAAAGTTAATAGCCATTCATCAAATTTAAAATTTTATGCGGTTCGTATACATCACGTACTGTACTTGCCCACTGTTCATATACAGGGTGAGTCACTGACTATTGCCACCAAGAATAACTCTGAAAATATGATAGGAGCTGAAACGTTTGTGGGACAAAAGTTGCATGGGACAACGGGGGCCATAATATGGCGTTGCTAGGTGGGGTCGCTTCAGAGATATGAAGGTCAACTTTTTTTTTTTTTAATGGGATGCTATAGCTTGGTTATTATTATCTGATAGCGGCTATCGTGACGAATCCAATGATGCGTAACAGTAAGGTCTTTGAAGGTCAACGAAGGTCAGATAGGTTGCATGAACGTCCATTTACAGAAGGTGTTCGAAGTGATGACCATTGGTATCAATGCAGTGCTGCAATCTTATTATCATGGGATGGGTGGTATTCCTTATCACAACAGCACTTACCGAAGCACATGCTCTGACAGTTCTCCCTCGCATATCTTCAGGTGTAGTTGGAACGTCTCGATAAACAATGTCTTTTACGAATCCCCACAAGAAAAAATCCAGAGTCGTCAAGCGTGGCGAACGAGACGGCCATGACACATCTCCTCCACGTCCAATCCAACGATTTGGGAATTGTCTCTGCAACTCATTTCTAGCCATCAGCGAAAAATGTACCGGACACCTATCGTGTTGATACCACATTCTGTTCCTTGTTCCTAAAGGTATTTCTTCCAATAATAGAAGTAATGTTTCTTGCAGGAATGTGGTGTACTTCATACCATTAAGATTTCCTTCGATGAGATAGGGGTCTGTAATTCTGTCCTCCAGAATCCCACACCATACATTCACCGACCACGGTTTTTGGTGTGAAACGTTCCGCAGCCAACATGGATTTTTAGTTGCCCAATGATGCATGTTATGCAAATTAACATTTCCATGGTCCGTGAATGTAGCCTCGTCAGTAAATAAAATCAAATTAATAAATGGGTCATCCCTCTGTAGTTGAACCCATCGGCAGAATTCAGTACGACGCATACAATCCGTACCAGTTAATTCTTGGTGGAGACTGATATGGTGAAGATGATACTTGTGGCGATGCAGAACACGAACAACACTACACTGGGTCATGCCAGATTCCCTTGCGATTTGACGCGAACCAACACAAAGATCTCGAACCACAGTGGCAAGCGTACCAATTTCGATTTCCTCGTTAGTAACTTTCCTTTGCCGGATATGTTTCCCATGCGCTAAAGATTCAGTTGTTTTCAATTCATCATGCACATATTTAATTGTACGACATGTAGGGTGAGTACGTCGATGATATCTTTCAGCGTATAAATCTCTAGCTGTCATTGAATTTCGTTGGCATTCTCGGTAAATGAGAAGCATATCGACTTGTTCTTCGAAGGAATACGTAATTCGCATTCGCTTGATTCGACGATACTAGTCTTACCTTTCTTATCAGTGTTGTATTGCGAAACCGTCGAATGGTGTTTACATGTCAACGCCACGTTAGATGGATACGCCGTATTCGGCGAATATTTACTATTTGCACGATATACGAGAGAGTACTGTCGGAGCATGTGATTCATAAGTGCCGAAATGATCAGGAAAACCACTCAATCCATCATAAGAAGATTGCAGCTCTGCATTGATACCAATGGTCATCACTTCGAACCCCTTCTGTAAATGGACGTTCATGCCACCTTTTTGACCGTAGTTGACCTTCAAAGACCTTACTGTCACACATCAGTTGATTCGTCTCGATAGCCGCTGTCAGAAAATAAGTACCAAACTACAGCATCCCATTTAACAAACCAAGGTTGCCCTTCATGTCTCTGACGCAATCCCACCTAGCAACAAAAAAACCGAAGCCGTATTACGCCACCGTTGTCGCATGCAACATTTGTCCCACAAAGTTTTCAGCAACTATCATGCTTCCGCAGTTATTGTAGGTGCCAATAATTAGTGACTCACGCTTTATATCGCTTATAGCAACCAAATTACGAGGGCCACTATTCTGTCGCCGCTGCTGTGTATCATCGAACTGAATACAGCGTGATATTTCTGTAAAGCACTTCAAAGCTACGGAACTAATGAAATTAGAGAGGTCTTGTTTTTTCTTCAATTAATTCACTATTCCCTCATTGTGAGCCTTGCATGCTGTTGAAGTTCAAGCTGGCCAAGAAAACAGTCAGATTCTTCTCTATCAAGATGTATCCATTTGTTACCAAATGTAATGTTACCTTCTCTGTAGGTCCACTACAAAATATTCTGGGGAATGTTGGGCTTCAGATGCCGACCGCATACTGTTAAATTCGTTGCACCATGCCGCTTTGGCCCTGGAGCCATCTCCAATATGTTTTCTCCCAGCTCCCTCACATGCAATCTAACAGGACTTTTTTCCCATGTCTCTTTTCCATTTTTGGACCTGAAAACAATATCCTTACTATATCACATATTTACTTACATATTATTATTATTATTATTATTACCATTGTCGTAAACAAATGGTAGCTAATATATACTTACTGCAAAAATTCAGATTTGAGATGTCATCAGCTTCAGAAACAATCCTTAACAAATCTAAAACATCTTCATCGGAGACATCAGCTGATTTACTGCCTTCAGAAAAAATACAATCGATCCCTCTATCATCATCAGATGATATTTCTCTTAAGTCCTCGTCTTCATTCAAATTGCAGGACTATGCAAACGTTTTCTACTGAAAATGTAATTCTACGATGGGCTGAGGCAAAAGAGTGATAACCACTGAGGTAATACACAACAACAGCTGAGGGAAGAAACCCTAATAATGGGTACAAGAAGGCGGGAAATGTTACTTTCGTAGCTGCATGTGTTTCGCATAGCAGTTGTTCAACGTAACAGTCGTTCTATTTTCATTATGTTACATTCAAGAAACAAACAAGTAATTTAGAATGGCGTCATACTAAGCCCAGTGTTTCTTAGTGGAGAAACAATGAATAAATTTTAATCTCTTGTAAATATAAAACTGAACAAAATATTGCTGGATACATCTGACTCAGAGAAAGAACGTCACATATTTTGAAATTTTGAAATTTGTGGTAAGGACTATGGACCCAAACTGCTGAGGTCATCGGTCCCTAGGCTTACGCACTACTTAATCTAAATTACGCTAAGGACACCACACATACACCCATGCCCGAGGGAGGATTCGAGCATCGAGTGGGGAGAGCAGCGCGAACTGGGACAAGACGCCTCAGACCGCACGCTACCCCACGCGGCTATATTTTGAAAATAATAGTTTTAAAAACAAGGAAGATGTGTGCATTTCATACGTGCTTGTGGGATCATTATGTCCACAGTGGTACCAGGAAGTGTAAGCAAGAGACGTGATACTAGTTAACAACAACACTAATTGCAGAATTAGTTTTGTTTGATTATTTTATTTCTTGTGAATTAGCGTTACCTGTCTCGCTAATTTAAAATTTCTTTCATTAGGGTTCATGGGCAGCACGTCGGATAACGTTGTGGAAGCCGTACAGTATTTCAACAACACAGCTGCTCATCATCTTCAGATGTGTACTGATGTGTTGCTGCCCCCCCCCCCCCCCCCTCTTTATTGTGATTTCATTCCCCTGCTCAATGCGGGCAGGAGAGGGCTGTCAGCAGCACAATCCGCCACTCTTCAGCCGAGTGACATGACAGCTAATACAAGAAGAAAATTATACATATAAAGGTCATAAAAGAGGGGGACAAAAACAGAGTAAGGGGAGATAATGGAGGTAAAAATACACTGACATGGAGACGTTCATGGGGGGACAATTAAAAAAGTCGACATAAAGTTTAAAAAACACAGTTGGCGATTCTTAGAGCACACACTCACAGGTGACAGTCACACACACAGGTTAAAAGTTGGCCACAGTATTAAAAACACTCCAGAACAAGACACTTGAAACACATATGGAGAGATGAAGCACACACGACGGAGAATAAAACTACCAGGAGAGACCTGCTGAGGGAGTGGCCTGAGAGGATAGAAAAGGAGGGGAGAGCAAGGTGCAGCATGGGAGGGGGCGGGATGAAAGGAGTAGAGGCATCAGGGGGTGCACCAAGAGGCAGGAGACAGGTGGGGCAGGAGACGAAGAGGGGAGACAAGGCAGGAGGGTGCAGAGACACTGAACTGGACCACACGAGAGGGAGGGGGCATGGGAGGGGAAAGCCACTCAGGAGAAGGGAGGGGGAGGAGAGGGAACTCTGAGAAGGAGGCAGGAGGAAGGCGCAGTTAGAGTTGGTAGGAAGGGTAGACATCAGGGCGAAGCTTATCATCCTGGAGGGGTCGATCCTGGAAGTTGCATTGGGAAAGGCGGTGGAGGGTGTGGAGATGGAGAGAGGGTGGGACACAGTGGTAAAGGCGCGACAATGGGCTGGGGCTGGAGAGGAAGGGTGACACCAGGGGGGGGGGGGGGGGATGATCGAGGCAGCGAACAATATAGAGGGTGCAGATGTGTTCAAGGAAAAGGAGAAGGTGGGGGAAGGGGATGAGGTCGTAGAAGATGCGCGTGTGGGTATGGGACAGAAGTCGGATGCGGAATACGAGGTGGAGTGCATGGCGTTCGAGAATTTGGTGGGCTTTATAGAACCTGGGAGTGGCAGAAATCCAAGCAACACTGGCATAACAAAGGATGGGGCAGATCAAGGATTTGTAGGTGGGAAAGACGGTGGAAGGATGGACGTTTTGCTGCAATGGCTCTTCCAGTATATTCACTGACTCGCTAGAAGAGCGCAGTCACCAGGGGGTGGGGCTATAACATCATCGTAGACGAATCATGGAGCACGGCGCCGACCGCGGTGGTCTAGCGGTTCAGGCGCTCAATCCGGAACCTCGGGACTGCTACGGTCGCAGGTTCGAATCCTGCCTCGGGCATGGATGTGTGTGATGTCCTTAGGTTAAAGTAGTTCTAAGTTCTAGGGGACTGATGACCACAGATGTTAAGTCCCATAGTGCTCAGAGCCATTTTTTGGAGCACGGCGACATCCAGTGCCCTCTGCCAGAGAAATGGGTCACTGTCTTCGCATTCGCGACACGGGAAACGCGCGGCAGCTAATAGTACCCCAGGGCGCGTTCGGGCAGTGAGTTGCCGCCCAGTTTATGCGCGCACACTCTGATTCTCCGTCTGTGATGAATCAGATTCGTTCTTCTGCGGCCAACAAAGTCTTAGTACAGCCACTGCTGGTTGCCATTCCTTGCTGAATTGAAATCCCATGTCTGAGGTCGTTACTTGTAGGTACTTCGACTGCTTCTTTACTGATTGGGTCCCAGTATGTGGAAGCGATGAAATGATTTTTGGCTCTCCGTAGTGCATGCTGTGTCCCATGTCAAGAGCGTGTTCAGCCACAGCAGACTTTCATGGCTGGCCCAGTCGGATGTGACGTCTATGTTCAGCGCATCTATCCTTAACAGTGCGACACATCTGGCCAATGTATGATTTCCTATACTGGCACGGAGTTTTATATATCCCTGGTCTCCATCGAGCTAGGTTGTGTTTAACAAAATGAAGCGTAGTTTGCACTCGGGACGGAACACATTTCATTTGATATTTTTTGAACAGCCTGGCAGTTTTAAAGGACACGCCACCAGTATAAGGCATAAAACCCATTCTCGTGGAGTTCTCCGTTTCTTCTGGCTCTTCTTGAGCTTTAGTGCGAGCACGTTTCAATGCATTACGGATCTTTTTGTCACAGTACCCTTTTGTACAAATACACATCGAAGATGGCTAAATTCTGCTGATAAATTCCCTGCACGTCAGAAAATTCTAGCCCTATGAACGAGAGTCCGTAACATGCCACTACCTTGAGATGAGCGATGAGCGTTGGCAGCTCGTAGATACAGGTGAGCGTGAGTCGGTTTACGAAACACCCTTTCACCCAAGGAACCATCTTCTTTTCTGGGGACCAAGACATCTAAGAACGAGAGGTCTCCATTTTTCTCCATTTACAAGGAGAATCAAACGCTGGATGGAGGGAGTTACAGTGTTCCAGACGTTGCTGACCCGTGTGGACAAACTAAAAAAGTGTCGTCCACATTTCTCCAGAAATATTTAGGTTTCAACACCACTGATTGAAGTTTTTTGGCTCTAAGTCTTCCATAAAAAGGTTGGCTACTAAGGGAGACAAAGAGCTACTCATAGCGACATCATCAGTCTGCTCAAAATATTGTTCGTTAAATAAAGAATAAGCCGAGGTAAGCACGTGTTTACCTCGACTTACTTTCTTCAACCATAGAAGCAGACTAGGCAGAGTCTAACACATAGAGCGTGTAAAATTTTGAGTTTGTAACTTTCTTGTTAGATTACATGGGTGGTTTATATTAGTTTATATTTAGTATTACTTCTTTGTTTCCAAATTCCAACTCATATAAATAGTTTCACATTCATATTTCTCTTCTAGAAAATCCCTCCTCGCAAAGCTATAGCAATATACCTGACTGTATGCTATACCTTCAAGATGTTCGCGTTTGCTAGGCACAGGAAGAAAATTTCACCCATTTAAAGAAAGCCTACAAACACTATTTTGGAACAGAACTTGCCTATCAAGATAGGGACAGGGTACCTTTCTTACGCCACTTGTTACGTAAAAATGATAAAAAGCTATCCTTAGATTTTCTGTAGCCTGTTTGGATGTGGTTTTTGTGTTTTTAGCGAATGTCTGAAGCTTTAGTTTAGAGCAGTCAGAGCCTGTCCAAACTGCTTAGCGCCCATAAGCATGCAGCAGCACAGTTTATCCAGCTGCTATGAAATTTACAAGTAGTGAGCGCACAGCAGCCTGCGGACAGCTATCCCCCCACTCCCCACCTCTTTTCGCAGTTCGCTGCAGCGACTCGGAATACTTCGCAGCAACCTGTTACCTATTTATTTTTTCCTTTATTGAGTTTCGATTCCCCCCGAAGGAGGCGGGCTAGCAGCAGCTTAGTACGCCACTCTTCAGCCTACAAAATTTGTTTTAAAAGGATGAAGATAATAAATAATAAAGACAGGCGATAACATTGGTGACTTAAATGGTACAATAGCAGAAAATCGTGGAACTTAAAACATAAAACAAAGGGTTGATAATGCTAATAAAACACGTAAGAAGCAGACAGGTAGAAGAATAGACGTACAATTAAAAAAAGCACGGCGACAGTCTGGTTTCTGTTGGCAAGAGATATAAAATTTACACCCAGTGACAGCACGGTTTCTGTTCGCAACACTTTGGAAAGACGAACAACACTGAACATTCACTTGAACACTGTACTAAAAATATTTTCACAAATATGATATACCACAGCCGAGGGCAGATGGGGGGGGGGAGGAAAGGGGGGAAGGAGAGGAAGAAACGAAGTGGGGGGAGGAGGGAAAGGAGCCGATGGAGGATGAGGACCCATAAGAGGGGGAGCGGGCACTGGGCAGACGTGACAGGGAGTGGGGAAAGGCAGAGGAGAGGAATGCAAAAGGACTCTGGGAGGGGGGGAAAGGGAGGCAGGGAGAGGTTAGGTGGGGAGAAAACAGGATGGAAAGGGGGGGCGATGGAGCCCAGGGAAAGGACAGGAAAGGATAGGTGTTGAGGATCAGAGTTGATAGGAGGGATAAATGGAGGGAGAGAGGGCACCATTCGGGAGGGGGAGTTGATGGAAGCCACCTTGGGAAAGGAGATGTAGGGTGTAGAGATGGAGGGTAGGGAGACACAACAGTAAAGGCATGGAAGAGGGCAGGGGACGGAGAGGAGAGGAACAACCAGGGGGTGAGGGGGATCAAGGCGACAGGAGGTGTAGAGTATTCGAATATGTTTGGGGAATAGGAGCAGAAGGGGGAATGGAATGAGGTCGTAGAGGATCTGTGTGGGGGGATAGGAGGCGTATACAGAAAGTGAGGTGGAGTTCATAGCGCTCGAGGATTTGGAGTGACTTCTAGAATTTGGGGGAGGGGGGGGGCGGATATCCAGGTGGGACTGGCATATCAGAGGATGGGACAGATTAAGGATGCGTAGAGGGATGCAACCCCCATGTCTGGCCTGAGAGAAGTTCGAGGAGTCGGAGGTGGTCCAGTTACCTACCTCCCCCAGCCCCTTCGCAACTTGTCAGCCACAAGACTCTCAATCAAACCCGCCGTTGTAGAATACCGCGCATAGCAGACACATTGCTCATTACGTGTTGCATTCTTATTACACGAGGGTACTTCAATAAGTAATGCAATGCTTTTATTTTTCTCTACCAGTTCAGGCCCAAAATGTGGCGAATTTGTTGTGAGACATTGAAGAATATTCTCGCTTCAATCTCTATAGTGTCATGAATTTCCGATAGATGGTGGCGCTATACATATCCTTCAAAATGGCGTCTGTAACGGAGGTGCGTTCCAAACAGAGAGCAGTCATTTTGAGTTTCTTTTGCTGTAAAATCAGAGCATCGCAGATATTCACAGCCGCTTGCAAAATGTCTACGTAGACGTGTCAGTGAACTAAATCATGATGAGTCGTTGGGCGCGGCGTCTGTCATCATCGCAAAGAACAAAGCTGTTCAATCTCCCGCATGATGGCTGGCTGCACAGAAGTGTGACTCCTGCAATGTTAGAACGTGCGGTGGTGATCGACGAATCATAAACATCTCGCTGCACGACTTGTGGTCTCTGTTAGCAGTGCTGACACTCTTGTCCGCCAGTTGGGGCACTCAAGGGTATGTGCCCGCTGGGTTCCTCGCCGTCTAACATGACTTGGTGGCCGAAAACTAGAAGCCATGGATGAGAGCCCAGGAATGTATCTTTTATATGGCACCCTGCAGTCTGTATTCAGCAAAAACGATAGTGGCAGAGTAACAGTGCCGAAACCATCAGCATACAGGGAGGATGACACTGCAGACCCCACCACTGCAGGTAGACCATTGACAGCTACTAGAAAAAGGGAAACGATACAGATCCCTGCAGGAGCCCATTATCTTGTATATGGGGGTTACTGTGAAAAGCACCACTTGGTCCAGAAAGTACAGTGTGTCAAGAGATTCTGGACGAAAATCGAGATCATGCCTCGGAGTCTCCTCTCATGCAGGGTAATGAGGATGAGATGATGCCATGTGGCGTTATAAGTCTTTTTCAAATTGAAGAATACAGTGTTAAGGTGTCCACACTGGGCAAGAGCTGACCAGATACCAGGCTGCACACAGACCAAATTATCGCCGGCCGGAGTGGCCGTGCGGTTCTAGGCTCTACACTCTGGAGACGAGCGACCGCTACGGTCGCAGGTTCGAATCCTGCCTCGGGCATGGATGTGTGTGATGTCCTTAGGTTAGTTAGGTTTCATTAGTTCTAAGTTCTAGGCGACTGACGACCTCAGAAGTTAAGTCGCATAGTGCTCAGAGCCATTTGAACCATTTTTTAACCAAATTATCAGTGTAAGAATTGCCTTGGTGAATACTGTCCAGGGATGGAGCCAAAAGACCTTGAGACACAAGGTACCAACACAGCTGCCGGCCCATCACACATTCGAAAAACTTGCAGGGAATGTTAGTGAGACTAACTGGGCAACAGCTGTCCATCTTAAGGGAGTGTTTACCCAGTTTCAGTACTGGACCAATCAGTCTTTCACGCCACTCTCACTTCAGATACAGTCGAAACTGACAGGGATGTAATGTTAGCATTCCACCAAAATATGTTTGAACATTTGGCTGTGGATGCAGTGTGACCCTGGAACCATATCAGGATAAAGGGCTAAGACACCGATGAATTTCCACTCACTGAATGGAGTGTCATATGGCTTCAGGTGAAGTGTAGTGAAAAGTAACTGAACTAGCTCTACCCACTGACCATAAAGAGCAAAGGAGGACCATATGTTCGGAATTGCTTGCGCGTTACCAGGCTAATTGTGACAATTTTTTGTCCAACATCGTCAAAGGCGGTGAGACACGGGTACATCACTTCGAACTGGAAACAAAACGGCAATCCATGGAATGGCGCCACGCCACCTCTTCTTGGAAGAAAAAGTTCAAAGCCGATTGCTCAACCGGTAAACTCATAGCGACGGTGTTCTAGAGCTCTGAAGGGGTTCTGTTTGATGTCCTTCCGCAACTTTCAACTCTGAAGTTTATTTTGCTACGCTCAGGAAATTGAAGAAGCGGCTTCAGTGTGTTCCTAGCCTCGGATATGCAAACGAATTTCACCTTCTCCATGACAACGCGAGGCCCCTCGTAAGTCTGCTCACCCGAGAGGCGCTCACAAAACTTCATTGGACTGTTCTACCTCATCCATCCTACATCGCGGATCTCGCGCCTTCTGACTTCCATCTATTCTATTTGGCTCAATGAAGGATGATGCATTCCATTGGAAGCAGTAGGAGGATAATAGGAGGTTATTGATGGAGATAGATGTTGGCTCTAACGTCCATCAGTAAGGTGGTACCATAGGGCATATAGGTACTTCCATCTACTTGGCCCAATAAAGGATGATTCACTCCATGGGAAGCAGTAGTTGGATGATAGGAGGTTGTTGATGCAGCAAGATGTTGGCTCTAACATCCACCAGTAGGGTGGTACCCTCGGGCATATAGGTACCTCCATCTATTTGGCCCAATGAAGGATGATTCACTCCACAGGAGGCAGTAGGTGGATGATGGGAGGTTGTTGAGGCAGCAAGATGTTGGCTCTCATGTCCACCATTAGGGTGGTACCATCGGGCAAATAGGTCATCCCATAAAGTAGCGTAAGGCTTTCCCATTGGAAAATAAGGTTTTGTAGCAAAAGAGTGTGGGGAATAATGTGGTGTACTGGAACACCGAATAAAACCAGCCTGCTTTAAGAAAAAATTCTTGTGTTACTTATTGAACTCTCCTCATATACGTACGAAGTTTCAAGAACCAATAGGACCCTTATGTGAGGAGACCAGCAACATGTGGGAGAACGGGGTGAGCTGACAATTTTATCAGCTAAGCTTACTTAATAAACTCATTTTTGGAGACATTTTGTTTTTCTCTGCACGTATCAATAATATGGCCTTGGATTATGTTGACTTATTGACGTAAATGTTTATTTTAATACAATCAGAGTTGTTTTGGCAATTTTAAAAGATAATGCAAAAGGACCATCTTGCCCCTGAACTGAAGCAAGATGACTTTTACCGATGTAAAAGACAACAATACTAAGAAAAGTTGAATACTTTTTATTCTTAGAAATTATAAGACATTACATTAATTAATTAACCACTACTATATATTTCTTATGTGGTGTCACCGCCAGACACCACACTTGCTAGGTGGTAGCTTTAAATCGGCCGCGGTCCATTAGTACATGTCGGACTCGCGTGTCGCCACTGTGTGATCGCAGACCGAGCGCCACCACAAGGCAGGTCTCGAGATACGGACTAGCACTCGCCCCAGTTGTACGGACGACGTAGCTAGCGATGCACACTGACGAAGCCTCGCTCATTTGCAGAGCAGACAGTTAGAATAGCCTTCAGCTAAGTCAATGGCTACGACCTAGCAAGGCGCCATTAGTAACATTGCATATATCTAAAGAGTCTCACTTGTATCGCCACAATCTCCAGATGTACCAAAAGGATGGATTAAAGTTAAGTATTCCAGAAGCTACGTACTTTTCTTTATAGCATTCATTATGTATCCTGTTTCAGACCTCACGCCATCCTGCTTTAGCTTAGCGCGTGCCTTTCGGCTTCCTCTCATTGTGTCTAGGCTGTCTTGTCTAGACACAACATCTTACCTGATAGTACTTAATGGAAGGATTATTAACGAGGTTTGACACCCGACATCCCGCCATGTGCAGAGTTTGTAAAACCCTATCCAATCTTCTCCTGGACAGTCAATCATCGCATGCAAACACAGTAATCTGCCTTCATTGGCAGTTTTCTTAATTGTATTAAAAGTTATTTTTCCGCTTTTTATGCTTCATTATCAACCAACATCAGCATTCGTATGTAAGTTTGTTCTTTGCGTGCTGTAACTTTTCTTACTCTTTTTGCACCTGGCTGAGTGGTCACTGCAGATGCCTGCCATGTGGAGCACCAGAGTTCAGTGCCCGGTGCTGCCAGGGATTTTTCCTTGGTGTGAGAAATGGTATGGGATGCACTTAGCCTCGTGATGTCAGTTTAGGAGCTGCTTGACCAAAACGTATCGGCTCCATGCTCTTGAAAGTTTGCTAAACCACCGGGAGTGGTTGACCACCGCATGCGCTGAACGCCGCAAGGCAGGCACGGCAGCCGGTAGACACACGTTCGGCCTTCATTGCATGGCGAACAGCTCTTCTTCTCTAGGCAATGGAATAAAATCTAAAAGACCACCGTTTTGGCTTAGTGGGAGCAGCATATGTTGAAGCTCTTGGTTCTTCATTTTATTCCACCTGATATTCGAAAGGCGATTCATCAGGAGTGTCTGTGGACTGACCTTTGTGTGTTGCAGCCTGAGCTAAGGGACTTTCATTTTCAGCATGACCCGTGACAGGAAGACAATCTGTCGTTTTCAAGACACGGAAATCGTGCTCATTAAACACAAGGAGACTGTTTTACCCACCGTCTCTGCTTTGAAATGAGCAGAGCTCAATGTGTGACAAGGTAGTCAATGTTTCCCCAGTCAACTTGACCCAGTCGGCTATATCAAAATTTTTGAAATTAACGGGAATAAGATATAAATAAATAGTGAGTGTGAAACCAATAAGGTCTATTTAATCATATTTAACAATGAATAAACAAATAAAAACATTCTAAAGTCGAGATGACATAAGTATTTCTTCATTTAGATCAATCGTTTAGGACACACTGTGCTGTCATCTCCAGGTCTTAAAAAATCTTTTTATATAAAATGTGTTCATTTTAAGTTGTCATAACAAAAATAACATGAAGCACCTTGTGCAAATCGCCATGTCCATATATATACTGCTCACACATGATCATTGAGTCACATAAACACAGTACACAGTAGCTCATCTGTTTACATAGCCTGAACATATTCTAAACATTAAAAATCCCCCTTAAACGGCGTATAGAGTAGCCTGTCGAAACCGGATACTTTAAATAAATAAATATTTATGCGATCTTGGCTTTAGAATGTTTTTAGCATGTAAAACAGATCGTTCCTTCTATCTTCTCAAAAGGAGAAAATTCAATCGAACAACAAAACATATTAATAACCAAGTTACTTTCAGTGCCATGAGACATAAAACATCATTGAGGAAGAGGGTCGGAGGACAGTTTTTTTTTCATAAGGGTCTTCTTGTACGTGATTTTAATTTTAACCGATAATAACAGGAAAGAATAAAATTTGTTTATCCACTGGTTTTCACTTTTTGATATGTCCTTCTGCTCCTTTCATATCAGTCATTGAATATCTTCGAATGTTCATTGTCATGCTGGTTCATTAATCTGGAAAAAATGTGACTCTACATACATCGAGCGAAGAGGCTGCACTGAAATTCCACAATCTGGGTGTTCGGTGTTCTCTACCATTGAGGACTAACGTACAGTCGTGCTCAAAAGTAACCGAACGAACTGAATTGCATTTCGCCTGATTCGCATGCAACCCACATAATGCAGTTGTCTAGCAGGTCCTCTAATCGCTCCTTGGTACAGTCGTTTGACTATTGAAAATGGCTCCAACAAATCACCACTAGAAAACTCGGCACTGTTTCACAATAATTCAAGATGTAAAGTAATACCACGATACTACAAATATCAGGGAACACTTTATCACAGATAAGACTGTCCTTAAGGCTTGTAAGCTCACATTTATTGCAATAAATGACATATCTGAAATGTTACCACTCTCATTATTACGTCAGATAGGTAATGCACGTAGTAAGTTCGTCGTATTCATGATTTCCACTTCAAAGTAACATACCGTACTTGTTATGTAACACAAAATGATATCAAAACTTTAAGTTATTCACGAGCAGCTAGTTGAGAATATGTATGAAATTCAAATGACACGACGAACCGTCTCGTTCTGAATCTGTATTCAACCCAGTTCATGCAGACTAAGATTTCGTGACTGACGGAAACTAGCAGTCATTCCTGACTAGGCATACAGAGAGTGATATACCTCGATTTTAGACAGTATCAGTTAGCAAATATTAACTTTAAATCACATAACGTAAACATTTTTTAAGGACGCAAATTCCTACCCAGCATCTATTGTCCCTGTTAACGAACTGCGAGAGATGTGAAATATTACTTCTTCACAAGTAACATACTACAAATGCCGTAATGTAAAGCTTTGTGTTGGACAGGGATTCGAACCCAGAACCTAATCAGATTGTTAGCGAAGCACAATCAACTGTGACATATCGGATTTTCTCGGCAGAAGTTAGATCTTTTAACTGAAATGACGAGACGAAACAATAATTTTTTCCTTCCCAGGACTCAAACCCGGAACCTATCGCTGTTATTTATTAGAGAGAACGAACGTTAAATATGGGTTTGATACATCAGCAGCGACATGTGAGCATGTTTGAACTAGAAATAATATGACGAAGAGTTCAATGCTGACTGGAAATCGAACCCCATACATACCGTTGTTGACTACACACAAAGAGACGTCAGCTACAGAATTTTTCTCCACCAGCAGCTCGGAATAACATCCTTGAACTTAAAGTGATCTCTCAAATAGTTCTGTGTCTCTCTGGGATTAAAAAACGTCAGATATCGTTAGTGTTGACAACTAATGAAAATGCATTAAAAATCAAAATTATTATCCATCAGCAGATAGGTGTTCTCATGCTAGAGCTTGATAATACATAATGAAAACTGTAGCGCCGGGCCACCAATCGAACCCATTCACGCGCAATATGTGGAGATGTTGAGGAATCTGCAGTTTTGAACAAACAACAAATTGTAGTCGAGCTGTATTGTCACGAAGGGATCAAATTCCGCGTTAAGGGCGGTATGAGTTGCATTCCAAGTTCAGAACCAATTTTATCGACGTACAGAAGCTCAAATAAAAGATGGAATAAGGGTCCTGTGACACCACATAGGGTTTTTTTCATCACTATAAATAAATAACTACTATAAGAAAGGTTACTGGTGATAGAGTTACTACATTTCGCCACTCCTGACTTTATTGTGGTTCAACCTAATGCCTACTTGGCAGAGAAGGAATATCATGTTTAATGTGAAATTCAGACCACAATGCCATTATGCCTTCTTCACTTGCCGTAGACAGAAGAGAATAGAATCTGTCTCTCCCGATTGTAAATCATTGGCAGCAGTTGGAACCGAACCCAGACAATCATCACAGGAACACACCATCAATCCAACAGACCACCAAATCATCTTCTGTATGACTCATTCTTCTTTCATAACACCGGTGCGGCACACTCGATGAGAATTCTGACACACGGGCTCCCTGTAGTGGTTTGCACCATGTTCAGTACATTCATTTACTTGGTTGCCCGAATCCCCATGAAGTAGCTGCCTCGGCTACCCAGTGCATACATTCGATTCTATTTTGTAATCACCGAAATAAAATCATGTAACTGCCACCTACACAGAACTGCCAACAGTGTAGGATGCAAAAATTTAAAGAGGAAGTGTTCCTTTCCATTTGAGCTACTCTATTGCGCTATCTGTTTGTTGAAAACGTCGTGCAGTGCATAAGAAAAGCTGTAACTGTCTGTCTCTCTAGATCCGGCCATATGCATTATATCACAGCACTGTAGAATTCGGAAATTCTGGACGAACTATTGTTGACCTCTGGAGGTGCTGTAGGTAGATGACAGCTAGTATTGTCATGGTAAGTGTCACGCACGGTAGATAAGATGTCGCGAGTTCCATTTCATTCTTTTACAACGCGATTCTGCTGTCTGCCGAAGTTACCAATTTAATGGAACTTTGAACATAATTACCTTCACTTCTCAACACAAAAT